>NC_142781.1:1947500-2287500 GCF_988280905.1 Pimephales promelas
CCTTGGTAGTGTCCGTGTGTTGTCTGGCGGTCAGTGTGGACACAGAGTTGTTATTGTTGTCCTCCATGATGATCGCCTGACCCTCAGCACATGCTCCTGCCCGACACACACTCACACTGGGTGTGTGTGACTGAGATACGAGGCTCTGTGTCGCACGAGATGACTGAGAAATGACACGCAGCCCAACCTCAGAAACACACTTGATCACTTCTGAGGGGACGCCAGCATTCAACACCCCTGACCAGCGCTTTAACCTTGTTGTAGCGAGCAGAAAGTGGCGACTGATCATGTCCAGTCAAACTGGAGTCTAATGGTTAGTGAGACAGTAGTTAATGTCGCAGATGATTTAAGCGAAGTGCAAGCTCGTGATCTTGAGGCGCATTTCTGCATGAAGAAAGATTACACTGTACTGCAGGAGAAACACAACACGACACACATGGTACGGGCAGTCAGAGGGGACACGCGGTGCTCGAAAAGCGTTCAAAAACAACAACGCTGACGGTATACTTTTAAAAAGAATATTTTACACATTATTACAAAATGTCTCGCATCATTTAGCCTACTCACTTTCGTGGAGTTTCAAACCCACCAATTTCTTCAGTGCAACACACAAATTAGAAGACGGCTCGACTCTGCTGTTTATGATCTTTCATGACTTGTGCACTCAGGGCTGCCAAACTTCGCAGTAAGTGTGAGATATGGCCATAGTGAGTTTCACACAATCGACACTTTTCACGCGCTCTTTCTCACGCAGAGCAAAATCGCGAAGCAAAACTGACACCGACAGACAACACAGAGATGGTTACTACTTATATGAAACAAATTCTCAAGCTCTCGTCTTCTGTCAATGTCATTACGAAATTCAAATATTATTAAGTACAGTTTGGCGCTTGTGAGTGTGTCGCGAGTCGCGACAGATCTCTGTGGAGCCTCGGTTGTTTCCAGCGGCGCGCGAACCGACCATCTCTTGCTGTTTTAGTAAATGAACAATAAGTTTAAATGTATGCCTAATACAATATAACTTACATGCCTCATACATAATCTCGATCAATTAGTGTTTTTCAAACGGGGAAAGAGGCCAATAAAACAGATGTCACATAACGTTACATTTACCTCAGGAAAGCCACATTATTAATGACCATAGCACGTTAGTTGGCTTTGCTAAATATGTGCAGTGCACATATATTTTATTTTTACTTAGGCCTATTTCATTAAAAAGTTATAACGTTGTTATTATAATAAAAATGCATTACATTTCATTTGAGTTGTTATTTTAAACCTATAGCTGGCTACAGGGATCTCTGTATTTTTACAGCATTAGCTGAGGTACTTCTATTCTTGAGAAAATTAACATGTATCTAAGTTACTGTACCTAATATTGGTCCACATTAATCGATAATATCGGAATCAAATCACAAGAATTTTATAATTCTCACTCCAGGCTAAACTCTTCCCTTGTGCTGACTTGGATGGACTTTTTGTGCATCAAAACTTGTGGAAAACGCATACGAAAGTTACAATCCTAATATAGGCTAACATAACTTTTTGAAATTTGCAATGATATAGCCTAGGCTATGTGTGGAAGCTTGTATCCATGGAATAAATAAAAAAAGATAATGTGACTTTTAATATCAAAATTCAGTTCAGGCAGATTCTTAAGCAAAGCCTTTGCCAGAGTTATGAAGCTGCATTTTCGTGTCTTGAATTGCTTGTTTTGTTCTTTGTATCCAGTCTTTCCTTCTGCCACACTGAGGCCTTTATTTCCAGACAAAAATAAATGTAAAAAACATGACACGGACAAAGTGAAAAGGAAATGTTGATTGACGTGATGATTAACATGTTATAAAAAATTATTAGTATAAAATAGTTCAAAGAGTCGAAAAGAGCCCAGAAAAAGACAAAGGCGCAGTTTAAATAAACCAGATAAGCGGAACAGAAACTCATTTAGTGAGCCGTGAAAGCTTTTGTTTGTTCAGACCTTGAACTGCCGGATTATTTCACTTTCACACACACACACTCACACACTCGCTGTGGGAAGAAACTCGGTGTGTGTACAGTAGGTGAGCACACATGTATTGTGATAGCATGGGTATTGTTTGCATTGCTGCTTTGTGATTGGCTGTGTTCTCTCACACTCCCTGGTGTGTTTGTGTGTGTGGTGTAACACTAGATGTCCGCTTGGGTTTCAGCACAACTCCCTGGGCCCAGAAGTTCACGGAAACAGGTGTCAGGACAGGACCGGTTCCCGACCCGCTCATCCAGGTGAGGGCGACGCTCGTGGCCTGAGGTTTCCCTGAGAGCCTCCGGCTGGAGTTTGAGGTGAGCCAATCATGAGCCTGTTTAACGGGGACAGGGCTTCAGTTACACACCATTCTCTCCGATCAATGCACTGCTTGCTGGATCACAATGCTAGAAAACCTTTCCTCTGTAATTACAAAGCTCCGGTTCCACTGATGCTGGTTTGACAGAGCTGTGCTGAGCAAATATTTAAAGAACTGCTTGATCATGTGACTAACCTTGTATCTGTGAATGCCTTCACAGTTCTGTGAAAATAAACATGTGTGTTGTTCTGAAACATGATGAGTTACTCTTCCAGTCTCTTACCTGCGTGTGTTCCTGATGTACACGATTCATGCAGTGAGAGACAGTCTATAAAGAAGATGCACATTAAAGCAGCAATTCACACAAAAAGTCATTACAAATCAGTGTAATTATTAAATTTTTTTTTTTTGATTAATTTTATTTTTCGAAGGATCATCTCTTTACCCACAACTGTGACTATGGAAGGTTGTTTCTGCCACAGAATAATAATTTTAAAAAAAATTGCGATAATTAACTACTTTTTTATTTCAAGAAAACGAGGTTATGGAAGCTTGTTTCCACCGCTGAATAAAATAAATAATTGTGACTTTTTATCTCACAATCGTGAGATATGACATCAGAATCCTGAGAAATTAAGTCGCAATTGCGAGAAAAAAGACAGAAATGACTTTTTAAGACAATTTGGCGCAATTACAAGTTTAAATCTCACAATTCTGAGAAAAGAAGTCAAAATTGTGAGATTTAAACTTGCAATTGCGCCAAATTATGCGCAATTATCAGGCCAAATAAGGGGAAAAAACGCAATTTCAACAACACGCAATTGCGACTTTATATCTCGCAATTCTGACTTTATATCTCGCAATTCTGACTTTATATCTTGCAATTCTGACTTTATATCTTGCAATTCTGACTTTATATCTCGCAATTCTGACTTTATATCACGCAATTCTGACTTTATATCACGCAATTCTGACTTTATATCTCGCAATTCTGACTTTATATCTTGCAATTCTGACTTTATATCACGCAATTCTGACTTTATATCACGCAATTCTGACTTTATATCTCGCAATTCTGACTTTATATCTCGCAATTCTGATTTTATATCTCGCAATTCTGACTTTATATCACGCAATTCTGACTTTATATCACGCAATTCTGACTTTATATCTCGCAATTCTGATTTTATATCTCGCAATTCTGACTTTATATCACGCAATTCTGACTTTATATCTCGCAATTCTGACTTTATATCTCGCAATTCTGATTTTATATCTCGCAATTCTGACTTTATATCACGCAATTCTGACTTTATATCACGCAATTCTGACTTTATATCTCGCAATTCTGATTTTATATCTCGCAATTCTGACTTTATATCACGCAATTCTGACTTTATATCACGCAATTCTGACTTTATATCTCGCAATTCTGACTTTATATCACGCAATTCTGACTTTATATCACGCAATTCTGATTTTATATCACGCAATTCTGACTTTATATCACGCAATTCTGACTTTATATCACGCAATTCTGACTTTATATCTCGCAATTCTGACTTTATATCACGCAATTCTGATTTTATATCACGCAATTCTGACTTTATATCTCGCAATTCTGATTTTATATCTCGCAATTCTGATTTTATATCACGCAATTCTGACTTTATATCACGCAATTCTGACTTTATATCTCGCAATTCTGACTTTATATCTCGCAATTCTGATTTTATATCTCGCAATTCTGACTTTATATCACGCAATTCTGACTTTATATCTCGCAATTCTGACTTTATATCACGCAATTCTGACTTTATATCTCGCAATTCTGACTTTATATCTCGCAATTGCGACTTTATATCTCGCAATTCTGACTTTATATCTCGCAATTCTGATTTTATATCTCGCAATTCTGATTTTATATCACGCAATTCTGACTTTATATCACGCAATTCTGACTTTATATCTCGCAATTCTGACTTTATATCTCGCAATTCTGATTTTATATCTCGCAATTCTGACTTTATATCTCGCAATTCTGACTTTATATCTCGCAATTGCGACTTTATATCTCGCAATTCTGACTTTATATCTCGCAATTCTGACTTTATATCTCGCAATTGCGACTTTATATCTCGCAATTCTGACTTTATATCTCGCAATTCTGACTTTATATCTCGCAATTCTGATTTTATATCACGCAATTCTGACTTTATATCTCGCAATTCTGACTTTATATCTCGCAATTCTGACTTTATATCACGCAATTCTGACTTTATATCTCGCAATTCTGACTTTATATCTCGCAATTGCGACTTTATATCTCGCAATTCTGACTTTATATCTCGCAATTCTGATTTTATATCACGCAATTCTGACTTTATATCTCGCAATTCTGACTTTATATCTCGCAATTCTGACTTTATATCTCGCAATTGCGACTTTATATCTCGCAATTCTGACTTTATATCTCGCAATTCTGACTTTATATCTCGCAATTGCGACTTTATATCTCGCAATTCTGACTTTATATCTCGCAATTCTGACTTTATATCTCGCAATTCTGATTTTATATCACGCAATTCTGACTTTATATCTCGCAATTCTGACTTTATATCTCGCAATTCTGACTTTATATCTCGCAATTGCGACTTTATATCTCGCAATTCTGACTTTATATCTCGCAATTCTGACTTTATATCTCGCAATTGCGACTTTATATCTCGCAATTCTGACTTTATATCTCGCAATTCTGACTTTATATCTCGCAATTCTGATTTTATATCACGCAATTCTGACTTTATATCTCGCAATTCTGACTTTATATCTCGCAATTCTGACTTTATATCTCGCAATTGCGACTTTATATCTCGCAATTCTGACTTTATATCTCGCAATTCTGACTTTATATCTCGCAATTCTGATTTTATATCACGCAATTCTGACTTTATATCACGCAATTCTGACTTTATATCTCGCAATTCTGACTTTATATCTCGCAATTCTGATTTTATATCTCGCAATTCTGACTTTATATCTCGCAATTCTGACTTTATATCACGCAATTCTGACTTTATATCTCGCAATTCTGACTTTATATCTCACAATTCTGACTTTATATCTCGCAATTCTGACTTTATATCTCTTAATTCTGACTTTATATCTCGCAATTGCGACTTTATATCTCGCAATTCTGACTTTATATCACGCAATTCTGACTTTATATCACGCAATTCTGATTTTATATCACGCAATTCTGACTTTATATCTCGCAATTCTGACTTTATATCTCGCAATTCTGATTTTATATCTCGCAATTCTGATTTTATATCACGCAATTCTGACTTTATATCACGCAATTCTGACTTTATATCTCGCAATTCTGACTTTATATCACGCAATTCTGACTTTATATCTCACAATTCTGACTTTATATCTCACAATTGTGACTTTATATCTCGCAATTCTGACTTTATATCTCGCAATTCTGATTTTATATCTCGCAATTCTGATTTTATATCTCGCAATTCTGACTTTATATCACGCAATTCTGACTTTATATATCGCAATTCTGACTTTATATCTCGCAATTATGACTTTATATCTCGCAATTCTGACTTTATATCACGCAACTCTGAGAAAAAGTCAGAATAGTGAGATAAAAACTCACAATTACCGTTTTTTATTTCTGATTCTGTGGCGGAAACAAGCTTCCATGCGAGCTTCCACAGTGACCACAACATTTTTATTTTTCTATAATTTTTCAGTGAAACGAGCTCTATAGAAGTGAGAAGCACGTACTGCCCGCGCTCGAACACGCGAAAAACACGTCAGACTCAACGGGATTCAAAGGCCCCGATATTCTAACGGTGAAGTTTTTTTTCCCATTATTTGCTTATAAGTAAAAAGTTGAAAACACCTATGCAGTGATATACTTTTAATGAACATTTCAACTTCACCCACATTTGAATACGTAAATGTGCAGCACACTATCCTCTAAATAACAAAATAACAAAACTGACAGCCGTCATTTCATTGTGTTGAGTTTCTGTTTGCCCGTTTAGTTAGATCCACTTTCCCAAACTCCTGCTCCTTATTGGTTGTCATGGTTACTTATTTGTTTTGGCTAGTGGTTGACTCCTTCCACCTGTGTATGTGTGTGACTGTCAGTTTGTGTGTGAGAGAGAGGTAGTGTGTGTGTGCATGTTTTTATATCCCGGTGGGGACTAAAACCTGAAGGCACACAGACTCATGGGGCCTCGTGTCACTGTGGGGACCTAGATTGAGTCTTCATGGGTAAACACACTTATAAATCATACAGAATATTTTTTTTTTAATGTAAAAATGCAGAATGTTTCCTGTGATAGTTAGGGTTAGTGTGTGTGTGTGTTTGTGATGGGTAAGGGGATGAAATATACAGTTTGTACTGTATAAAAACCATTACGTCTATGGAGAGTCCTCACAAAGATAGTAAACCAGACGTGTGTGTGAGTGTGACTGTGTGTGGTGTGTGTGTACAGTATGTGACTAAGGCCAATCTTAGCATCAAGAGGCTTTAAAAGCATAAGAGTCACCGTATCCTAAATCCCCGTTAGTTTCTGTGGTCCTCAGGCATTGGCCAGCGGGCAGATCAGAACAGGCTATATTTACCCTCAGGTATTAGCCCAGATCACCAGCCTGTGTGCCTGCGGTACACACTCTCTCAGATCCGAGTGTGTGTTTGCCGGTCCAGGACAGTTCTGGACAGTGATAATCCCCTGAGATCTGTACAGTCATGCTCTGGGCTTTCACAGGAGCGTCAGCGGAAGCAGACGCGGCACTAGCGGAAGAACATCTCGCAGCCTAGCACACACTACACCAGGCTAATGAGTGTTTGCAGGTGAGCCCCGGAGAACAGCATCACACAGGTACACACACACACACACACACACACACACACACACACACACACACACCTCTTCATCTGCTCAGTAATACCTTTGCCCTAAACTCTCTGTTCTCTCTCCGTCTGTGTGTCGCACCCTGAATCACGGCGGATGCGATGGATTATGGCCGTATCATCTGCCCGTCCTCCGGTGAGTGCGAGTTCTGTTCTGACACACACACACACTACGAGTGTATTCATGTGTCTCACCGTCATAAAACCTTCTCATCAACATACAACAAATGAGCTTTCTGCACTCTAAAAATCACTTGGTTCAAAACAACCCATTTTGGGTGGGTGCTTTTCAACCCAAGGGCTGGGTAAATATTGGACAGAACACATATTGGGTTAATTTTACCCAGCAAATTGAGTTGTTTATTAAACCCAGCATAATGGGTTAATCATTTTTACTTGTACTATTTTTTTATACTTCATACGTGGATTAATGTTTACGAATGAACTCTCTTTAAAAAAATACTCCACGCAACCTCTGGTTTGCATGATAATTCCTTTATTTTTGATCATATTTTACACAGTATAGAATCTTTATATAGTTTTTGAACAAATAATGCCCACATTTAAAGGGATAGTTCACTTTGAAATTAATTTTTCATACCAAAGAGCATATTTTCATAATTTTCATACCAAAGAGCATGCACAGAGAAGTCCAAATTAAACATGATTTAATGACTCGTAAATGTAAGTATACATTGATGGCCTAAGACACGAAACGAGCGGTTTGTGTGAGAAAACCAACAGTATTTATATTGTTTTTTTATCGAATATTCAGCCCGTTCTCATCCCATATACTGACGCTTTTGATAATGCAACGTGACATCCTCAACGCATTCTCATCCTAAGACGTCATAGTGACGCTTTTGACAATGCGTATACATCCAACGCACATGGCGCCCTTTAGCGTCAATATGAGACGCAGATATATATGGGCCTCCTAGTGGTCTAACCCTAACCCTACCCCAGACCTAAACCTACCCATAACCGAAGCGGGTTATATTGACGCTAAACATGCATTCATTTAAATTTCAAGCAGACTTCAAATAAGACGTACACAGTGATGTGAGATGGTGTGCTTTTCTGTTTTTAGTGTGGTTTGTTTTGGAGGGAAACACAGAGCTTTGGTCTGGTGCATTATGGGTATGTGCTCATGTGTTCAGGAAGCATTCAGTTAGCTTCACTTCACTGATGACCCGGTTACGACAAACACCTTTAGCTGAGGAAACCCTTAGTTTATAAAATGGTATACTATGGTTTATCCGATGATGCTTTCACCTGCTAGTAAAAGTTTTTCCGCCGTTGTTACCAGATGCTAATATGAGTGAGAGGCCGGATGGGCCCTTAATCACAGGTGATAACCTGAGTTATATAAATTCAAGTTGATTGGGAAACTTTTTCCATTTATCTCAATAGCAAAAAGTGTCCAACTAAATCAACCTGAATTCATCCCTATACTTTAAGTAGCATCGTAGTTTGGTCTGTTTATCTGTCATTAAAGAAATTAAACTAAGAAAGGTTTTTACTAGGTTTGAAGGAGATGTTCAGATGTTTAATGTATTGTAGTTTAGAGCAGTTACAATAACTGCATGGTGAATAAAACCTGTATTACAGTTTTTTTTTTTTATATTCGCTTTGGTACTATTTTCACAAGTAAGGTGTACATTTTCAAAACTCTTAGTACAAAAATCCAAACTGATCACACTTGTAACGCAGCTAGTCATTCTTTCAAAACCTGATGTAATGCTTTCATTCAGTTGCACATGTTTTCAGTCCACATAATCATTATTTCAAACACAATTGTAATATGTAATGAGAACATTTGGTTTAATCACTGAAACACAACAATATGATCTTTTTTCAGTTTAGTACTTTTAACAATCAGTTCATCCAACAGCAAACAATGCGAGATACACGTTTCAAATCGGCCTTAGAAGTGCTGAAATGAATATGCTACAGTACTATAAAAGACATAGTTTTACTGTAACATTAGGCAATACACTTACAGTACCCAACATTTATATAATCTATCATTTCCAAATATCCATCATATATGAAATCAAGTGAAGGATCAATGAAGACATCCTCTACAATCATTTACAGTTAGTGGCCAATTGTGGTTACCACTATGTGAAATCAATTAGCTATGACGAGTATTCATCATGTGTGGTTATATGTAATCTAAATATTCATACAAACACACATTTTATTTCTGTAGTTCTCAGAATCCATATACTGTATATTGCTGAAATGAAAATCTATAGGTTAACCAAATAATTAATTGATTAACCATTAAGATCTGTTGGATTAAATAATAGACAAAAGTATTAAACTGAACAAAAAGAGATGCAAATCAAAAGTTTGATAGTAAGAGCTTTACTGTGAATGAAACAATAATGTAGATAAAACACTTATTTTGTGTTGTGAAAAGGATACTTTGTGATTGTGTGAATTGTACTAACACAGTTGAAAAAACATGATGAAATGTTTGAAAAAAGTGCACTTTTGATGATCTGTTGTGATATTAGCACTACGAGTTTCGAAAATAGTACCAAAGTGAATAAAAAAACTGTATAACTTGATAAGTTACTTCAGTGCTCAGTTGACTATCGTGTAGGTGAAGTACTCAGTTAGAGTGGATTATTATTTGACTAGTTTTTTCTCGCTCCTTTGTGTCTTTGAGTGTATGATCCACTAGTGAGCGCTATTTCACTGAGAGTCAACAAGCGTCGCCACGGTCCCTTTTGTCCGCAGTTTGGCACTGGCAGTCAACATCCTTATTATGAACCGCTCCCAGAGCCCACCAATAGGAGACGAAAATTCCAGACAGACAGCGAGTCCCACCAATTACATTTCGAGTTTGTTTTCTGCCAGCCAATCATAACGCAGAGGCGGGATTTCAGCGCGTCGTCGAGGGGAGGGTTCGCTTGTTTCACTACGTTGGCGTTTCTCCCAGAAAGATTTCGGTGTGGGAATTTCAATTTTACATTTCTGAGGCTGTCGGAAGCTCTTTCCCGGAGACCTAATCCTGAAAGTTTCGCTGTGCTCGTCTAGAGTGAATAAGGTAGGCTGATTAAGGCTGTTTTAATCATATCATCGGTGTTTGTGTGTATTTCCTACAGATGATCCCGCATGGATCTGATTGAAGTCTGCAGGAGCACGTCATTATAAGCCGTTGGTCTAATGTCACGTCTTTCAAAAGATAAACCGGTCGGTGTAATATAATTTCCCGTTTATGTGTGTGGGATTGTCACTCTGAGGAAGATCCATGTGAATCAGTGTGTTGAATGAATCGTGTAAAGATGATTTACAGCCATTTCTATTGCTGTGGTGTTTGTAAATGTCGTTGGTGTAAGTTACCGTTACTGTGTGATAACGTAACGTGTGTTTCATATGGACACATTCTCCGCGGCCGTGTCAAATCCTCTATGGCGTCTTTATGTAAGGCTATAATCTCCAGTCGTGATGTTTACAGCGACCACTGTTACCCGCCTGAACTCCTCTGGGTGATGGACGGCAGAACAACAGCGTGTTTTGAACAGCTGGAGGCCGTAATAATCATGTTAACGTGTTTTGTTCGTTGAAATTCAGTGGCACGTGCCCTTAATGCAGCGAGTTGCCCGCGTGGCTGGCGCGCGATCACAGCTTTGTGTGTGTGTGTGTTTTAAGTGCTTGGTCTGATAGTGTTTTTAACACGCAAAAAACGCGTGGATGACGCGGCGCCATCTTCTGCAGCGTTTCTGTGACGCGAACCTTCTGTCCAGATGTGCATTACATACACACACACACACACACACACACACACACACACACACACACACACACACACACACACACTTAACACTGCGCGCGATGGGAAAACGCAGGCTCGATCGACCCTCAAAGTCAAGCCTAATTTTTAATTGCTTCACTGAAATGTTGTAGTTGATGGCAAAAATATGAATTACAAAACTGCATGAATATATATAAAATTCACAAAATGTTGTAAAAGGTGATTAACTTTACATTTGAAGATGTACAGACACTGTAACTTAACCGTTTTTTGGAGGGAAATAATTTTTTAGTAGGTTGATGCTTTCGCAAAGTGCGGGAGTTGCAATCATCTTGTCTTTAGTTAGTATTGCGCTGTATATCTGCGTAAATCGCTTCAAGAACAAGAACAAATGTGGGCGGGGCTTGATTGTGTCCGTGGGGTATTGATTGGATGGTTGTGGTTTGCTATTGGTGGATCTGGTGTGATTGACAGGTTGCCCCGCCCTCGTCATCAGAGAAGAGAAGAGATGCTGCAAGAGGAATATTATTATGAGACGCATGAATTAAACACAATAGATTAGAATAAACACGGCAGTATTTGATTTCATGGTGACTTTAAGGCCCAAAACAATCTCAAAACTAGTATGTCAATCCAGACGGATTCGCAAACGCTCTGTCAGGCAGAACCTCGTGCACTAAAATAGCCTTTCTGTTGATTAATGGTCACATGGCATGCGACTAAAAACTTTCTCTGAGTTGTTTATTTTAATTTTACAGTCGCTAACCCCCCTTAATTTCCCTTGGGAAACAAACTACACAAACTCGGTTTTCTGCTCCATTACATGCACAAAAATCATAATGCAATGCAAGTGTGCGTATCTGCACGAGAGATTAAGGGGAAATCTGTGGTGTCAAACAGAGAGTGTGTGCGTATAATACAAAGAGATACAACAGAAGAGACATTCTTATCATTCCGCACACAGAGTTCTGCGCTAAACACAGTGTTTTCTTCTACACATGATAGTGTGGTGCAGTTCCTGTGTCAATCACACTGTCTCTAATGCATACGTGCGTATCATCATGCTGCAAGATTCTGGGGCAAATATTTGCGTTTGTGAGTGTGTGTATGTGCAGTCAGGTCATGTGATGTGTGTACGCGCTAATGTTTGACAAGAGCAGCCGGTGCACGGTTTAATTCCCGCTAAACGCTTTTAGGTGTTGTTTTGCCAAACGCCAATGGTCCGTCATGAGAAACGTGTCCCCCGCCCCGCTGGGATTAGCCTGTGGCGAGTGTCAGGGTCTCTAGCGGACCTCGATTGGGTGAGGTTTGAAGGGTTTACTTCCAATTGGATGGTTTTCTGAGTCCACCAGTGTAGCTTTATCCCAGACCATCTGTCAGATCCGTGTAGCGTCTTTACGAACACACACACACACACACACACAAAGGAAAAGCACAATGTGGTGTTGTGTTCCTGTACGTCTAGTGTGTTGTGAGATTACTGCATGAGCCATATTTAAGTGTGAAACCCCCTCCGCCCGTCTGTTTGCCCACTCAGTCTTATCACTGTGTGGACGACGTCTAAAGGGAATCGTCTCGTTTGAGGGTTATTTGGCTTTGGGAAGTTGTTGATTTGACTTTTCTAGTCCAATAGCAATCACAAACACTGATCTATCTCAAACCAGACTGATTTATTAGTCGTTCATGTTCATGTTATCTGATGTGCTTCGGGTTGTTGTATCCACCCTAGTGGTTTTGACTCTGTTACACACACGTCTTCTTCTGATTGATACACACACAGATCTACTGCTTTGTTTGGCTGTGTGACGTTATCCTACAGTTTCTTCAACATCACCAATGTTTTCCCCCAAGCTGAGAGAAATGCAAAGTGTTTTTATTCTAATCTATAAATGATGAAGATGATCAAGACTTTGCTGTGTCACTCGATCTCCTCCACTTCCTCTGTGTCTGACTGACTCGTTTATCCAGTTAAAGTGTAACTGTACACACGTCCTCCTTCAGCTCCAGCTTCTCGTGTCTTTCTGTGTCTGCCCTGTTTTATCAAGGAAACGCAAGAATAACTTTGATATTGTTAGTAATATTTCACCTGGACTGAAGCGACTGAGGTTTACTTGATCATCCAGACATTATTTATTAGAAAAATATGATCATCAGGCTTTGAGGAAGGTTGATTTGCTCATCTGTCAATCATCACTATATTGCACTGCATTAAGATTTTAACTACAGAGCTTTGATTATAAAATTAAGCATTTTAATATCTGACTTTCCAAATGGTAAATGGACTGTTAGCGCCTTCATAGACCTAATGGCCACCAAAGCACTTTACATTTGCCTCACATTCACCCATTCACACACTAATTCATACACCGACGGCGGTGTCAGCCATACAAGGCGCCAGCCAGCTCGTCGGGAGCAGCTGGGGTTTGGTGTCTTGCTCATGGACACCTCGACACTTGATCAGGTGGAACCGAGGATTGAACCACCAACCTTTCGGTTTGTAGACAACCCACATGAACCACTGAGCCACTGCCGCCCCAAACGATCCAAACGATCACTAATAAATTTTAAGAAGTTATTTAAGCCTATGTCCACTTATAATGAGGTTTATTGGCACAAAACAGCCATCATTTAATTTTCAGGGAATGTTTACATTACAATTAAATGTGCTGTTTGCTACTGTATCTTTAAGACTTCTATGCAGATTTCCTTGATTGGCTAGCCACTTAGCCTATTAAAAATGTAACTAGTACTTGCGCACCAATCTGCTAATCTGCTTAGGATTTTTCTCCATATAATGGACTTAAATGGGAACCAGACAGTCCAAGCTCCAAAAGACAGTTAATAACAGTTTCAGATGCAGCTTCAAATGTCTTTAAACGACACCAGACGATGAATAAGGGTCTTATCATGCGAAACGATCGATTATTTCAAAACTTATTCCAAAAATGTAACTTTTCTAAGGACAAATGCTAGCCTTGCTCTATTCTGTGAGGCGTGTTTGTAACGTCACATAATACGTAATTACGTTCAAAAGGTCATGGGCGACGTAGCCGAAAGTACAGAGTCAGTGTTTACAAGTTGAACGCATAGGTTGAAAATGAAAACTAACTCAAACACCGTTTACAAAAAAGGAATTAAAAGGTAAAACAACGATGTCGGCCGATTTTGATTCTGTACTTCCGGCTACGTCGCCCGTGACCTTTTGAACGTAATTACGTATTACGAGACGTTACAAACGCGCCCTCCTTACAGAATATAGCAAGGCTAGCATTTGTCCTTAGAAAAGTTAAATTTTTGGAATAAGTTTTGAAATAACCGATCGTTTCGCATGATAAGACCCTTATTCATCGTCTGGTGTCGTTTAAAGACTTTTGAAGCTGCATCTGAAACTGTTATTAACTGTCATTTGGACCTTGAACCGTTTGGTCCCCATTGAAGTCCATTATATGGAGAAAAATAGTGGAATGTTTTCATCAAAAACCTTAATTTCTTTTCGACTGAGGAAAGAAAGACATGGACATCTTGGATGACATGGGGGTGAGTAAATTATCAACTAATCCTTTAATTAGATGAATCCATAATTAAGTGTTTAATCAATCGTAGTTCGAAAAGTTCCAGCGGTCTGTGTTTGACGGACTGTAAAGAAGAAAGGCAGTCATGTTCACACTGGTTTGTGTGTGTGTAGTTTGGGATTTGAGAGCGGAAGAGCAGGAGATCAGAGTAAAGCACACACGGGTTGAGACGAGAGAGGCGTCTTGTTTGCTCTGTTGTCCTCTCATTGGTCTCACTGTCCCACAGGTGCTCACCTGTCCTCCGGCTTACAGGAAACAGAACCGCTGTCTGGGTTTACATGAGATTCACAACCATCCGGGTTTTCAGAATGAGAGGAGTCAGAGGCTTAGCTCGTAGTGAAGATGCTTTTACAGTGCAAAAGTATTATATTAATTGTGTGCTGCAACTGCGTGAAGGAGAAAAGTCAGCATGTGCTTCTGGAAAAGCAGAATAAAAACCTGCAAACGTTCGTGTGGATTTAAGCAGACGCTTTAACAGCTGTTCATTCAAATGCCTCTGAATGTCCATCTTTGTGCCAACAGACGGGACACGCTCAACACAACAACACTGACTCAACTAGCGATCAACACATCCAGCGTGGTTATCACACTCATGATCGTGCACGGCAGTCTTATTTCATGATACCAGGCATTTCAAATGTCAGTGAAACTTCACAAGTATCCATACTTCAGTTAAAGCTAATTAGGGATGCACCGATACCGATACCGGTATCTGGTATCGGCCTCGATACCACATTTTCTAAAGTACTCGTACTCGTTAAAAGTCCCCCGATACCGGGGACCGATACCATGTTCTGAGAAATGGGTTAATCACAGGCACCGAGTGCCCACCCCCAGGCTCCGGCTGCAGCTCAGAGCGGGGAGATGGGGAGACATGTCAGCCGTGTGGAACACTACAGTGATGCGCGGGTCAATAAACAACCCGCACACTACCAACGTTTTCAACTACCCGCCCGCTACTCGGACCGCAAAAAAAGTAAGAAAATATTGTACCCGACCCTCTTCCTGACCGTATTTTTTAAAAGTAGTACATGCTCATCGTAGCGTCATTGGGCCATAACGTGTAACAACACAGCATCGCAAGAAGACGTAGCCTACATATAACAAAGGCAGCACTTTGGTCATCATCTTTCATTATTTCGGTAAATGTCTCCCACACTTACTCTTTCTATCACCTTTTCTCTTGCCGCCTCCATCTCTCTGCAGACTAGTGATCATAGACATGGCCGGTTCGTGAACGAATCGGTTCTTTTTAATGAACCGGTCGAACCAGTACACTAAATCGAACTGAATCATTCGCATCAGTTCACTTCTTGCGTCAGTGCAGATCCACAAGGTACTACAGTTACTCACTTTCAGACATGCCTGACAGTCCCTCCGAGTTGAAATAAACCAATATCCCGAATTATATTTTACTCCAGTAACTCTAACAGTTCACTGAACTGAGACATGTTGTTGATACTGCTGATACTGCGCATCCGCGTATAGTAATGAACGCAGAGGTACAGCGGTTCTCGGATCACACCAGTACAGAACTGAGAACTGTTTAGACTGAGCTTGTGTGTCATCTTCGTGCCAGTTATTCAGCCAACAAATAAATTCGGCCTATATATTTCATAGAAAATTCTATCTAGTACTATATAAATACAAAGGTTTAATTGGCATTTTTTTCCAAACGACCTGACCGACCGCGACCCGAATATCATTAAAAATATTTTTGGATGACCCGTAACTGCGGGTAACCGCGGCGCAGGCACCCGCTCATTTTGGATCAACCCGTGCATCACTGGTGTGGAACAATTTCGTGAATGGCTTTGAATTAGGAGAATAAGTTTACTTGTAGTCGCCAAGTATAGTCAGTTGAATGTCTGTTGGGGGACCAAATAAATAAAGTGTTATCAGATATTTAGCTGATTGTACCAATACTCTAGTCCAGGGGTTCTCAAACATTTTGGTGCCAGGGACCCCTTTCAGGGGAAAAAAAATTCCAAGGACCCCCCTCATATTTATAACAGTTATTGAGCACAAAGTTAATGTGTGAGCGGCAAATGAAATATTTTTGCACAAAATGAATGGTCTCCACCCAGGGTACTATGCAGGAATTTCTAAATAGCCTACTGAGATAACGAAAGTGATCTTGCTAGGAATCACTTAGGATCCCTCACTTAGGAATTTTTGATGTTCTTGATCTACACATGTGCATTTTAAGGTGTTTTAAGGCCCCACAATTGGATAACTATAGATTTAGTAGAAGCATGTCAGTCAGTGGCATACATTTTTTTTTTGTCAAGATGTCACGAAACCCAATCACATATTCCAATCAGGAATGGCCTTAAAAGAGAAATGTTTCAATAATTAGGCCTATTCTGCACACAAATAAAGCCCATAAGCCTATAAATACAATGACAATGGCATTATGTTTAATAGGTGCGTGCGTTGTTAATTTGAGCTACTGTAATTAGCTAAAAAAAACATACAGTATATGTTAAATATATGAATCCATAATGTTAATCTCATGGGCACAGTATGTTTCTATTGACCTGCTTTTTCCTTTGTTAAAGTTGAGCTTGATTAATACTTTGCAAACTAATTGTTTCAGTCGTTTTTTAAAACTTTTATCTAAAACAGCTGTTTAGTTTATGTTAATAAAGGCCTACATCTTATCTCGCACTTTATGACCGTTGACTGAAACGTCGTGCGGGGAACTTTGAGTTCACTCCGACTCAAACATTTTGACATTGACGAGCTATCGTTGTTAGTCTGCTGAAGCACCTCAGACGAGAAGGTCGGTATCATCGCGATGTGCATCCTTGCAACCTCAGTTGTGGGTACGGCCCTGTCACTATGCACTTTTATTTTGATAATGATCAGACTTCTAATGTCAAATCTACAGTAGCAGTGCTAGAACTGACTATTGTGCGCGCACGCGAGACGCCGGGGCGCAATTACCTGGGAATTTTTCCTCAGCAGTGGAAACAGGAATACTCTTATTTATGGTCATAGATAAGACAAGAGTGCATCATCCGAAACGGTAAAGTGTCCATTTTTTTATTTGTGTATAGGCTACATTATAAATGACTACAAAATGTAATGCCTTTTAAAAATACAGAAAAGAACCGGATGCGGGTTCATGCCGTCTCTCTGTCTCCTTTCTGGCGCACGTCCCGCAAAATCAACAGCAGCGAATAGTCTACTTGACGCAAAGACATAGATTATCTATCTATAGAAAACTTTAAGTGTCTACTTTGTATTGTTTTATGTTAAATGCTTTATATAAGTTACTTAGGAATAAACAGCATGTTTTCAGATGATAAAGAAAACATGACTCATAGCATGGAAAAAAACGTTAGGTTGTAAATTATTTCGCGGACCCCCTGGCTTTAGCTCGCGGACCCCACTTTGAGAACCACTGCTCTAGTCTACTAATACTCTAATGACAGTTAGTTGACATGTAATTGAAAAGTTACTTATAGTTAGTAAAGTGGACTATCGAAATAAAGTGTTACCCAAGTAATTTAATCAAGGACCTAAAAACCCGTATATAAAAATATTTAAATCATGTTTTTTTTGTTTTTTTATTCAGTACTCGGTATCGGTATCGGCGAGTACTGAAATGCAAGTACTCGTACTCGTACTCGTTTTCCAAAAAAGTGGTATCGGTGCATCCCTAAAGCTAATAGTGCGTTAGTAAGTGCAAGTAAAAAGTCCTCAAAACTGTTACAGAAGAGATGTAAACAGACAGCAATAAAATAAGAACAAAAAACTAATTGCAAACAAAACGGACAAAAAATACAAATGAAATAAGCAGTGTTTTATCAGGAAGATGTGCCAACAGTGCTATTCAGTAATAATAATACTGCTTTATACATTATATATAGACTAATCCTTATTAAACATACAGTTATTCATTCAGTGTAGTCTTTGTCTTGGCAATTAACAATAATGACTGCGCTGTCACTTTAAGAGCGAATGCTCTTCTTTCTCAAATGTTTACATTCAGTTAAGAGATAACCGCCTGCGTTTACAAGGATATTTACCAAAATGGGATTTCAGCACATTTGTGTGTAGGCTATTCGACCACTTCGACGCGTATCTGCCGCCACAGTGGGCTTTGCTTACCGCTTCGATCGGTCCCAGTATAGCTCATAAACTCCCGGCCTCTCCATGTAATCTAATAAGACAAACTAAACAATCAAATTACACTTCTTTTCCAAAGACGGTTTCTGATGTAAATTCAGGTGTTAAATATAATGTCAGGGCCATAAATGGACATTGGCGGCTTCACTTTTCTACAATGTAAGAGAAGAGTGAAGGTGTGTCGTCCATCTTTGTTTACAGTTTAGGCTTCTGTCTCGGATTGGACCAAACTGTTAAAGAAAGCAAACTGTACATGGAAAGTATTGTGATGTGTTGTATGTTAGGGAACAGTCTTTCTCTCATCACTCCCTCTCTTCTGCGGCCCATTGAGTCGCACTAAACCACAGCACAATGGCTCCATTCACTGAGTGAGTGTCCTGACCCGTTCTCATCCATGCTCCTCTCTAATGACCGCCACACACACACAGGACAGTAGCTGCTGGTAACCTGAAGGAGCTTCATCAACACACAGGGATGGAGCCAAGGGTCTGAGCGTGATGAGGAAGACGCAACGGTCAGCGGGAATCTCTCCTCTGATGATGATGATGATGATGATGATGGCACACAGTCAGCAGCATCAGTGGGAACTGGACCAATTAGCATTCACTGCTATGAAGAGGCCAGAGAAAAGCCCCTAATCAGAGCACAGAAGCCCTCAGACAGCCATCATCTCCATGACAGAGGAAAGACCCCACTGACACCATCAACACACTCTTAGCCCGGTGTAACTTTCACCATGATGTGTCCTAAAGCGTAATGATGCTGTCGTGATGGTTTCACATCCCTTTCACTTTCTTTGTTTACCGGTTCTGTCTAACAAAGTATTAGATATGACTGACAGATAGGGTTGGGTATCGATTGGAACCGAGACTAACTTTTCGTTTTTCCCGGAATCGTTCAAAAGTTAAAATTTCGATTCCTAGTTTCGATATTCACAGTCCGGCGAGCGGAAGAAGAAACCGCTGAACAACACCAACGAAGAAGCGTCTACCGGAAGTGTTGGGATAACCGCGCGAGTCGAACATGAGTAGCTTACGTCGGCGATCCAAAGTGTGGCTTCACTTTTCTAAAAATAACGAAATCTCGGCAAAATGCAAAATTTGTGACAAAAGGAGTATTTTTACAGAAGGAGTATTTCCTTCAGAAAGGATTATTTCCTTCAGAAAGGACGTTGGTTAGCAAGGTTAGCTAAAAAAATGTTTGACCCTGCCTCTTAAGAGAATCAGAATCGAGAATCGTTAGGAACCGGAATCGAAACAAGGAATCGCAATCGGAATCAGAATCAGAATCGTTCAAATTCAAACGATACCCAACCCTACTGACAGAGATTGTAAAGTAATGAATGCGAGGGAGCGCTGTGTGATCAGGCGCTGGTGTTCTCAGCGCCGCCCGTCAAAATAAAAGTCCCGCTTCCAACACCTCGGCCAATCATCAAAACTGATCGGCCGATGCTGATATTTAAAAAAATGCCAAATATCGGCCGGTGGTCCACTAAAAACATGCATCGCAGAGCAGAGAGGACACTGACAACCCACTAACAGACAGGACAAACCAGCTTACTTTTATTATGAAACAAAGTCTCAACTTTCAAATTTGGTCTTTTTTTTTTTTTAACAAAATTTAAACAATATATACCGTTTTTGGCTCTTCAATGTGTCTTGACAGATCGCTAGAGCCTCGGTTAGAGTTGCTAGTGAACTGATCATCTCTCCCTTCTAGATCATTTATAGCATCAGATAAACATGAATGAGCATAAGAAGAAAAGTTGTTTTAACCGCGGAAAGACGTCAGTACACTCCGTTTTTCAAGTTTATATCCTCTAACACCAATCTGCTAACTCTCCTGACTGCTTTGATGGACAAAATTGCAGATTATGATTGGTCAGATTGGTCTTGTAAATCAAAATTTGAGCTTCAAAATCATGAAACAAAACCACACGAAACATTGATCAGCGCTTTGAGATTTGGTGAAAAAGGTTAGAGTCCGGTTCAGAAAAGCAGAAGGCTTTTCAATCGACAAGGCGTCAACATTTACCATGATTAACTGTAATAACACTAACTGAAACCATGGGATTGTGGTAGAAATGTGGGATATTCGTATTGCATTGTATTATTAAGGCCTGGTTTCACAGACAGAGCTTAGATTAAGCCAGGATTAGACTTTAGTTCAATTAGCATTTATAAATGTGCCCTAGAAAAAAAACAGTACTGATGTGCATCAGACGACACAACAATGACACTGACATATTTTAAGAGATGATTTCAGTCAAAACAGCTCAAACAGGAGTTTTATTCTGGGACCAGCTTAAGCCTTGTCTGTGAAACCGGCCATAAATGGTTTACAGGAGTAATGGAAGATGATTACACTATATGTTGTTTGTTTAGCTATAGCAACAGCTTTGTGCTCTTGTATTATGTATTACTTAATGTCCTCAGGCTGCTGGTTTTCATAACTAATACCATAGACACCATACAGTTACATTTTACCATGGTTTTCATTATAGTCTAGCTAACCACAAAGCTAATGCAACTATCATCAGTCTGTTCTGTTGTGTCAATAAAAGAAACAAGTTTCTTTTTAAAATGCATTAGCATATTATTTTAGTTAAAATTAATAAATAACTACAAATAACTAATGTTAGGAAAATCTGTTAATTTTGTGTTGCACGTTTCTGAAAAAAATAAATAAATATCGGCCGATATATCGGATGTTAAAACCCAAAAATATTTCTATCGGTATCGGCCTTCAAAATCCTTTATCGGTCGGGCTCTACATTGCATACACACACACACTAAATCACAACAAAATGTGTGTATAAAATATGTAATGAAAGAGTGTTTAGCATATTAGCTTGCTTATTTTGCTCCAGCACATGATCTAGAGTCTGTCGCAGTAACCGAACGTCCACTCCTAACCACAGGCCGAGAGCTGTAGTCCAACCACACGGGTCCATGATGCTCTCTGGGACACACACTTGTCAAGCCATGGGGTTCACAGCTACAGTTTGCCAATGATGCTTGAATCGTGAAACTCATCTTGTGAAGACTGTGCTTCAGAGCCCAATGACTTCTGCACACGACAGTATTTGCAAGTCAAATGCAGCAGTGCGGTTAAAGCGCTGTGATTTGAGGAGCACGCTTTACCCAAATGGCTTCATCTCTTGGGCTTCAGGTGAAAGCTTGGCTCTGTAAATTGGCCTCCTGCAGATAAGCTGTTTTTAACTATGGTTGGGAAGAAGCCAAACCCCAGGCCGTTCCTCCTCTCTCTTTCTAATCAGTCTGAGAGAAAAACACACACTAGGACTTAACCTCTGTCGAATGGTCGAATGTCAGTGTGTGTCTGTGAATAAGCTGTAACTTTACAGCAGAAGAAGGCGCTTTTATGTCGCTAATTTAAAGGCAGACGTAAAATGCGCACAGGCATTCGTAATGGAGCAGCACTACCCTAAATTGGTGCTATTATGAAAACGAAACTAAAAGATAACGCCAACTATCGTAGCAAGCCTACCTGGTTTTGGTCGATATAGCTAATTCATTTTTAGGGGGGTGATTTTTTTACAAACTCATCCTAAGCCTTAAAGTTCATCCATTTCATGTCAAATCCATAACATCTCTCAGTGTTCAGACACTGGTGTAACGAGTAGCTGAAGTGTGTGTGTGTGGGTGCATGGGCCGAGATTCCCACAACCCTTCCGAGTGGTTGAGCAATCGTGTCCCAGCATGCCACCGCATTAGGAGGAGGGCACAGTTTGACAGGAAGCGCACCCTCAGACCTGTCCCCGTTTCCACACACCTTATTAAAAATAACAGCATAACGCTTCAGTGAGTGCGATCAAGCTCTACTTCTCTGCTGTAAAGTAGGACATGAAACCTGCGTTTAGAAAGTGTGTCGGGTGCCGGTACTGGATCAGGACCCCAGGATGTTTGATTTGTTCCTCATTTCTATTTTCCCCCCAAATTTATTTCTGGTTTTTACTAGTTTAACCTGTTAACTGTCAGTCCAACTCTGAGCATAGACCCAAAAATGACATTTCCTACTTCTAGTTGTTGAGTATTTTGAATATACTGTCTGATCAATTGAATTCTTAAAACTAATGTAATAAATGTATTAAAATTAAAACGGTAATGTCTCATTTGCATATCACATAATAAACAAGGCAAGGGTTTAGAGTTAGATTCAAGCTATTTTAAGGCATGAAGATTTTTTTATTTCAAAGAAAAAACATTTAAATGTGTAATTTTGGTGATTTAAAGATGAGTTTTAAGGGATAATATTGACTAGAGGGGGAGTGTAAAAATGTAATTAATCTCCTATCTACCAAACTTCTACAGTTCACATATATCACTTCTACACTTCTTCTGCACATATCACCATTTGATTTAGTTCCCAGCTCTGCCTTTGATTTATTAATGACATTGTGCATTGAACAGTAAATTCTGCGATGTTTTTACTAGGGCTGGGTAATAAATATCGATTTCTCGATATTAATCGATTCTCATTTTTACGAACCGATATCGATTCTTAAATCTCAAGAATCGATTAGTCATCCTGTTTCATTTGAATGAATGGATCATTGTATCGCGGCTGCGCGCATCCAAAAAAATCGCAATAATCTTTGTCCTTTGTTACTATTGATATGAAACAAAGTCTCAATTTTCAAATTACGCAAATTTTCTTTAGAAATTCAAAAACATAAATAAGGTTTTGTCGCTGTGGCGTGAGATCGCTCTGGAGAAGCAGCAGCGCTGATCTCTCTTCCGGCTTAATAATACCAGTCACAGCGCCAAATAAACATGAATGAGCATCTGAAAGAGTGTTAAAGATAGAGTACAACTTATCCAAATCAGTATCATTCAACCGTGGAAAGACGTCAGTTAAACAGCTTGTAATCAATGTCGTCATATTTACCTCAGAAAACCCACATAAACTCGTTAGTCAGCTAGAAAAAATAACTCTAAATATATACACCATATTACATATGCATTATAATCTTAATGTTCTTCAATATTTAATGCATATTTGAATAAATCTGGCAAGTTTTTATGACAGCCACCATTTAATTGTTTATATTTCATATAATCTTCTTATTATAAAAATAAATAAGTGTAATTTAAGTGTTTGTATAGCTACAAAACAGGTCATTATTACCTTCATATTAGGCTAATGAAGCCTATAGGCTACTAGACTCCCATAGTTTACAGCATTCGTTAAGAGATTTGATTTTCTTGAGAAAAATGCCCATTTATTGTAACTGATATCCAAAATAATCAATATTGAATCGAATCGAATTGTGAAATTTGTGTCAATACCCAGCCCTAGTTTTTACGCAGGGCTGCAGTTTGTGATGTGTGTGCCTGTGTGAAGAGCGTGGATCAGTGTTTGATGTGGCCAACAGTGTCACGTTAATGATTGGTCGATGGATGATGTCAGCTGTAGCGCATGGAGACCGCCGTGTCCACAGGGACCGTCAGGAAAAACAGCTCTCCTCCCGAAGGAACACCGACCGTATCAACACGCACACACCCGCTCCTCTAACGACTGGATTCACCCATAGAGCTTCTCTCTCTCTGTGTGTCTGCGCTGTGTTGGGCTCCTGTGTAATCTCCTGATGTTGGCATGAACGTTTTCAACACTGGCACCCAAAAACACAAGGCCGTGAGCCACAGATGGCAGCGCAGATTACATCAAGCGTAATGTTTCAAGCGTTTGCTCATGGGATGGGTTTCCATTAACAAATGAGTTGGTTTTCTAATGCATGTCCTTATTAGTGGCAGGTGGGTGGCCGACATGCGTCAGGTCAGATAGTTGTCTTGTAAATAAAGTGAATAAAGTGATTTTTTTTAACGTTCCCTGGTGCTTTTAAAGCATGGGAGTTTGCTGAATCTGGCGTCGTCTTTGGCCGGTGTGTTCTTCACGTCCTAAGATCACTGCATCTCTAGTTTTGCCCATAATGTGCATCTGGACTGAGCTTGTTCTTGTGTTTGTGGAGAGCAGTGAATCCTGGGCCGGATATCTCGAGTCCAGTCCTCACGTGTCGGAGCGGCCCGGCTCGGATGGGTGGGAACGCCATGATGTCATGTTGTACGCGCTCCAGAACTGATCGAGTTCATCCAAACAGCTGGAAGCGCTCGGCCTGATGTGGTGATGTATGAGCTGGCCATGTGAAGGATCTGTGTGTGTTGTGATCTTTACATCAGCTCATTGATCAGCTCAAGATGTGAAAACCTCATGCTTTACTAGCGCTGTGACGGTGCGCAAGGGCTGTAAACATGGAGATCAGTAGAAGTTGGATTAAACTTCACAAAGATGAATGTGTGCTCGTATATCCGCCTCTGTGCTTTGAGTTTTTCCTGCTTCCTCTGTCATATTAGATGCATTTTTTTCCACTGAGCTCATGCCAGGGTCATTTTCAGGGCAAATATTGTCACTTCCTGCTTAAAAAACAAAACAAAAAGAAATTTATATTGCTGCCATGATGGCTAAAAGGCCGTCTATGTGGGCAGCTCACTAGGGTTTGTATCAGGAACCACATTAACTGAATTCGCTGCAAATTTAAGCTTGCCTTCCCTTAATGTGATTTATTTTCAAGAGAAACTGGGGAGATTATGTACCTTGGGACTTTATATTTTAAGTCCTGCCACCTGAATTTATTTTCAGTTAAAGATTTTCTTGCCCAGAACCCTGAAATTTGAAGAGGATGGATCATTTTTAGGCCTAGATAAAGCACAATTATGTTTTATAATAAATTAAATATGACTGTACTAGTATTAGGGTAAAATGTGATTTATTTTTATAAATGTGGTTTATTTTTTTTATCCACTGTAGGAGTAATGTTGATCAGGGGCTTGGGGTAAAAATACATAAAAAAAATTAAGATCAAGGGACAACAAATGCCCTATTACGACTGTCGCAATTAAAGTGAAAAAATGAAGTGTTGATTGCGGCATAACATTGATTTAACTACATGAGCAGTAGGGTTGGGTATCGAGAATCGAGTATCGATTGGAACCGAGACTAACTTTTCGTTTTTCCCGGAATCGTTCAAAAGTTAAAATTTCGATTCCTAGTTTTGATATTCACAGTCCGCCGAGCGGAAGAAGAAACCACTGAACAACACCAACGAAGAAGCATCTACCGGAAGTGTTGGCATAACCGCGCGAGTCGAACATGAGTACCTTACGTCGGCGATCCAAAGTGTGGCTTCACTTTTCTAAAAATAACGAAATCTCGGCAAAATGCAAAATTTGTGACAAAAGGAGTATTTTTACAGAAGGAGTATTTCCTTCAGAAAGGATTATTTCCTTCAGAAAGGACGTTGGTTAGCAAGGTTAGCTAAACTTTTTTGACCCTGCCTCTTAAAAGAATCAGAATCGAGAATCGTTAGGAACTGGAATCGAAACAAGGAATCGGAATCAGAATCAGAATCGTTCAAATTCAAACGATACCAAGCCCTAATGAGCAGATCTAAAATATATCTTTTACGTGTTTTTAAGTTGCAGTGTTGAGTTACTATTATCTATTACCAGTCACGCATGTTTCTATTGAGAGTATGAATGCAATGGCCAATCAGAAGCGCTTAGATTTGACAAATCTGGCGTTTTCAGCAGTGACTAGTGTACACCATATGTATAAAAAGGCTAGATGTGTCGTTCGCGCTGCTGGCCAATGGAGGTCGACGTCAGCACCTGGCGGCCATCTTTACACAGGCAGCTCGCTCAATGTAACATTGTTTTAATGGTGCATGTACTTTTTAAATCACCGTAACTTGCTCAATTTTCTACCGATTTTCAAACGGTCTGGTTTGTCATAAAAGGCAGAGATGTAGTTATGATACTGCATACTTATGAATAATAAGTGTATAAATAAATAATCATCCAGGCCTTCAGCCGTCACTTATTCACCATCCAGCACAGCCTCTCGGACCTTATTGCTTGCATGCCACTGACATTGCGCAACACTAAACCAGTGGTTCCCAGACTTTCTGTTGGGCCGCCCACAAGCCACATAAAGACAGTCTCAGACATGACTTTGGATCGTAGGATTGATTTGAAACATTGTAATAAATACAGTACTTCAACTTCAGGCTTCTTCTCCGTTTGTAATGCGAGTCTGAGTGGTGTTATCGTCACAGTGGTGTCTTTGGTGTCATCTTGCTCATCTTTATACTGTCAGAAGCTAATATTTTGGCTCACACTGCTTATTAAAAAATGTACATTTTATATTGTGTAGGGCTGTGCAAAAATATCAGAGAGATTTAAAATCACGTTTTAAACCGATTTAAAATGACGTTATCTCATTAAATCCCTTTGTCAAATGACCTCCTCAGTTCTTGTAGATGGCTGACTCGATATCCAGCACGCTAACAGTTGCCCGACTTATTGTTTTAAAACCAAAGAATCAGAGAAAACAAATGCCATTCGTAAGCTTTGCCAGGCTACACTAAAATATTCAGGAAACAACTAACATGGGTTATTATCACTCAAGCTATCAACCTCAGCAAGGCAAACCACACTGGTTAATAACACCAGCAGGCCTCCGTGCACCTCAGCTCATGCTAAGAAGATAGCGGATTTGTGGCATATTGTATTTAGCATGTGCGGGCTTATAGTGTGTTTGAAACCCTGGCTTCAGGAATATAGTGAACACTATGGATGTGTGCGCTGTGATCGCGACTCGCAGATGAGTTATCAATCAAAATAGCAAAAAATTGTTTGAGCATAGTCAAGTCACCTCCATTTCTATTAGAGCCAGACCGATATATCGGCCGGCCGATATTAGGGATTTTTCAAACTATCGGTATCGGCAGTTATAAATGGCAGATAAATAAATATTTCAAAAATAGAATAAAAACTGACTAAAAACGCTTTAATCATCATCTCTCCTTGGCCTGTTATATTGAAAATGTATGTTTTACAATTTGCAGTATGATGTTATCTATTGCTAAATTATGGCTCATCATAGACTAGCTAACCACAAAGCTAGCTAATGCCACGATCATCAGTGGAAGACCGCTAACGTTAACATTAATGAGCTTGGAAACCACAATGAACTTTTTCTGCCTAAATAAAGTAATGATTACTGTATTTATAGCTAGCATATCTCTTAGTTATACTTGCGAGGAGTGAACATTTAGACATAGAGAAAAAGTATCAAACGTAACTGATGATTGAAAATGGTTTGATGTAGCTTGATGGAAAGAATTTAAAAAGGGCAGGTAAAGGGATAAGCAAGCTGACATTGTAATTATAAGGTAGCTTATAAGGCAATGTAGGGACTAATTATTATTTTATTTATCAGAACTTTAATATATTTTGATGTTCCTCTGTTCTGTTATGACGATAAAAGAAACAAGTTTATTTTTAAAATGCTTTATCATACTATTTTAGTTAAAACTCATAAATAACTATGTTAGGGAAATCTGTTAATGTTGTGTTGCGCTTTTCTGAAAAAAAAAAATAAATAAATAAATAAAATATTGGCCGGAATATCGGATTTTAAAACCCAAAAATATTTGTATCGTTATTGGTCTTCAAAATCCTTTATCGTCGGGCTCTAATTTCTATAGCACTTTTAACTAAACTGATTTTTTTTTTAAAACAGCTTTACAGTGATAACAGGAGGAAGAATGGAAGAAGCTAACCGTGTTTGTTCAAACACTTCGTTTCCTCACTGTTAGTCATGGGTCGTATATGGCATTGAACATTTTTTGTATGGCATTAAAAACGCATTAAAAGACGTTAAATTTAATTTGAAGATAACTGCAGAAACAGTGTTCATTAATAAAGTAATTTGATGTGAGAGTGATTTGGAATAATACTGTGCCGCTGAATGACTGGGACTCTTCCTCCGCACACACACACCACTGACGAAATGCTCCTCAATCCAGGCCGAATGCATGTTTCTAACGCTTGATGAATAATTCATACTCGCTAGAGTGGAGTGTATTCAGGGATGTTTCCAGTTTATTTAAAACCCTTAAACGAGGGCGATTAGTTCCAGCCCAGCGGGTGGTATCACAGATTCAGTGTGTGTTTGTGCGGCCCTCTGTATTCAACGCTGACCTTCTTTTATTGCGGCTGAGTTGACATGACACTAAGTGCATGCGTAACCAGGAACTGCCCGTCTCCATAGCAACACTGAGCCCCGGCAACTGGAAGGGGCGGCAGGCGAAAAAACCCCACGGCATCCATGAGGAACAGTTTGTTTTTGAGCTGTCAAACACTGACCGTGCTGGTTCATGAATGCATGCGGTTTAAACCTAAAGATGATGCGTCTGTTGTCATGGGCAACAGGTCACG
The DNA here is from genome assembly GCF_988280905.1 of Pimephales promelas. NCBI lineage: Eukaryota > Metazoa > Chordata > Actinopteri > Cypriniformes > Leuciscidae > Pimephales > Pimephales promelas. Next base: position 1,976,540 of record NC_142781.1, read on the forward strand.
TGATGCTGAAATGTTAATATAGGGCTCATTTCAGTCTAGTTGTGTCCCAAATGGACTTTTTTTAGTCTGTCTATAAGTCGAATTGTCCGTCCTGTGACGGTTGAGTGCAACCGTCTTTCCACTCTTCATTTTTTTTAAATAATTGTTTTAATAATTGTTTTAATAATAATTTTTAATAAATTTTTTTTAGTAATTGCATCATCCCGATGTTTAAAGGGCACCTATTATGACATTTAAAATGTTTCTAATAATGTTTTGGGAGTCCCCAACAACAGTTTTACATGCATGCAATGACAAAACACACTTTTTTTCGTCTTATAATATGCGTTTGTTTTTACCGGATTTGCACACCAACTCCCAAATGATTCGTTCAACAGCTCATTTTTCCAAACCCCTCCTTTGCTTGACTCTAATCTGCGGTGATTGGTCACGCGACCCAATCAGTTATTGTTTGCGTTATCCCAACGCATAAGGTCTTGATAAAGCATCAATATAATCGATTATGAAAATCGTTGTCAACGAATGTCATTACCGATTAGTTGGTCTGCTTGCGTCACAGGGATTGTTTACTGGTGATTGGTTGACTGGCCAATAATGATGCCTTGCATGATGTCTTACATGCGCTTCATAAGGCACACACACACACACGCAAGGTCCTTCTCCCTCGTCGCGTTACCCTGCGCGTGTAACTCGGATGGTTTGGAGCACATGATCTTCTGTCTCGCATGCGCGCTCTTGATTCTGTGAGTTTGAACTAATTTGCGGGCATCAGGGAACCGCTATCAATATGTGGGAGACTTGGGATTCTGAACATGTCACTGTAAATTTGTTTTAAAGATGAACTGAACTGAAAAATTTCGACGTTGAAAACGTGTTGTTTATGACAATTAAAAGTAAATTACACTAAACATTTTTTTAAAATATATATTAATATAGCTTTTTTAAGCAACGCAAAATTGCGCTTGTTTGCGCTGGCAGTTCCGATGACGTCACTGGCATGGTAGGACCCGCGGAGCGCCATAGACAACAGCTGTAGGTCCTGTATACACAGACGAAAATGAGCACTTTTAACGGCATGGATTACGCATTTGAGCCCGTGAGGGACAGGCCGGTAGTGTCTGACTACCACCACATGGAGGACGATCAGTTTTAGGCTTCACTTACAGTACAGGATCGTTTGGGGGAAAGTGACTGTGGGCGCGAGCGCTGTGGAGCATAGACACTGCACGGAGACGATCTGTTGCAGAGAGGTCAACATGGACATTTATTGATCGGCGAAAAATGCATCACCATGCACCGTTCATTTCGGATGCTGTTCGGTGAGAGAAACGTGTTGAAGGAGGCTATGCTGTCTCTAATGGATGCCCGAGCTGAGACGCGAGCGCCCCATGGGGTATTTTACGAATAGGTGACGTCTGGGCTAACTTGTTACACTTTTCTCAGATTGTTTAGATTAACAGCGTACTGGCAGTTCACTCTATGGGCGAGGGTGCATTTAGGAAGGAGAAAATCCCATCCTTTACAGTAAACTATACATCAGGGATCTTTTCCCCCTCACCCGAATATCAAGGATTCGAGTAACGTTAACGTGATGCATTGAACTTGTAACTTGTGTAAATAAAACATTTCATGCATTGTCAGACGTTTCATGTACTCATTGACGAAAGTACACATCTCTAAATAGTGTGTCGCTAAAAAATCTGTTTCCTCAGCCATGTCAGCGACCCTCAGACTGTTTACAAGCTACGGCTGTTCTGCTGGTGCGGGTAGGCAACGGAGTGGCTTACCATGCCAGTGACGTAGTCGAACGTTGAAATCCAACATGGCGGCGCCCGTGTAACAAAAACAACACTTTTAATGTACCATTTTATCCCTTTTAACAAATTCTGCCATTTTAAAAATTGTACCAATGAGAATAAATAAAATACATCTGTTATATCACCTTTTCTCAAATTTCAGTTCAGTTCATCTTTAACAAAAATTGTGCCCCCCTTATATAATGGTAGGTCAATGGTAATATCAGGATCAAGTCAGTCAACCAGTTCACGTTAAAACATCTTCACAATCTTTCAACAAACGTCTGCTGACTAGAGCCCGACCGATAAAGGATTTTGAAGGCCGATACGATACAAATATTTTGGGGTTTTAAAATACGATATATCGGCCGATATTTTATTTATTTATTTATTCTAAACTGGACATGATAGTCACAAATGTTGTCCTGCTTATTTGAGTTAAGAGAACTGATGGGGATGATCTTTTAATTGTTATTCAAGCAATGTATGTCTCGTGACCAACTCAACGAGTGTTGCCGACAGGAACGGTGTAGAGCGCCCTCTGGTGGACAAACTACGCAACTCCAACACTCATGACATGGTTCAAGCGTGTTTCGTCCGTTTTTATTTAAATTTTGAAATATTCATTTATCGGCCATTAAAGTTTGGAAAATGCCTAATATCGGCCAATAATATCGGTCTGCCGATGTATCGCTCTAGCTGACATCAAGGCCGAGTGGGTGTGAACCATATTAACCAATAAATATCATAATCTCCTTTTTCTAATCCAGTCAGATCTTAATGAATGAGATGTGTAATATAGTGTGTGTGTGTGTGCTGGAGTTCTCTTGTGCATGTTTGTCATGTTTATGAAGTCTTCGGTGAGCTTGATCACTCATTATGAACGAGTTACACACACTAATGAAACGGTTAAGTGTGTTCAGTGTCCGACAGCCCAGTTTACTTCCGCATGAGTGTGTGTGTGTGGTGACACTGCTGACCCAAACCATCTGTCCTGACATGCCTGTGTCTGTGTGGTTTACACACTGGGGTCACGATGTGCAGCTGTGAACATCTGTAAACCCATAAACGCTTAAAATGTACAGTATGCTTGACATGTTTGAAATGCAAACTTTGTGTATAAAGTGCTCATGACTGCTTGACTGGGTGTGTGTGGACAGACAGTGAAGAGCAGTACGATAGGAGCCTCTCTTCACCCGTCTCTAGCTGCCGTCAGGTGACTTTAATCACTTCTGTTATTGCCGTCACAAGACTCCGATGTCCTGATGAAATGAGCTGGAGATGAAATGGTAATGCAGTTACTGGCATGCTGGAGTCTGACCTTATGACGGCTTAAGCAAGCGGCTGGTGCTGTTAAACCCTTAATTTTGGCAAATGATGTTTTGCTGTGGGCGGGGCTAGCCACAACTAGACCAGTAAAATGTCAGTCAGTGTAATTGTATGGACTGGATGTATGTAGTGGGACTTTAACGCAGAGCAGTTTAATGTGTTTGTGAGTGTGTTTTCATTTTCAGAGGGTGTTCACTGACCGCTCACAGATTCAGTGAGTGTGTGTTTGAAATGAAACCGCTGGGATCTTTCGGATCACATTCCTGTGGATGTCCAGCAGTAAAGCAGACCAACACACACACACACACCCATCTGTCCGAGTTCAGACGAGAGAGGACATCAGCTGACCGGAGCACTGGGTTATGTGCCGCTCATGATGCTGTGTGCATTATTGCTCAAGTGACACCGTCTCGTGATGTTCAAGGGGATTTCATTTGTAAGGCAGAGTTGTGTTCAGATGCAGCTTTATTGATGTATGTGATGTAATAAATAATGCCATGTTTTAGTGTTTTTAATTATCGGGTTTTTAATGCTATTTTAACACTAGTATAGAGTGACAGAAACTGAATAAAGTAATTAAATGTAAAATAGCACTGTATAATATTTTAGTCCTGAAAAAAAAAAATTAAACACACAGGCTATTAATCCTGATTTGTTTAACTTAAAGCTCTCTTTTGTTGTTTTGACAAAATTAATGACCGACACATATGGTTGCTGTCACTTTAAGAGCTAGTGCACCTATCCGGTGTTCATTATATTGGCGTTTTATGCTTATTAAAGACAAAACCGACTATCTTTAGACTAGAGTATAGACCATTTTGCGAGATGTAAACAACATTGGTCCAGAAGCACTTCCTGTTCCAGTTTGTAACCGTTTTCTTTATTTCACATGTAAAGAAAAAATCTTAAAGATGTTTGTTTAACTTTTTGATTCAGTTTTATATTGTTAAAAATAGTGTGTTATAGTGTTAAAAAACTGAAACAGGAAGTGCTTCTGGACCAGTGTTGTTTACATCTTTTTTTAAAAATGGTCTATAAGTCACGAAGACCGAAATTGACACAGTTTTGCATGTTAAAGCAATATAATCCGTGAAAAATAACTTGTTATTTCGCTTGTTTAACTGAGGGAACAAGAGAGAGTGAAAGTACCGGTCACGCGCGCCGTCTTCAAAATGTCTTGCTCTCTCTCTCTCTCTCGCCCTCCCTCGCGCATGTGAGTTGACTGAATATCTTTGAGAAAACACGATGGTAAAAGGTCGAAAGACCGAAGTTTTTTTTCTTCTGAACTACTGGTTGTGAATTGTGCTAAAATAACGTTGCCTTATCTTCTCTGAAAAGCTTTCCACACATTTAGATCAGATGACATAACCACACTTTCAATAAACCAAAAAAATCTACCTGGTGATGAAATGTTTTCTATGTCGACTGTCAAGACCATAGACTGTAAAAATAGGTCGAGACAAATCTCGTGCCTGGATAATCACACAACGTGTGCCGTGGTCCGTTAATGACGCGTCCGATTCGCGAACTAATGACTCCTTTGAACCGATTCACTTTAATGAATGGTTAAAACAACTGATCTGTCCAACACTGAGCTCAAGAGACATAAATCGGAAACACTTTACAATAAGGTTACATTCCATTTATTAAAGTGTACATTTGTTAACATTCTCTTAATATTAGTTTTTGTGTGAATTTACTCCATGACAAAACTACCCCAGTCATTCTAGAATGATTCATTCTTTCCAAATAGAGCTAGGCCTATTCAAGTAATCTGGTGAAATTGTTTTTATATCACAATATATATCGCAGAAAAACAAAATATCACAATGTCATTTTTTACCAATATCGTGCAGCCCTAATCCTCGCTATGTGTTTTCTATACAGGGATATCGACATCGGTACATATCGGTATCGGCCATAACAGCAATGTTAATATCGGTATCGCCACAAATTTTTTACATCGGTGCATCACTAATTAGAATTATCCACAATACCTGCAATCCCGCGCCGAAATTTGAGCCCTGATTGTTGTTGTGTTATGTTGTGTGGGCTCATTTGCATCGACAATGTGCGATTCACTATGGTTTACTAACTAGTGTTTTGTTAGGTTACAAAGCAAAACCTAATCTGTAGACCGTTTGCAACTGTTTTTTGGTTTTACATCATCATGTGATTGGTTCACCACATCTACCGATCGAGAATGTGATAATCTGCCGATCAATTGGACCTTCCCTACTATATATAGTTGATACTACGTTTGGTTTGCAACTTATTAGTCAAGTGTTAGAAAAGTATGTTCAATTTGCACAATGTACAAATGAAACTCAGACATACTTCAGCCGCCATGTTGTTACTGTCACATGACCTACTGGCGTCATTTGTTTCACTGTCAATCACAAATCCTCTCCTGTGGCCTTGTGGGATAGTAAAGTGTCCATCATGCACACTCCAGTATCTCAGTGTGTGACCCGGGCACTTTCACCTGCTGTTTTATGAACACTGTATTGGGACGAACTACTCTGGTGGCGAATGGTTGTCACCCATTATATAGGCTTGTAGAGGACGAGGAGTGTTTGATTTGGGACGCTTCTGTATTTTACTCTCTCTGTACAACATGATTGACATTGTGCTGACCTCATCTGGCTTCTTTCCAATACACAACTTGCTTTTCCTTTTATCAAAATATCCCTTTAATGAGTCTGATGGTGAGTTTCACAGCGCTGTCCCTCACTAACCAACGTTCTGCTGGTGTGTTTGCTCGTGGAGACTGTGCTGTTGTCTCTTGTGTGCTTATCATGGGAAATGTTTGCTTTAAAAGCTTTAGTCACACACCGCATCCAGTGCTTTAAATGTCATTCATAAAGCTGTCACACAATAGATGCAAATCCAGGACACCTGCCACACACACTCACTCTGTCGAGCCAAAAGCGATTTTTTTTTTTTTTTTAATAAAAAATTTTAACGCAGTGGCTGGGTTTGTCCATATTTCACCCAAAGTTGGGTTAAAACAACCCAGCATTTTTTAGAGTGAACTGAAAAATAAAATAAATGTAGGTAATATTATATTGTTAAAACTGGTTACATGAAAATTGTATCGTTCAGGTATTGGTATCGAACATTTTGTTATGATACCCAACCCTAGCCATAATATAAATACATACATTTATTCTTTTTGCGAATACGGCAAGCATTCATTTGTGAAGAGTCAAAGAGGGGTGTTTAGGGCTGTCCTGACTCAAAAGCGGATATAGATAACAATCAGGCTGCAGTGTTTCATGTGTTGTGTGCGACATGCTCAACATGATATGCTACATGAATGCTCCAGGGGTGCAGCGAGACCCTCATGTCACGATTCGACACACATCGCCACACTGAACTCACAATACCATATAACTGCCATACTCCAAGACATATGATAAAATGTTGATTTAAATGCTAGATTTGTGTTAGATTGTGCGTGTGAAGAGGACTCAGTGCTGGAACCCAAAGCACAGGACAAGAGAGACTCCAGAATAACAATATTCATGATTCTGGAGATGAAAACACTGAATTATTTTATTTAAAATAATGTTAGACGTCAGACGTTTGGCATTATCAGGACACACAGATATTCCCCCATTGCATTATTATACATTATATCTAACGTTATACTTAACGTTTAATGTACTGACACTAAAACTTGTCTAAACTTGTATTTTTTCTCACACAGTAATTTTCACTTTGGGTGAAGTACGTAGTCATATAATACAGATTGTCACTATCCATGATATAGGGCCCTATTAAATCAGTTTTATTTTTTCCCAAATTTCGTTGGGAATTCATTTTTTTTTACCCGTTACTGTTATTTTAGTCGTAAAAAGAGTGTGCTTTTGAAGTTAATGATAAAATAAATAAAATGTATAGAAATAAGAATGACCTTAAAGGAGTAGTTCACTTTTGAAAAAAATTTTGCTGATAATTTACTCGCCCCCATGTCATCCAAGATGTCCATGTCTTTCTTTCTTCAGTCGAAAAGAAATTAAGGTTTTTGATGAAAACATTCCAGGATTTTCTCCATATAATGGAGTTCAATGGGAACCAAACAGTTCAAGGTCCAAAAGACAGTTTCAGTGCAAACTGTTCAAAGGGCTTTAAACGACTCCAGATGATGAATAAGGGTCTTATCATGCGAAACGATCGCTCATTTAATAAATAAATAACAAAGTTTAAGTTTTATAAGCTCAAATGCTCGCCTTGCTCTGTTCTGTGGTGCGCGTTCGTGACTCTCCTGTTCGAACTCGTTCATCAAAATGAAGAAATCTTTTTCCGAATCAATTTGTTCGTTTCTTTCGCCGAATGAACCAAATCACTCGGAAAAAGATTTCTTCATTTTGATGAACGAGTTCGAACAGGGGTGCGTTACAGAACAGAGCAAGGTCAGCGTTTGAGCTTATAAAATGTAAACTTTGTTATTTATAAAACGAGCGATCGTTTCGCTTGATAAGACCCTTATTCATCGTCTGGAATCGTTTAAAACCCTTTGAACAGTTTGCACTGAAACTCTCATTTGGACCTTGAACCGTTTGGTTCCCATGTAAGTCCATTATATGGAGAAAATCCTGGAATGTTTTCATCAAAAACCTTCATTTCTTTTCGACTGAAGAAAGAAAGACATGGACATCTTGGATGACATGCGGGTGAGTAAATTATCAGCAAAAGTTTTTTTTTAAAAGTGAACTAATCCTTTAAATTTATTGAGGTAACAGACATTTACTCAGTAGCCTTTTCAGGACAAATACTGCATGATGCGACATAACAAAATATAATTAAGAGCTTTAACTGTCCAGTAATATGAATGATATTAGTTTATATTTTAAATAGTCACACTTTCTCTCTCTCGCCTAGTGTCGCTCACGGAGTTCGCTTCGCTTTTGTCCAGTTCGGCGCCTCATAGACTGACCAGTTGTGTGTGTGTGTGTCTGTGTGTGTGTGATCTGCTTCCTACGGTGGCCGAGAGGTGCAAAACAAATCACAATTATAAAAACAAAAAAACAAGTCAGAAAACACAAACAAATCTGAAAACAAATTAACAAGTCAGAAAACACAACGCCAAGTCAGACAAAGCGGAAAAGGTAGGTATATGTGGCGAATGGAATACTGATCGCTGATTGGACGAGACATCTGTCAATCAAGACATACAGGCAGAAGAAAGATCGATTCGCGTGTGCATGTGTAAATATTAGCTGTATCGTCTAGGCTAGGGCTATTCAATTGGCGGCCCGCCAATCATCTCCATGCGGCCCGAGAGCACTCCAACCTCCCCCTCCTATTTTCTGGTGGTACGGCTAAATTTGGTTTGATATGCGCGTGGCCGCAGTGGCGCGTGCAGCTGTATACACACTGTGTGTGTACCACGAGCGCTCCGACTGACCTGAGAAAAACGTTTTCAGTCCGAATATTTCAGCAGTTAATATGTGTGTCCCGTATTTCTGTCGACTGAACCAGCGATATTAATGATTCGTTGGTTCGATTCCTATCTCCTTTTCACGAATTGGCCAAACGCGCGTGCATAACAGTCGGAAACGATTCGGATCGTTCGGATTGTTCTGTCGCTGAATCATCTGAAGCGGTTTCTCGGTCAGTAAGAACAAATAGAGAACAAAATAGCGCTGGGTTCAGTTGTTTCACTAGTTTACTTCGAACTAGGCAGCGCGGTCCAGTGGATAACCGAACGCAAGCTTAAAGGAGTTGCGTTTACTAATAGTGGTAGGAAGATTTTAATTTGAAAAGTTTTGTTCTCCATAATATCACTAAATTAGCCGGCTAAATGGACAGCTAATATTTACACATACACATGCGAATCAATCTTTCTTCTGCCGCAGGCGCAGTCTGCTGTACTTTCTGTATGTCTTGATTGACAGATGTCTCGTCCAATCAGCGATCAGTATTCCATTCGCCACATATACCTACCTTTTCCGTTTTGTCTGACTTGTCGTTGTGTTTTCTGACTTGTTTTTTTGTTTTCATAATTGTGATTTGTTTTGCACCTCTCGGCCACCGTAGCTTCCCCCATGCGTTCTTCTCCCACACAAAAACAGAATTTCAAACCAAATATGTAAAATTCCACGAAATTCCGCGTTAACACTAGATTGCGCGTTAATTGGCCAATTCTGTGAACGCTGAAATCATAGGGCCCTAATGATACTGTACTTTTGCATTTTTGTATTGTGATATATATTTGCTTCCCTATATTGCACTGAGATATACTGTATTGTGGCCAAACCTGTCGGCCTCATATGTGTGGTGTGTGTGTGTGTGTGTTTGAGAGTGACATACTGATCCTGATTAGTTTTGACAGCTTGTGTTGATTGTTATCTGCAAGCATTGCAGTTTGGGGATTAGTGTGTAAGGACACACACAAATACATTTGCGCACAAACCCAAATACACTCGCACAAATACGCTCGCATACACACACTCAAATACACTCTCAGACACACACACACACACACACACATGGACACAGACAGACACACAGACAGACACACACACACACACACACACACACAGACTCAAGTCTGCGTCAGGCTGAATAGAAGTGTTTTTCAAATGAACTCAAGTCTTCCTGAGCCCAAACTCTAGGTCGGTTACCCAGAGGGTCGTATCTCTGTCTGATGCTCATGTTCACGCATCACATGTGCGTTTGAGGACATGGCCCACACGTGATGATGATGATGATGATGTCATGCATGCGTTCTCTGTCTCACAGCGTATTTGCTGTTGTCTTTCATCAGTGGTTTTCCCCTGGCCGCGGGTCAGCTGGACGTCTCTGGTGTGTGTTGTAACAGCTGTGTGCTCTCTCAAACTCCCAGCATGTTTGATTGGCCCTGGTGCGATCTTCAGGGAACGTGTGTGTGTGTGTGTGTGTGTGTGTGTAGTAGATCTTAGTCAGGGCAGCGCCATAATTAAGTTTTGGACAGGAATGAAAACACGTCTGGGAGGGATTGAAATACGATGTGTTCAGTGGATTGTACTGTTTTCGAAGAGGACTACGCTTTCATCCATAGCGTTCAATATGACGTCCACCCTGATCAAGGGCTTAGAGCTGCACGATTAATCGCAAGTGACATGAAATCACACTTAAATGGATTTGGCTAGTGCGATTATGAAATTTTTAATGCGCAGCTTGTTAGTGACGTACGACTCTGTGATCAGTAGGGCTGGGTATTGAGACAAATTTTACAATTCGATTCGATTTCGATTCACAAACTTGCAATTCGATTTCGATTATGATTCGATTCAATATTGATTATTTTGGATATCAGTTACAATAAATGGCCATTTTTCTCAAGGGAATCAAATCTCTTAACTAATGCTGTAAACTATGGGAGTCTAGTTGTAGCCTATAGGCTTCATTAGCCTAATATGAAGGTAATAATGAACTGTTTTGTAGCTGTACAAACACTTAAATTACACTTTTATTTATTTTTATAATAAGATTATATGTAATATAAACATTTAAATGGTGGCTGTCATAAAAACTTGCCAGATTTATTCAAATATGCATTAAATATTAAAGAACATTAAGATTATAATGCATATGTAATATGGTGTATATATTTAGCAAAATGCTCCTCTCTGGAGTTATTTTTTCTAGCTGACTAACGAGTTTATGTGGGTTTTCTGAGGTAAATATGACGATACATTGATTACAAGCTGTTTAACTGACGTCTTTCCACGGTTGAAACGCTGATTGAGTGAATCAATGTGACATGATACGGATTTCGATAAGTTGTACTCTATCTTTAACACTCTTTCAGATGCTCATTCATGTTTATTTGGCGCTGTGACTGGTATTATTAAGCCGGAAGAGAGATCAGCGCTGCTGCTTCTCCAGAGCGATCTCACGCCACAGCGACAAAACGCTATTTATGTTTTTGACTTTCTAAAGAAAATGGACGTAATTTGAAAATTGAGACTTTGTTTCATATCAATAGTAACAAAGGACAAAGATTATTGCGATTTTTTTTTTTTTTTTTTTTTTTTTTTTTTTTTTTTTTGGATGCGCGCAGCCGCGATACAATGATCCATTTATTCAAATGAAACAGGATGACTAATCAATTGTTGAGATTTAAGAATCGATATCGGTTTGTAAAAATGAGAATCGATTAATATCGAGAAATCGATATTTATTACCCAGCCCTAGTGATCAGTAGTAAATGCTGCAAGTTTGAGTTGCTTATAACTAGGGGCGGGGCAAAATATCCTTTGGGCAATTTTACTTGTCCTTCTCCATGCGATACATACAAGAATCGATACTCTTGCGTCAAATGTCGATATTTTAATGAATAAAGTAAGGCGCTCTATATACGTAGATTTCCATGCTCCCATCCCAGCTTTATTAGTTCATGGCTCCTCAAGGTGGCTCTCAAGTATCAACACAGTACAGGAATATAAGTTAACTAGCCTCAGAAAAATAGTTTATAATGGGATGGCGGACTAGCCTGGTCCTACGAGACTTTCGTACATTTCATTTGTAGAGTCTAGATGCGGCAGTGACGAGCGATAACTTCCTTGTGGGCGGGTACTCTGTTGCAGTTTTCTGAGTCACTCTTGATCTGCCTTAACCAATCGCTAACATTAGGTCGTCACGCATGTCTACAACTCAAACTAGCGCACCTCAACACCATCGTTCTCAGCCACTCCCTCTGTTCGCTGATTAATTGATTGTGCAAAACCCAAGAATACACAGCAAACCCAGACGTAGTACTGGGTAGTATAATAGATGTCCAGACCCTGTTTAAGTCCAAATTCTGGACTCACTTTGGCTTTTATAACATTGATGGGACAAACATGTTCAGGGCTCGACATTAAGGCTTGTCCGCTTGTCCGGGACAAGTGTGTTTTTTTTGTAGGACAAGTAGAAGAGAAAATTAGTTGTCAGACCGGACAAGTTAACGTAAATTTCAAACAAAATAAAATGCCATGTTATGTGCCACTCGTTACATCTATTTTACAGATTTTATTTTACCGATTTGAAATGAACACATTTTTCGCGCTGCCTGTGAATGTCCTGAATGTGACTCAGAGAAAGACGCGCGCCAGTATAATGCGCATGCACAGACCGCGCGCCAGAAGTACTCTTTCGCGCTTGAACGAACATCAACACAGACAATTAAGCCAAAATGTCATTTGTCGAGTATCTTCGTAACTTAAAGGCCCGTACACACCGGGACGAATATCAGCGCGCATTATTCGTCAGCGTTTTTCAACGCGTTTTTTGTGTTCACACCCAAGCGTTTTTCGCTGACGATGAGCCGAGTGAACATGCAAATTCATTCCCTGACATTAGATGGCGCTTAATGTAAAACAGAAATAATAGGCCTAATAGAATACTATACTAGGGTGATCATGTTTTATTATGACTAGGGATGCACCGAATATTCGGCCACCGAAAATTTTCGGCCGAAAATGGCCCAAAAGTGCATTTTCGGTTTTCGGCCGAAAGACTTTTATCACCGAAACAATACGGCCGAAATGTTGTGATGACGCAAACAGAAACCGCGACCTGCACATGCTTGTCTGAAGCAACATGTTTGCGGTGCGGACGTATTTCAGTGAATCTGAACCCGCGAGGAGACGGAGGTTTATCCACCTATATCTGCTCTAAACAATGCGCGCCGCCATGACAACGACTCCGGATGCGAGCGGGTCAAGTAACTGTGGAGACTCGCGCTGCGGAGGCAGGCGAAAGTATGCGCAAGTCTCCTCAGACAGCGCGCGCACCGCTCCAAACGGTCGAGGCGTTTTACTGGACCCGCTCTCCGTTGTACTATTCCTTGAAACGACAGGGGACGACTCAAGTAACTGTCCTCTAACCATTAGGAATCGGTGAGAAGAAGAAAGATAAACACATGACAATGTTTATTTTTTAGTATACCACCACCAATACAAAAATAATCATGTAAAACCCAGTAAACCCTGAGATTATTACTTGTGTGACATTACAAAAAAATATATATGGGAACATGTATGTATAGAACTAAATGCTCTCTTAAATATTTTCTACATTCACTAAACATGTTTTGTTAAGTTTCATGTACATTTGTATTAATCATGGACCATTGTTCATTTAAAAAGGCTTTTTATGCTATTGTATGCTACATTTTTAAAATGTAAGAAACTAATTTAGACGTGCAAAGGGTGCTGGTGTGATGAGAAGAAGTTTGCACTCGGCTTTGTTTTTGAGAGAACATTTAATTTTAAAACCTTTCTGCAGGCCATTAGATTATTATTTAATGTACACATGAGTGGGGTCAAAAACATTTTAGTTTGAATTTTATTTTATACTGTGCATTGTGCTAAATAAATATTTGCATAATTTGTAATTTATTTATTTATATTAATTTATGCAATTGCAATGCCCAGATTTTAGTAACGTTTGTACACAGTCATAGCCATAAATGCAATGATACTGATAATTGGCATAATTTCTTTCGGTGTTTCGGTTTTCGGTTTTCGGCCTTGGTTTCCTCTTTTTCGGTTTTCGGTTTCGGCCAAGAATTTTCATTTCGGTGCATCACTAATTATGACAGATAGAAAAAAACGAATGAAATAATGATAGAAATGTCTTCTGTATTAGAAAAATAAATATATAAATAATAAATAACTAAACGAAATGCTTCCAAATGTAAAAAAAAATAGCTCTCACAAACTTACAAAAACGAACTAACAAAATCTATTATTTATATCTTTAGTTTTCATTCTCTTTATCTTGTTTTTCTTCCTCGTCCACCTTGTTTGCCCATCTATATTTTGCTGTAAAACTGATCTTTCCCAGCAGTTTTTGTTTGAAAACCAGGACATTTTCATCACTTAAAAACAGTCAGGACAGGACGTGGAAACAGGACATGTGTACGCAAAGTTGAGATGTTGCCCAGAGATAAAAACATAGCACTAGTTGTCGGATGAACAGATGCACGAGAGACGAGAGTTGTCTAGAGTTGAATCTAACTGAGACTAAGCACACTATGCGCAGTTCTCATCTCAACTCAGATTTCTGTAAAGCACAAAGTGACCGTTTTACACATGTCCCGGGAAAACAGGACTGTTGGTCACCCTATACTATACTATTATTATTACAGAAATACTAATATAAATATTATCTTATAGCTCTTTATGCTCCGAGACCAGCAGCTCAGCATTCATCTTGCCCATAGCTATCTTATCTCTTCTTCGCCGTATGTGTGCTCGGCAAGACCGTTTTGTGTTTGAGCGCCCTCAAGTTGTGTTTTACTGTAACTTCAGAAGTGCCAGACACGTGAGCAAACCCGCCGATCTCGTTGGTCGGATAGGTTTTGACGCGGCGCGTCAAACCAAAAAAACGAACCCGAGGCGTTTTTTTTAAAAATGACGCTTTTACGCGTGGCGTTTTTCGCGTCGGTGTGAACACTCACATTGGCGCCCATTGTTTAGTCACGAGGCGTTAAACGTCGACGAATAACGCGTGCGAAATTCGTCCCGGTGTGAACAGGCCTTAAGTCTTATGATGGACATAAAGAGTTGAAGAGTGTCAAACATGTCCGTTTAAATGTTTTTGAAGTGTTCATGGCAGCCAATCATAGACGTATATGTTGAGCGCGTGAACACAACGGCCAATCAGTAGATAGTAACGGTCATAGTATCGCTAACTGTAACCATGGTATTGTGGCTGAAACAATTTGTTAAAGTTTTTATATGATTCATTTCAGGCTTGTACAACCTTTTGAGAGTTAAATTCAAGCACTTTTCAAGGACTCATGTGCTTCACGCAACTGTTTCCAGCATTTCAAAGTGAATAATTGCATGGATGATTTAAGGTGTGTGTCGATGTTCTGCTTGTGCTCCTACAAATTTTCAGTGAGGGACTAGTAAGACAATGTGGTCTTGAGCCCTGATGACATCTCATATCAGTCGAAAGCAATACAGCACAATTCTGGATTTGAACAATGTGCATGATGGGAGTTCTTCACTCATTGGACTGTTGCCGATGTCATCAAGCTCTCCGCTTGGTGTGTGTGTGTGTGTGTGTTTGCTCATGGTGGGGTTTGAAGGCTCACTCATACAGGCATTGTTCTGATGCTCTGATAACATGAAAGAGCGTTTTGATGCTTTTCAATCTTCAGTCAGTGATTCTCTGTGTCTCACGGCATCACGGACTCACTGTGCTAAAAAGACTTCCTCCCATGATGATGAAAGATACGAGTAAAGCTGATTAATTTTACCAGATCTGCTCTCAGAAATAATAGACATGTTTTTTAGCTGCTGCACCTTCAAAAACTGTCCATTCAGATGTGTGTGTGCCTCAGTGCAGAGAAACGGCCATAGGAAATCTGTTTAATAACGGTTTACTACTTATCAGTATGCCTTGACCAATCGAAATCATGACATTGCGAACCATTTAACAGTTTGCATTAATTATAATTTTTAGGGCCTTGTGAAATCCATTTTGATTTTTATCCTAGAAATGTTTTTTCTTCTAAATTCTGTCAAATTAATGGTTTAATTAAGGTTTAATACTGAAAAAAAATCGTATCAATTGAATTCATACTTGAATAATATATTGATTTATTAAAGCTTATAAAAAATGCTATGCATGTTTTATTTATTGTCTTTAAATGAAAGGGTGTGATAGCGTATCAGAAATGGACACTTCTGAGGTGTTATGGAGTAAATGTGGATCTTCATCTGTGACGTCAGGAACGAGTTGGGTCTGCTTGATCGCAGATGTGAGTGCTCCTGATATGACTCTTAACCTCGGTCTTGTTGACTCTTGTGTGTCAGTGTGCCGGGCGTGATGACGACAGAGGTGGGATCAGAGACAGATGTGAAGAAGGAACCAGAGAAGGTTCCTGAAGCTCAGCATCAGACGGACCCTGTGCAAACAGACCAGCCCGACAAACCCGCCGACAGCGACGCCCAGCCTGTGGCCAGTGCCGCCCAACCAGAGGTAGTGTTGAGATCCTTCAGTGCACACGACAGCACACTGATCTGATTTAGATTATTTTTTTTTTTTTTTTGTAATAAAACCACATAGTTTTAGGGGTGTAACGATACACGTATTCATATTGAATGGTTTTCGGTACACCTTTTTAAACGGTTCATTTGACCATTTTTCCTGCCGACCAACATTTCGTTATTTAACAATTAAGTGTAGTCTACATTAAGTCTACACATTAAGTGCCTGCGTGTGGCAAGCGCACTCAATGTAAGAGACGCTGGCGTGACCACAAAATTGCCCAACATCGAATAGCAAATATAATGTAAGTGGAACGAAACTGAGCTACTCGTTATTGTGTAGTTGACGGACCGTTGATCAGTTTGGACCAATGCAGCGCGAGCCGATCTCAATCATCAGCTCTGTCACTACACAGCCAAATCCAGTAAAGAAAACACTTGAATTCTTCACTGAAGTGATAACATCGCTGCCAGATCTAGCGAGAAACGTTCACATTTCTCCGTTATTAACGGCTCAAACAGTGACGTGGAAACCAGGAGAAACACGGTGCCATGAATGAGCTATCCAGTGTCCACAGATCAGCGACATCACCATGGGTTTACTGTATAACACTCACTGTAGCCGTGGGAGTTTGGCAGGAATAGTAGACTATAACACTTTCAAGTAACATTACATCGTTTTATTTTGACATTATGAACACCGTTTGTCCCCCTCAAATGTTCATCTGAACTAAAAATAAACCTGTATTTATAATAAAGCCAGACCGATATTATCGGCCGATATTAGGCATTTTCCAAACTATCGGTATCGGCAGTTATAATGGCCGATAAATGAATATTTCCAAAATAAAATAGAAACGGACGAAACACGCTTAAACCATGTCATGAGTGTTGGAGTTGTATAGTTTGTCCACCAGAGGGCGCTCTACACGGTTCCTGTTGGCAACACTTGTTGAGTTGGTCACGAGACATACATCGCTTGAATAACAATTAAAAGAACATCCCCATCAGTTCTCTTAACTCAAATAAGCAGGACAAAATGTGACCATCATGTCCAGTTTAAATAAATAAATAAAAAAATATCAGCCGATATATCGGAATATCGGATTTTAAAATCCGAAAATATTTGTATCGGCCTTCAAAATCCTTTATTGGTCGGGCTCTAGTTTATAACTACTACAATATCACATCTCATTTTGTCCAAGGAGTGGTTTTCATTTATATGCTCCTAAGAAGTCAAGTATGGCTCCATCATTGCTCAAAGTTAAAAAATATCATATTTTATGATGTTCGTTTTAATAAAAATATAATTAAAAAATGAAATCAAGGAAATTTCTCGGCCTTTTCTTTCTTTTTGCTGTATCGAAAACGTACCGAACTGTGACTCAAGTGTATCGAACCGAACTGTGATTTGTGAATCGTTACCCATGGTACACTTAGAGAACAGGCGCTACAATTAAAAACTTAACGTGTCTAGTTGATAAATCATGAGCCGAACGAGTCGCAGATCAGCAACAGGAGGTAGATTGCTAGAGCTGACTGACAAGATAATGGCGGAATATATACTGTAATGTTAAAGTGAAATGTAAAAGCACCTATTTAAGCGAATTTGTTCTTTCATCAAGAATAATAGGCTAATGATGAAGCCAATACAATTCAAGCAATCCGACCCCGAATTGGCACCAAATTGAAAGTGAAACTAACTAACTGCATTCATGACGGTGCCACAGGCGTGGAAGTAGTATTCAGTAGAATTCGGACGTTCACACACACACACACACACACACTCATCGATTAACCAGTGGGAAAATATCCCCTAGTATGCGGCAATAGTGACACTAGTGTCTGAACTAATTTGGCTCTTCAGTGTCTTCAGTGTTGACTGTGTCGGTCCCGCAGGAGAGCCGGAGTGCAGAGCCGGAGAGCCCGCAGAAGGAGGAGTCGTCTCCCAATCCCAGCAGCCCTCCTGCCACCAGCGGACAGAAGAAGGAGAAGGGCATCTCTCGCTTCCTGCCTCCATGGCTTAAACGACAGAAGTCCCAGATCCAAGACCAAGCCCCCGAGAGCGCAGAGCAGCCCCAGAGCCTGAGCCTGAAGGAGGAGGAGGAGCAGAGCGAGCCGAAAGACCAGCCGGACGCAGCAGGAGCCGCCCCCGACACAGAGAACACAGAGGAGGTGAAGGAGGAGAGCAGGCCCGAGCAAGTGCAGCTGGAGGAGAACGGGAAAGAGGAGGAGAAGTCAGTCGGCAGTGCTGACACACAGGTGAGAGACGCATGCTGCTCATACACACACGGGCCACTTTTATTCCTGGCGTTTTCATCAACAGTGCTGTAATATAATCCTTTAATCATTAATCCTCATGATGGGCATGAAGTGCTCCTTTGATAAATTCAAAGCAGAATTAACCCCCCCCCATAAGAATCACCTAAGGGGGATGCCCCCCCCCCCCCTTTCTCCAAAACGAAATTCAGGCCCTGGTTTATTGTAATATCGAAGAGAACAGAAGCATGATGAAGGATGACGGTAAAATAAGCAAAATTAAATTAAACTGAAGGAAATGAAGACGGTCAACAGAGAGCGAGCGTCCCAGCTACTCACCCCCTGTCCACAGGCGAGCTAACAGATCATTTGTATCTATGCTAGGGCCTTATGATTTCCGCGATAACGGAATCGCGGGCGGAATTGGCAAATTAACGCGGAATCTAGTGATCTAGTGTTAACGCGGAATCTAGTGTTAACGCGGAATCTAGTGTTAACGCGGAATCTATTAACTTGGAATCTTGTGTTAACGCGAAATCTTGTGTTAACGCGGAATCTATTAACTTGGAATCTTGTGTTAACGCGGAATCTTGTGTTAACGCGGAATCTATTAACTTGGAATCTAGTGTTAACGCGGAATCTTGTGTTAACGCGGAATCTATTAACTTGGAATCCAGTGTTAACGCGGAATCTATTAACTTGGAATCCAGTGTTAACGCGGAATCTTGTGTTAACGTGGAATCTATTAACTTGGAATCCAGTGTTAACGTGGAATCCAGTGTTAACGCGGAATCTATTAACTTGGAATCCAGTGTTAACGCGGAATCTTGTGTTAACGAGGAATCTTGTGTTAACGCGGAATCTATTAACTTGGAATCCAGTGTTAACGCGGAATCTATTAACTTGGAATCCAGTGTTAACGCGGAATCCAGTGTTAACGCGGAATCCAGTGTTAACGCGGAATCTTGTGTTAACGCGGAATCTTGTGTTAACGCGGAATCTTGTGTTAACGCGGAATCCTGTGTTAACGCGGAATCCAGTGTTAACGCGGAATCCAGTGTTAACGCGGAATCCAGTGTTAACGCGGAATCTTGTGTTAACGCGGAATCTTGTGTTAACGCGGAATCCAGTGTTAACGCGGAATCTTGTGTTAACGCGGAATCTTGTGTTAACGCGGAATCTTGTGTTAACGCGGAATCTTGTGTTAACGCGGAATCTATTAACTTGCAATCTAGTGTTAACGTGGAATCTAGTGTTAGCGCTAGTGTTCGCGCGGAATCTAGTGTTAACACGGAATCTAGTGTTTAACGCGGAATCTAGTGTTAAAGGAGAACTCCGGCGAACAATGAACCTTTGGTCTAATAAAACATCGGTACATAGTCAACCGTTCTCTGAGTTTTGTTTTCATGATAATCGATTGTAAAGAGTTTTATCTCTAAAAACTGTTTAGCATATAATGCTAGTAATGGGGGCATTGAGTAAGTAAAAAGAAATCGCTAGTTTATACCACTAATAAGGCTCAAAATAGCCCCACACTAACGCAGTAACATAATGAGGGTCCATACATGCAAAACGAAGCATTGAGAACTTTGTAAGTGTACAGACCATTTAATAAGAAGATACTTTATGAAGACAGTTCACTTCGTGTATACAGACAGGAGCCATCTTAAAAATAGTCTCGATAAGTCGATCCCCGAACGACGTGCTGAGTGATCTGAGCTATGTGAAGTTCAGCGAACTTCTGAACTGTATGAACCGCGGTCTCTAGTGTTAACGCGGTCTCTAGTGTTAATGCGGTCTCTAGTGTTAATGCGGAATCTAGTGTTAATGCGGAATCTAGTGTTAATGCGGAATTTCGTGGAATTTTACGTGTTTGTTTTTAAATTCAGTTTTTGTGTGGGAGAAGAACGCATGTCTGGCATAAATGCAGACTGGTGGAAGCAGATCTGGGTGACACAAACACCCCACCCAGTCATTTCAGCTACAATGACGAAATCAAAACAATGAAAGCATGGCGAAGCGGCTCTCCACGGCTCTTCTTTCGTCGGCAAAAAGTTAAACTCAGTGCTGTAAGCCATCAGTGGCAAGCCGAGCAGTTTGGGGGTGGTGATGGCGCAGTGGATAAAACACATGCCTTTGGTGTGAGAGACCCGGGTTCGAATCCACTGAGGCGCCGGACTGGACAAAAGCGAAGCGAACTCCGTGAGCGACACTAGGCGAGAGAGAGAGACAGAGTGTGGCTTCATTTAAACTTATATAAACTAATATCGTTTATTTTACTGGACAGTGTAAAGCTCATTACCATATTTTGTTGTTACTTGAAGAGAGCAGTGATATGTTTCTTAATGCAGTATTTGTACCTCAATAAATTTAAGTTCATTCCCATTTTTATTTCTATACATTTTAATCATTAACTTTAAAAGCAAACACTCTTTTTACGACTAAAATAACAGTCAAGGGTAAAAATGTAATTAAATTAAAACGGAATTTAGGAAAAAATAAAACTGATTTCATAGGGCCCTAAAGTGATGTATCAAACAGGAAGTGAGAATGTCACCCCGTCTCTGGCACCTGTGGTCGTGGTGTTGAGCTGAAGATCGGCTCAGATAAACCTGTGTGTGATCGGACTCTAATCCAGATCAGATGTGGACGCTGTCACACTGAACCACATGCTTCTGGCAGAAACCATCAGCATCCGCCCGCTGACATCATCCAGCAGCCATCCGCTCGGCTGGAAAACATGAGCGCTCGCGCATGTGTGTATTAACTCTGTGTGTGTGTGTGTGTGTGTGCAGCCTGTGAGGGAGGAGAAAGAGGCAGAATCGGAAGTGAAGGAGCGCGAGGAGGAGAAGAAAGGGGAAGAGCAAGTGATTCAGCAGGAGACGAGTGTGCTGTCGCCCCTCAGACTCAACAAGAAGATGAAGATGGTGGTGTGTCACGTGACTCTACTGGACGGCAGCCAGTTCTCCTGCGAGGTGGAGGTGAGACCCGTCTGTCTGTCTGTCCTGATGTTTGGTGAAGTCTTTGGAGTCGCATCATCACCGTTGACTGTAGGTCAGGGGTCGTTCTGCTCTAATCCTGTCGGTCTGTGTTTTACTCTTCTTTATTTTATGAGAACTCGGGATGACATTAATCCTGTTGTGTGTATGGAGATATGTGTGTGTCGCTTGGATTTGTGTCTATAATCTTCCCTCATGGGCACCATGGCAACACTATCTGTCAGCAGTACACACGTCTGTGTGTGTGTGTTTGTGCACTAGTCTGAGCAGCATGTGTTGTTCATGAAGCTTATTTAAATATTGTGTGTCCACCATCCCCATACAGATGTTTCTTATAAATATATGACAACCCTTTAGTGGAGGAACTAGACATTAATATAATAATAATATAATATCAGGGTTGAAATGAGGTAAAAGAGTAAAAATCAGCTGTGGCGGGAAACACTGTCAAATCACGCTGGGGAAGTTTGTGTAAGTCAAATCTGCACAGACTTAGCACAAGTACTCATAAGATCTTGATTTATTAAATACAGCATATTGCACAGAATCTGCTCATATCTGGCTTACTTGAACACACGCGTCACTGCGCGACAAATAACGGCACGCTCGTTCATTGTTTTGAAGCAATAGTGAAGATTAAAAAGCATTTGGTTAACAGAAAAGACGTCCTACATCCTGCATTTGATGTTCTTTGTACTGTATTGATCATCTGTCCACCTAAAATATATTTTTTGGAGGAGATGGCTGAATGACAGGATTTAGTTTGAATAAGAAATTAATTTATGCAATCCAAATTGTACTTTTTATATACAGTGGGCCCAAAAAGTATTTAGTCAGCCACTGATTGTGCAAGTTCTCCTACTTAGAATGATGAGAGAGGTCTGTTATTTTCATCATAGGTACACTTCAACTATGAGACACAAAATGAGGAAAAAAAAATCCAGGAAATCACTTTGTAGGATACAGTGTGTGCAAACCTGGTGAAGACTTACGGGAAACATTTGACCTCTGTCATTGCCAACAAAGGTTATATTGAGTTGATCTTTTGTTATTGACCAAATACTTATTTTCCACCATAATTTACAAATAAATTCTTTAAAAATCCTACAAAGTGATTTCCTAGATTTTTTTTTTTCTCATTTTGTGTCTCATAGTTGAAATGTAGCTATGATGAAAATAACAGACCTCTCTCATTATTCTAAGTAGGAGAACTTGCACAATCAGTGGCTGACTAAATACTTTTTGGCCCCACTGTATATATATATATATATATATATATATATGAATGAAAGGGAAAATGTACATCCAGCCGGTTGTTCTCTCAGAATAAGCCCCCTGACGGGAAGTGTTGGGGGTCTGTGGAGGTTGTACCAGCCTGAAGGGGTTTATTCTGAGAGAACAATCGGCCGGATGTACAGTATCCCGCTTATTACACGCCTACTTGCCACGCAAGTATAAAATTACACACAAAATATTGATCTGAGTCTAAAAATATGCAGAGAGTTCAAACTAGACGGACATTTAAGGGATACGGTACACATTCATAACACTTTATTACACAGCATTTCACCACAGAAATAATTATGGAGATAAGATATATTGATTTCAGATTAAACTGTTTTAAAATCATACCTGTTTGTATCTCATAATCCAACAGTGTACAAAACACTGGTCACAAAATGGCGGCAGCTGCGTTTGTGTGAAACGAGAGAGCGAGTCCATGATGCTGTTGGCACAATTTGATAACTGATATAGTTTTAGTATTTTATTAGCTCACCAAATGCAAAACTTCCATGGAAAAAAAATCTAGCAAGAAAACACTGCTGACTTCAGTGACCCGGGTGAGCCTGTGTTTCAGTTTTTACTAGTTGTTATCTGGGAGCAATTGACCAATCAGAATCAAGTATTCCACAGAGCCCTGTAATATATAAATATATCATCTTTTTTCTTCTAGCCAAATTGGCCAGCGAAAAAAATCATTTTAAACCTGGAATAAAATATAATAGATTTGCCTGCGTGTGTGTGTGTGTGTGTGTGTGTGTGTGTTCAGTAGCTGAAATAGGATCAGTCATTGAGCTGACAGGAGCATTTAAGTGCATGATGACCTCTGACCCTGCAGTGATTTGGTGGGTGCGTGAAGTGTTTCGGAGGACAGATAATTGGGGGCCCGCTGTCAGTGTTAAATCACCAGTGTCTGCGTCAGCTGCTGGGTTACAGACACACACACACACACTAAAGGAACACTAACCGTCAATGCACTGTAGATACATTGATTTTGTAAATGTTGGCCAGTACACTTACAGACAAGTATTATATATTGGCTATATAAAACAGTATAATGGGTTTTAAAGTGACAGCAGCCTAATATACGTGTTGCCAAATTATGAGAGACTGTTGAAAATATCTATATGCAGTTTTCCCCATGGCATCGATGTCAAAACTGTGGCCAGTGGAAATGCTGAGTGGCTAGGAACTGGAAAACCGCTAGCCACAGTGACTGGTGAGCAAAAACGTTCACGTCAATCTGTGGTTATCAACCTGAACCTTTCCATTGTGTATGTAGCGCCATGAAAATATGACTCTTCATTATTTTGAATGGATCATATATAGATAGCCAGCAAGTAACACTCTCTTTACAATCACTTCAGCTCACTCTTCCAAATCTCCCGTTATAATCGATGAAGCTGCACAAACAAGGTCTTTATTACTGTGTGTTTACAGTTTCTTGGTTTTAATAGCATTGGGGAACAAAAGCTTTGTTTTGTGTGGTATTGAGTGGATTCGGACTTAAATGCCTCTGATCGGCCATTGCTTTCACACACTCAACTCAGCATGTCTCTGATTGGCTACAGTGATCAATGCTTGAAAAAACACAAGCCCGCACACACATAACTCGAAACCTCTTCACAGAGCGTGCACACAAAACACAAAGTCTATAAAGTTGAATTGAAATCTAATGGAGTGAACAGGAGTGATCTGCGGACGCTGGAATGGGAGTAGTGCAGGTGAGTGTTGGGATATGATGTTCTGGGCTCTCTGAGAGCTTTCAACAGGCTCGGCTTTGTCCCGTCACCGGAAAGTGCTGAGGCATCACTAAGCGCTATTGTCCTGGTGTGTTCATGCACGAGACGGTGGCATGTTTGCTCAGAGATGAGCGCGACTGTCTCCGGGTCGTCTGTACGCGCAAGCCGGAGCTCCAAACAAAGCATTCCAGACGGGACGCTTTATCGGGACAAAGAGGGGCTCATGACTGCTGGACGACCCCTCATGGATGTTCGGTGCTCCTGTCCGTCCTCACCGCTCTTCTGTCCTCACGCCAGGATTAATTCTGCTCTCTGGTTGAGACGAGAGCGTATGGATGATCCACACGGACACTCGGCCAATCACAGCGCACATATCTTCAGCTAATCACAGCGCAGTGACCTATATAACAGGAGTGCTGTGTGTTTTTAATGCCGTAAGTGCAGAGATCCAGCCGTGTGTTTTCCTGGAAGCCGAACCCGTATGCTCTTTAATGTCCTGGGCATCATGAGACTCTGCTGATCAGGGTCGAGGGACACACAAGGCCTCAGCAGAGCTCCCACAAGTGTGTGTGTGTGTGTGTTTGACGCTAATGCTTCCGGACGCTCCTTCACAATGACGCTCTGTGATTCCTCCTGTACGTCGCTGATCCTGAATAAACCCTCTTCAAACATCCCATCAGTGATTCTCTGTGACTTTACAACCCAATTATTCATCGTGTTGTTCGGAGCTCCTTCTTTTGTTCTCATTCATGTTGCGCTTTCTTTCATCATGTTCTTTTAGGCTTTCACTGCCACTCTCTGATCCATTCGTTTCTTTCATACACACACAATCTCCCACAGTCCACCTGTCGTCTGAATGATGCTGTAGTTCAGCGAGCGAAAAAGGCCTTTTAGTATTATTTGTACAGACATTCACCTTCGGAAATCAGTGAAATCTGCACAGATTTCTAAAACAAGCGTAAGAATATTTGATCTGTTTAGCAGTTGTTATTGCGCAGCTGTCTTCAGCTCTTTCCCAGATTTTGGTCAGGGGAACTCCTTCGTCTTTCTTAGCTGAAGCCTGAATTTTGTTGATGATAACGTGTGCTTTGGATCAGTGTGAAATCCTCTTCGTTCATCTTTCTAGGTTCTTGAGATCTGGCCGGGGTGTGTGTTTGGTCAGAGACAGAAAGAGCTGCGACTCTAGTAATGTTGCCGTCTGACCCGTTTTTTTTTTTTTTTTCTGGAGGGACACCCTATTCTTGATGATGTCACCGTCGTGCCATACTTTCCTCCACTTGTTGATGACCATCCTCCCTGAGCTCGAGTGTATCTTAACCCTTGGATGTGTTTTTGTAGCCCTGACCTGAGCGACACCTCTACAATAAATGTTTAAAGGGCACCTATAGGAGGATCTTTGTTGACATCATTGTACGCATGCGCGATGACCGGCTGTAAAGACGCGACAAGCACTTTCAAGAGAGTTTAGCAGGCAAAATCCACAATATATAAGCTCTTTAATATCTGACGACCGGAGGAGGTTTGGAGAGAAGCTCAAAATTTGTATTGGTGACAAAATCGACTTTATGCACAGCTGCACTACTTCCTGAACTTAAGCCAGCTCCCTTGTTTACTGTCTGCCATTATTGGCCAAATTGATTAGTTCAGGTGTGCCTGAC
The DNA here is from genome assembly GCF_988280905.1 of Pimephales promelas. Classification (NCBI taxonomy): domain Eukaryota; kingdom Metazoa; phylum Chordata; class Actinopteri; order Cypriniformes; family Leuciscidae; genus Pimephales; species Pimephales promelas. The sequence continues at coordinate 2,002,581 of NC_142781.1, forward strand.
CTCAGTAGTCACGGCAACAACAATCAGACACACCTGAATTAATCAAGCTTGGCCAATAATGGCGGACAGGAAACAAGGAGCTGGCTGAAGTTCAGGAAGTAGTGCATCTGGGCATAAAGCCAATTGAAGTTATTCAAAGGCCATATGTGATTTGGGATGTCAAAAAACGCCCATGTCGTGGCCACTATAATCTGCTGGGGAGACATTTATTCCAATTTAATAGAAACCCCTGGACCCTTCACTCATGAAAGATTAAAGGGCTTTCAAAAGTCGGGAGGCCTATGATTATTTTGTTTCTCAAAGTTGTGCCGATCTTTTCTGCCGAACAGAAAGCAGTGATAGTGCTAAAAGCAACATGACATCATGACTTTTGCTTAAACATACACAGCACTTTCAAATCAAGTGGCGTGTTATCTTTATGCATTTTGAGCTATGCGTGTATGTCTCTGCCGTTAAATAAAGCGAAACGAAGCAAACTGTAGATCTACATCTGGGGAGCGATATTTTTTCCTAGGATGGTGGGGGAAGACTCATAAATGGTATTAACCCCAGTGACGGGTAGGTTTAGGTTGGGTAGGTCATATTTATGTACAGTAATGTAAAATTAAGTCAATGGTGTTCATAAACGCGCTGAAAAGCGATTATGCGTGTTGGAAATACGAATTGGCGTGTTATACATGCGCCATTTCATGAGATCAGTCTGTAAAAGCAGAGGTAAAGTTAGGTTAGACCTGGCCAAGCAAAGTCACAGCGTGATTCGCATCTCCCGTGGGTGATCGCAGAACGGAGAAATAGTCACTGCTAGGGTTGGGTATCGAGAATCGAGTATCGATTGGAACCGGGACTAACTTTTAGTTTTTCCCGGAATCGTTCAAAAGTAAAAATTTCGATTCCTAGTTTCGATATTCACAGTCCGCCGAGCGGAAGAAGAAACCGCTGAACAACACCAACGAAGAAGCGTCTACCGGAAGTGTTGGCATAACCGCGCGAGTCGAACATGAGTAGCTTACGTCGGCGGCCCAAAGTGTGGCTTCACTTTTCTAAAAATTAACGAAATCTCGGCAAAATGCAAAATTTGTGACAGAAGGAGTATTTCCTTCAGAAAGGCCGTTGGTTAGCAAGGTTAGCTAAACTTTTTTGACCCTGCATCTTAAAAGAATCGGAATCGAGAATCGTTAGGAACCGGAATCGAAAGAAGGAATCAGAATCGGAATCAGAATCGTTCAAATTCAAACGATACCCAACCCTAGTCACTGCTCGCTGCAAAGCCGGGTAAGTCTTCATTGATCAGTGTTCTTATTTATTTATTTATTTATTTAAAATGAAAAACTTTTTATCAGGCCCCCAACAAGCCGTACAATCGAACACACAGCAAGACTGAACCATCCTCTTCTCTAAATCCTCCTCCAAACTTGCAAAACAATCAAATTACAGGTATCTAGCGGGATTTCTTGCCACACGATTCCCACGATGCAACGCGACAAACGTAAACAATGACGTCACAAAAGATCCTCCTATTATGCCCCTTTTTACGAGATGTAATATTGGTCTCAGGTGTCCCCAGAATGTATTTGTGAAGTTTCAGCTCAAAATACCCCATAGTTAATTTAATATAACCATTTGAAAGTCATTTTTGGGGCCTGTTTAAAAATGAGCTGTTTTGGTGTATACCACCTTAAATGCAAATGAGCTGCATATCCCCGCCCTGCCTTTGGATGAGGGCGTAACTTGATACCTATGGCAGTCGGTACTGAGAGATTGAGAGAAACCGCTGTTTTGAATGTCATTCAGCCGTACGTTTGAATCGGAATATATAAATAGTACGAAGAGACTCCGGCAGGATAAACACAAATGAGAATGGACCAGTACGTCTCGGTATGGTTATTTGATACATTTATGTACAGTTGTATTTGCATCCCATTTGCAATTATGGATGTGGAACACGCATACAAACACTAACGCTGGCGCAATTTTTTGAAATTACATACACATACTGTATTGGGTATTGTGCTTTTATTATCTCTTTTTAATGTAGAGCAACCCCTGCTCTTTATCTTCACATTCCTCCATGTTTCTTTATCCTCATAGTTGTCTCTCTCTGACGCCTGAGCGCAGTCATTGCTTCCTCTACTCTAGCTGTAGATCTGTGATCTGCTCTAGGTCAGCTGACATTCATGTGTTGTTTTGAGCCAGTAGCTGTACATCTCTCTGGTTTGTTGTGCCGACACCATGAGAACATGTCTCCACCTGTGGCTTTCTTCAGCCATTAACACATCATCATCATCATCATCATCATCAGGCAGCTGTGCAGTCAGATGAGCGTCGGTGTTTGTTTGCACTTGTCCTTCCCCTAATGCACTTTTCACTAATGCAGGCCTTCTGTTGTCCACTATTGATCCACTGGAAACTGAAATCCATTAGCAGCATCTTTGTGTGTGTGTGTGTGTGTCGAGTTTACGGAGCATAACATCTGATCACTCATCAGTAAATCTGGTGCGAGTGAACGCTTGGAACGGATTAGTCGGTGTAATTGCATCCAAAACAGCAGCTTATGGGGTTTTGTCTCATGTCATAATAAGAAACATTAAAACCTTAAACAAGCACTCTTTGGTGTTTGTTTGTGTTGATATGACCTTCACTTAGACTTATACTGTAGAAATGGGACCAAACTTCCCTGCTCTTTGAGTACCATTCACAGCTCAACACTTCCTCTCCAATCCATCCAGAACATTTACTGAGACCGGACTGAAAAACAAGGACATTTATCATGATTATGATATTACAGCAATCTCTACAGTCATATCTTTTAAGAATATAGTCCAAGTCTTAAGCCTCAGGCGCGATTCGTTTCGGAGTCACACTTGTTATCCTCCCGGTCAAAAGTGACCGGACACTTACATTAAATTTCCTCCATCCCAGTAAACCCAATGCAATTTATTTTTGTTCTATAATATTTATTCTTTGCAATTTAGTATTTTGAGACAATTTGATGGAATTTACTAATATTTATGGTCTATTTTCGGCATGTGAATTCCCCAGCTTTTTATGAACACATTTTTTTTTTTGGTGGATTTGAATATATAGTTGAAACAATCTAAATTTTTTTATTAAAAAATTTTTAAAAAAATAAAAAATAAAATAAAAACTGTGAATTTTTGTGTTTTTGTCAATTACCCATTCATTTCCTATGGGGGTCATTTTTGACCAAAGACCACAAGTGTGATTTTTTTTTTTTTTTTTTTTTTTTTTTTTAAGACCACTTAGCAAGCTCAGATCATGACCTTTTTTTGTGTGTTCACATACATAATGCCATAAAAGTCACCAAGTTTTGTAACACTCCGACGAAGCTGTGATTTTTAAAAATTCAAAACATACTTTTTGTAATCAAATTATTGGTGTGTATAAAAGTATGTTTGGATGTTTGTGTGTTTGGCACTCTAGATGTTGTAGAGTGTCACCCCTTTCCTGCAGTGTACTTTTTTTTTTTTTTTTTTTTTTTTTTTTTTTTAGAATTGTGGCCAATTTTTAGATTGCATGTACAAAAATTCTGAGATTTTTTTTTTTTTTTTTTTTTTGTCAATTTCCCATTCATTTCCTATGGGTCGGAAGACCACAAGTGTGACTATTTTTTATGACCACTTAGTCTGCTCAGATCATGACCTCAATATTTTTTTGTATTCACATACATAATGCCATAAAAGTCACCAAGTTTCATAACATTCCGATGAAGCTGTGATTTTTAGAAATTCAAAACAGAAATTTTTTCGGTCAGAAATGACCGAAGAGCACCTGAGGGTTAAAGGTACAGTAGACACGCAGTCAGTTTAATTGACATGGTCATATCCACCTTATTTCGAACAATTTACTGCGTTTCATTCAAATTATTGTTGGAGCCTTTGGTTCAGGAAACTTCTCGTTTTCAAAAGTACTGAAACGAATCATTTCAAATGATAGTTTGCATTTATAAATCATCCTTATTTTTCAGTTTGACTGAATAAGCTGTACGTTTTCCGTCATGATCCATTTTATCCATGGGGAACGTGTTGTTGGTTTCACACGAATATCTGTTTTAAGTACGCTAGGTGTCTTTTGTTCCTCAGGAATATTTTCTGCGATCCTGATTAATTCACATATGAACGATTCTAATAACTACACAAGTACGAATTTCTAATTTTCTCCCAAAATTCTCATTTCCATCCTGATTTTTTTCAACACACACCGCATTAAAAATGTTCTGTTCACACCAAGAACAGGGATTATATTAACGTCCACTCCAACACAATATTGTTCGGTTTGTTAAAAGCGAGCTGCAGTTTTGTCCTCTGCCGCCTTAAATGCCCGAGCTCTTTGACAATCAGTAAATCAGAATCCATCTTGCTTTAATGTTTTTATTGTTCATCAGAAAGTGACTCAAACGATATCATTCCTCTTGTGTTTGGCGTGGACGCAGCTACTTTTAACAGTGTTTTGGTGCAAGAAACCTCGACTGATGGCTTAGAGAACGCATGAGGGGTCTGGCGTATGGGTGGGCGAGCAGATCGAAGAATGCAGATCTTCCTCAATGACTAATGCTGGAAGCTCCTGGTGTCTGGAGAGGAGAGAGGGACTGCAACCAGGCCTCTCATTCCTCAGGAGTCACACCAACACTCACGCTATCGAGATGAATCAACCGAATCTCAACAGGCCCATTATGAGCCGGCGCTTCAGTCTCCATTCAGACTCGTTACAGCGCCAGCGCTGGCATTTACGGGAATACTTCAAGTGCCGACTCTTCTGCCCTCATTTACTCACCATCATGTTGTTCCAAACCTCATTGCCTTTGGTTTCTCTAAATATCACTGAAGAAAATCATACAGGTTTGGAACGACGTAAAGGCGATTATTGAACCGTTCCCTCATGATAAATGGTTCTGCAGCTAATGAAGCGACTTGGATGAGCACCACAACATTGTCTATGAATAACATATTCCACTCATCTTTCTTCCTCTGTGTGTTTTCAGAAACGGGCGAAAGGCCAGTACCTGTTTTTTGAAGTCTGCGAACACCTGAATCTGATAGAGAAGGACTACTTCGGCCTGAGCTTTAAAGACAACGCTGAGCAGAGGGTGAGTTCACACACCTTAACAGCAGTCCATGTGACTCGAGCTCTGTGTTCCTGTGATGCTTTATGGGAAACAGAGACCGTCTTGGTCACATCGGCACTAGGGTCGTGGCAGTGGCCGTGGGTGTAACGAGCCGATTACTGCCGGTGGTGTGGTGGTTAAATGTTAAATAAAACATTAGCAAAAGCAGCTGACGCATTTCATCTTCCGCGGGAACAAGACATCAGGGCTATATTTGATGATGCCAGACTAAGCGAACATATGTGGGAAACGCTACACTAAGAACATGCCTTACCAAGTCTAACAAGCACAAACTGTGTTAATAGAAAAATAAAAAGGTATCTAGTTTTAAATGAATAGTCTCATTCAGCTCGAATCCAAAGCACTGATACTGATCACTAGGGCTGGGTAATAAATATCGATTTCTCGATATTAAACGATTATCATTTTTACGAACCGATATCGAATCTTAAATCTCAAGAATTGATTAGTCATCCTGTTTCATTTGAATGATTGGATCATTGTATCGCGGCAAAAAAATCACAATAATCTTTGTCCTTTGTTACTATTGATATGAAACAAAGTCTCAATTTTCAAATTACGTCCATTTTCTTTAGAAATTCAAAAACATAAATAGTGTTTTGTCGCTGTGGCGTGAGATCGCTCTGGAGAAGCAGCAGCGCTGATCTCTCTTCCGGCTTAATAATACCAGTCACAGCACCAAATAAACATGAGTGAGCATCTGAAAGTGTGTTAAAGATAGAGGACAACTTATCCAAATCCGTATCATGTCACATTGATTCGCTCAATCAGCGTTTCAACCGAGGAAAGACGTCAGTTAAACAGCTTGTAATCAACGTCATATTTACCTCAGAAAACCCACATAAACTCGTTAGTCAGCTAGAAAAATAACTCTAGAGAGGAGCATTTTGCTAAATATATTCACCATATTACATATGCATTATAATCTTAATGTTCTTCAATATTTAATGCATATTTGAATAAATCTGGCAAGTTTTTATGACAGTCACCATTTAATTGTTTATATTATATATAATCTACTTATTATAAAAATAAATAAAAGTGTAATTTAAGTGTTTGTATAGCTACAAAACAGTTCATTATTACCTTCATATTAGGCTAATGAAGCCTATAGGCTACAACTAGACTCCCATAGTTTACAGCATTAGTTAAGAGATTTGATTTCCTTGAGAAAAATTGCCATTTATTGTAACTGATATCCAAAATAATCAATATTGAATCAAATCGAATTGTGAAATTTGTGTCAATACCCAGCCCTATGAACAAACACTGGTATTGATTAGCTGTGATCAGTAGGAGCCATTGGGGATGAAGCATGAAGTTTCATGGGATTGGTGTGGCGTGTTGTTTTCTAGGTCTGTTCAGTCATTAGTCTCTCAGTGGATCTGATTGAGCCAGTAATGGAGACCTTATGTTTCAGACGCATGTCTTTGAGCACTTTAACATCGCTGATATTCAGCGTTAACACGGTTGGTTCAATTTCCATTTTATGACTCGTTTCCGTGATTCTGCGCGACTGAAATCATAGGACCCTTGTTCAGCTCGATCTATGCAAATAGCAAAGAGATTCATTAACCAAGATCTTTTAAAGCTGTACACAGACTTGCCATACAAAGCCACACGCAGTGGAAATTAAGCGGTCAAAATTAATAAGAGAAATATACTAGTTTTAAATGATATAATTCAAATATTTACAGTGGTCTGGGTTGATGAGGAAAAACTGGGTTGAGATGCCGTCTCAAAGTAGACAGAGGAGTCCACTGTCAAGATCAGGTGCAATGGTGACTTTAGGGACCCAGACTCTGTCCGCCTCTGCAGAGAATGAGCTCACGGGCACAGAATGGTTTGTTTAGTTCAGATCTCGATGGTGGAGTGCAGCTGCTTTATTGACTCTTGTGTTTTTCTGTTGCAGTGCTGGCTGGACCCTACCAAGGAAATCAAGCGGCAGATCCGCAGTACGTGCCGTCTCCTTCTCTTTCCCTCATGTGATCAGTCAGGCAGATGATGGGGGTTTGGTCTGGGTGGGTTTGTGTGATTCAGTCTCTGGCTCAACAGCTGTAATTATCAGAGCGCTGGAATGATGCACACTGGGTGGATTCCTCATTCACACCGCATTCAGAAACACAGCTCGTATGCGTTCTGTCAGCTGACTGGTCTCCTTAGAGGGATCAATCACACTTCGGTTGAGCTGTGCTGCCTTAAAGCTTTTAACCCTGTAGAGCCTGACAGATCTTACAATAGCTGGGTTTCAGTCACGTGATTATGATGACGCGTGGAATTCAGATGGAGGGCAGGGAAGAGCGCAATGGACGAGATGGAGGAAAGTCCGTATTGCACTACGTTACACGCTATTACAAGAGAAAGATATAAACAAAAATCAAACATATGTTGGACGTGATCCTTTTCAACTGAATTGAAAGATTTTCCGGTAGATATCAGCAACAAACTCGTCTTACAGACATACTTTGACTTTAGAAAGGACTGAAACGTTACACAAACAGTCACTTAAGTTTGACGAAGTGATCACTAACGTTACACACACGAGCATTATCCCATTCGGCTCCTCACGACTGCAGACGTAGGTTTGCAAGCCAAGTTTTTCAATCAATTTCTTGTATTTTCCCCCTTATGAACAACAACTTTTGGCACACGATAAAAAACTCCTTGTGGTTTGATCGATTCCAGTAACCATAAATGACTCAAAACACAGACATTTTGAGTTTGTTATAGTGCTTTCTAAATACAGCAAATCACTTCCTGCCCTCCATTTGCATTTCGCGCCATGTGGCGTGACGTCACATGAATTGTCAAAGTTTGCATATGTTTTTTAAAGGGATACTCCACTTTTTTTGGAAATAGGCTCATTGTACAACTCCCCCAGAGTTAAACAGTTGGGTTTTACCGTTTTTGAATGAATTTTCTGATATTTAGAAGAATATCAGTAACCAGACCGTTTCTGGTCTCATTGACTACCATAGTATATATTTTTTCCTACTATGGAAGTCAATGAGACCAGAAACTGTCTGGTTACTCTTCTAAATATCAGAAAATCAGCTGAATTCAATCGAAAACAGTAAAACCCAACTATTTAACTCTGGGGGAGTGGTAAAATGAGCCTATTTCCAAAAAAAAGTGGAGTATCCCTTTAAGTATCATTTGATACATGAGGCTTTTGTGGCTTCATGTAGTCTTATATAGTTAGAATATGGAGCCAACATTTTATTCAAAAGCCCAAACTGAGCAAAAATATGCAATTTGCTGCTGATATTGATATTCATATGGACAAGTTAAAGCGCAAATAAGATCTTTATAACAGATACTTGAATATCAGTATCAGCCAATGTGTCTTAAATGATATTTAAATTAGGTTTGTGATCAAAGCGCTGTAGTTTTAAAGGGGCCATGAGTTGGAAAATCAAATTTTCCTTAATCTAAGAGGTCATTGTACTATGAAAACATCCGTTAAGTTTCAGAACTCCAAACTTCCTCGTTAGTCCAAAAACGAAACCAAGCTCTGAAAATGACTCGTTTTGGATTCTGTCACATTATGACGCCATAGTGCGATGGATAAACGCCTACTTCCACATCATGTCTTAAGCCCCGCCGACCCAAAGGATCCTAACTCTAAGAAAGAGCTTATTTGTTTGGTGCATTCTTTGGCAAATCAGTCGCAATTCCGGCGCAGGCTTTGCAAACAGGCGACGCCCCAACATGCAAGTGGCCATGTTAGTTCTTTTGCCTGATCTGTGACCAGTGATTTCTGATATATAATGATTCATACATTCTCCGTCTCAAAATCATTTAGTGCTGTTTATCAATCAATAAATCAAGTCAGTGACTAAACGATCAACATTGTTTCTCTTAGTAGCATGAAAATAAGTGAATATAATTATGAAATATAATAATAAATTATTGAAATTGTTGGAGTTGTTAATCAAACCGTGTGAGTTTATCAGTGACTGAGCTCTGGGCTCTTGCCAAAACTCCTGTTATAACCAATGACGCAACAGTCATGTCTGTCATTGGCTTCAAGCTAGTCACCACGAGAGTAGATCTAAAAAAAATCAACATTTTCCACGATTAGTTAACCTTGCCAGCTTAATAGCTATACTTATTTGATATGTAAAGATGTCTGCCAATCACAGCAGTGAAGTCTCACACAGACAGAGCGTTCAAGTCAAACACAATACTGTGTCTTCATAGGGTTCAGATCCGCTTTTACAGCACTGGACTGAAGGTGAGTGTGCTGGACACTTCCTCTTACACTATAAACTGAGCCATTGTTTGATATCTGACACACACACACACACACACAGGTGAATCAGATGTCTTATCTGCTTTTATGACTGTAGAGCGTCTGGAGGAGAGCTGAAAATAGAAAAACAGGACGGAGAGAGAGAGAAGGACACGTCTATAAAAATGGCAGCTGTGTCCCCGTTTCCAAAGACAGACTCTGAGAGAATGAGGTTGACTTTGTTTAGCTGCGTCCTGACCTCTGACCCCGAGTCAGCCGCAGCAGAACGATCAGTGAGCCAGCGTACATGCCGAGAGTTCATTCCACTCATTCTTGCATTTATTATTTTATGTCTGCTTTGTGAATGCGCTCATGGATTATATTAACCTCATTTCCTTCCACTGGGCCAGCAGAGCGTCAGCCGTCCCGCTTCTGGCATTCGGGTCAGCCATGACACCAACCAGCTCTAGATGAGTCATTGCAGACTGATTCATGAGAGAATTTTTTTTATACATTATATGAAATGCCTTCATCAATTGCATTTCAAATACAGTATAAATAGTAGAGCACGACCGATAAAGGATTTTGAAGGCCGATACCGATACAAATATTTTGGGGTTTTAAAATCCAATATTCCGATATATCGGCCGATATTTTATTTTTATTAAATATTGTTGGATTTCACACACGTGTAAAAGAAAGCTAACTTTTCTGCACAAGATACGTTTGATACTTTTTCTCTATGTCTAAATGTTCACTCCTCGCAAGTATAACTAGAGATATGCTAGCTATAAATACAGTAATCATTACTTTATTTAGGCTGAAAAAGTTCATTGTGGTTTCCAAGCTCATTAATGTTAACGTTAGCGGTGGAATGTAACGAAGTACAAATACTTTGTTACTTTACTTAAGTACATTTTTCACGTATCTTTACTTTACTTAAGTAGAATAAATAGTGCATACTTTTTACTTTTACTTCGTTACATTTTGCAGCAATTATTATACTTTCTACTCCACTACATTTATACAACTTCTGTTACATTTTCTGATCAGTTTTTCCCCTGCCAAAACGTAATCTGACCATCCGTTCGTTGCACGTTTGTCTCACCAGTGACGTTTGGTTGCCATAGATACATCAACCCGGTTACACTAAATGCGTCTCGGACGCAGTGTGTTTATCGTGCAATTTATTCGCGAAAATTAGTTTTTACGTGCATAAGAAACGCACCGTGTGTAATATACGTTTCTTTAGGATTATGGCAAGCCAAGAGGTTCAGAATTACACCATAAATTAATCGCGTTTACTGCCAAACATAGTTATTAACATATAGTAAGGAAAAGCATGATGTGTATATTGCCCAATTGCTAGCTTGTTTCAGAAATGGTGACAACATTTTTTTTCCCCATCATTATTGAACATCATTATAGGAGTATTAGGTTAAATGAGTTAGAATTAAATGTTTTATTAATCATTAGAAAATAGACATTAAGAGAATAAATTGTTATGCAAGTACTTTTACTTTTAATACTTAAAGTACATCAGGGGCAATCAGGTACTTTTTACTTTTTACTTAAGTATGGTTGCTATTGTGTTACTTCTACTTTTACTAAAGTAAATATTTATCTGGTTATTTGTACTTTTACTTAAGTACTGAGATTCAGTACTTCCTCCACCACTGGTTAACGTTAGCGGTCTTCCACTGATGATAGTGGCATTAGCTAGCTTTGTGGTTAGCTAGTCTATGATGAGCCATAATTTAGCAACATCATACTGCAAATTGTAAAACATACATTTTCAATATAACAGGCCAAGGAGAGATGATTAAAGTGTGTTTCGTTTGTTTTTATTTTATTTTTTAAATATTCATTTATCGGCCATTTATAACTACCGATAGCGATATTATGGAAAATGCCTAATATCGGCCGATAATATCGTTCTGGCTCTAATAAATAGGAACTTTACATTAGATCTGCCAACAGAAACGTTTCACCTGTTTGATTCACAGGAAATGTCAAATGTCCTTTACATTAAAACTATAGTGTTATCTATGGATATTGTGTCTGTTCTTTATTAAGTCAAACTTAAGGAAGTTGGTGTAATAACCCAGATCAATAGAATGTATAGATTTGGGTCGCATCACTTTTTTTTTTTATTATTATTATTATTATTATGCAGAAATAACAAATACAAATCAAGATATTAATATACAATGCAACAAAACAGAGGGTTACATTCCATAAACTTAAATAACATTCAACAAGCTTAAGATCGACAATATTGCAGTCTTACATCCAGTAGAGTTTTTAGAGTTCTTCAATGAATTTAAATGCATATCAATATCTTTCTTAAAAATAAAAAAAGAAGAGTTTTCTTTGGAAATTTACACTTGTGAATATAAAATTTGGCAAGAAAAAGTAGCAAATTAAGGACACATTTAGAATAAAAGGGGTCTACTTTCATAGTCACCAAAAAACATAATTTTTTGGTTTACACAGAAGTCTAAAGAAAGATACCTTTTAATAAAATTTGAAAAATCAATCAAAAAGATTTTGCAATACACACACTCCCAAAACAAATGAATAATCGTTTCATCAAACCGATGACAAAAGGAGCACGAGGGGGAAATACTATTATTGAATTTAGCAAATTTATAGGTAACTGGGTTGCAATTGTGAATCATTTTAATTGAGACTTCAAACACTTTATTAGATAAGAAAATGTTTGCCGAAGGAGCCAGAAAGCCTCCCACCCTATATCATCACATTTATTATTCCAAAAACTTACACAGACAGGTAAAGAAATCTGATTTCTGTTGAGAATTGAGTGAATTTTCTTATTTGACAATCCACTGAACAGACATTGGTCAACAAAACGAGTCGCAACACTAATTTTTTTTCCTATAGACACTTTTAATGTTCATATAATTTGGTAAACTAAGTAGGGGCATTAATTACAATACAAAGAATTCCTCCATAAAGTTTAACAACATTTCATTCTTTTTTATTTTTAACTAATTTAAGTGACTTCCTCAGCGATTCAATCTCTAATAAAAATAGATTACAATTTGGAATGCATTTTGCAAATTTTTGTTTATGGATATAATATTTAGCATGCAAAATGAAGAAATTCACCACATATTCACACAATTTGCTTCTGTGTGTATAAGAACAAATAACATCTTTTAGAGATAATTTATAATTAATTTTTCTTGGGGCAAAAAGAAAATGACTAACATCAGACCAAAATTTTTGAGATAAATCACATTCATAAAACAAATGAGCCATGTCTTCTTCGTAAACATTACAAAAAGAACATTTGTTGTAAATGTCCATGAATTTGGATAACAAAGCTTTACATGGGTTGATTTTATGAAGTATTTTGAAATGTACCTTATTCAGAATATAAAATTTATATGGATTTAACCACGCCTCTTTCCAATGAATATCAGCAATTAGTGCATTCCAAAAAAATTGGCCTCTAGGAGAGAATTTATGCTTGGATTGTAAAATTAATCTTATATTTTTATTATTACAGGAATGAGAGAATAGTTTGATACCATCAATTATTAACTCGGGAAGTTTCCTTTCGTTACTTCCATAAGTAAGGTGACTTTTCATTAAATGTTTTAACCCATCTGGAATTGCTTTTACAACTAGCTGAAACTCTTTCGCTGGAATGGGGAAATTGTAGGTAAACATAAATGCTTCATGGGTCGCATCACTAATGATGAGCAGTCCAGCAGTTGTGTGACATCATTCATATGATTCCCCCCCCCCCCCCCCCCGATCATGCTTGGATGTCAACGTGAACAGGTTCTCTGGCAAACTCCTCATCCTCAAAAACCCTCAACAAAACTCCACGAGGTCACAGCGTACAGTAAACACGGGTAGTTTATGTCGACATCTGTGTGTTTTATTGGCCGGACTGGCATACTGAAGCCAACGGACAAAAGCAACACCGTATCTGAGCGCACCTCATCACTAGTGAAGTGCTGGTGTGTATTGGCCTGAACACACTCCTTCGTAATCCCACAATCCCTCCAGCCTGTAGCTGAATGGCACATCTGCTTGCTTCCGTGTCCCTTATAAGAAACGCTCTCTCACACACACACACACACACACACACACACACATTAGTGTAGTTGTCAGGAAGGACTGAAGCCAGAGACGCTCTACTGGAGGAAGTGATGTTGTTTTATCTCTCTCTCTCTGTGTTTTGCACTAGACTCTCAGTGGCAGTTTGCGTTCAGTGTGAAGTTCTACCCCCCTGACCCGTCCCAGCTGACCGAGGACATCACCAGGTAGACGGGATCTCCCCCCAGTGTCGTGCTCGTTAATTGTGGTCCGTAATATTGAGTTTGGTGTGTGGTCTTCTCTCTCCAGGTATCTGTTATGCCTTCAGCTGAGGCAGGACATCGCGTCGGGACGTCTGCCGTGTTCGTTCGTCACACACGCGCTGCTGGGCTCGTACTCCCTGCAGGCCGAGCTGGGCGACCACGACCCGGACGAGCATCGCCTGGACTACATCTCCGACCTGCAGTTCGCCCCCAACCAGACCAAGGAGCTGGAGGAGAAGGTGGTGGAGCTGCACAAGTCACACAGGTCTGACTGCAGCTTCTCTGGACTTGTTATGCCCCTTTTTACAAGACAGGGCTCGACGTTAAGGCTTGTCCGCTTGTCTGGGACAAGTGGATTTTTTTGTAGGACAAACTACAACAAAATAAACTGTAAACAAAGTAAAATGCCATGTTACTTCACGTTATGTGCCACTCGTTACTGTTTTAATTTTACCGATTTGAAACGAACACATTTTTCGCGCTGCCTGTGAATGTCCTGAGTGTGACTCACAGAAAGACGCGCGCCAGTATAATGCGCATACACAGAAGTTCTCTTTCGCGCTTGAACGAACATCAACACACACAATTAAGCCAAAAAGTCATTTGTCGAGTATCTTCATAAGATAAGAGCAGTCTTATGATGGACATAACGAGTTGTGACTCGTGTGAGATCCGCGGCAGCTCTTAAAGGGCCAGCTACCAATAAAGCGTTCTGTCAGTAAAGTTAATGAAATAACAAAGGGAACAGAGAAATTTACTCACTGCTCTTGACTAAAGAACTTGTGTAGCTTTAAATAAGGAGTAGTCTATATATCATTTATAATTTATGCAGCGCAGACTGTTTGATAACTTTATTCAATTTCTGTATATGTCCTACCTGTTAGACAGTGTTATGCTACGTTCACACCGGACGCGAATCGCGCGTCAAATTCGCGCCTGACGCGTCTAGTTTGACGCTTGACCACTTTGTGTTATTTCGCGTGTCAAGAGCGAAACTGGCGCGCGTAAAAACAAAAGTTTGAAGCGAAATTTACGCGCGTCAGAATCGAAATCCGTTGGCGGCCATTGTTTTTATGTCGACCGAGCATTCATCAAGAGAGTTACCGCTCTGTATTTACTCTGGAGAGCAGAACAGCGGCGTGGGGATCATCGTCGCCGTATATTTGTGTCCACCGGACCCTTCAGAGCCGAACCGTTTGGCGAGTTTCACCATTTGCTCGCTCCAGGAGCTGCGCTGGATGACGGCCGCTGTCAGCGCTACTTCCGCCTGTCACGCGCCCAGTTTGATGACATGTTGTCCCGCATCGGAGCGAGGATCACCCTCGCCCTCATCCATCTAATCTAGCTGTCATTTATTTTTGTTTTGATGATAAATAGAGCCAGCCTTCAAAAGTTATTAACCTGTCCTGTGATTTTTTTCTCTCTCTCTCACGTCCAGACACGAATTTATGCACATATGTTGATTGTCTTTACAACATAATACTATTTTATATAATCTAGCTATGGAATGAATAACATTCAATACAAAATGAACATGTCTCGTATATAGAAATAATGATTTAAGTGATAAAACATTAGCTTTGTTGTGCATAATCCCACTAGTCATAATAATTAATTGAAGCATCCAGACACTTCACCACGTGAGCAAGCAGCTAGGCTCCTGATTGGTTAACGCGGCGCGAATTCACGCCAAAGTTCAGATTTTTCAACTCGGGCGGCAGGCGCGAATGAGGCGTATTCGCGTCTTCCGCACCGCGCTCCACGCCTCATTCGCGCCGCAGGAATTTTTTACACGCGTAACGCGTCTTTGCATTGACTTAACATTGAAATAATTCGCGCCTGACGCCCTATTCGCGTCCGGTGTGAACGTAGCATCAGACAGGCTTATTGGTCATTATAGGTGTTATCAATCATTTAGTTGTTATTGCTAATTTCAGAATCATCACTAATCTGTGTGTGCATTGGGTTTAGAACCAAACAAGTTGACTCATGAAACCATTTGTTTATTATATCACAATCGCATATCACAACTGCAATATTGACCTTAATAATCACAATATGACATTTTCCCCAAATCGTGCAGCCCTAAATAAAATTATAAATCTTTACCCGGACAATTGACTTTTGTGAATGGACAAGTGAAACATAAATTTACGTGTCCGAAGGACAAGTGCCTCAAAAAGTTAAAGGAGAGCTCCAACGCAAAATGAACCTTTGGTCTAATTACACATTGTTACCTAGTCAACCGTTATCTGAGATTTGTTTTCATGATTGCCGAATGTAAATAGTTTTATCTCTAAAAACAGTTTATCCATGTGCACCGGTGAGATGTGTATAAGGTGATAATGTGAGCGCGAACAGTAGTCTAAATGTACATATTGAAGAGAAGAAAACGGTTTGTGTTTGTGTTTCTTCCGGAAACAACGGACCATATGAGATTCTGCACAGTTCAGCGCTCTTGGATCGGCGTTCGTAGATCGACTGGTAGAGACTATTTTTCCAAGATGGCTTCTTCCTGTATTCGCGAAGTTGACTGTGTGTATAAAACATCTGCTTATTAAACTGTTTGGACACTGACAAAGTTCTCAATGCTTCGGTTTGAATGTAGAGACCCTTATTATGCTGTCGTGTTACTGTGGGGCTATTTTGAGCCTTGTTAGTGATAATAACAAGCGATTTTTATTTGTCATTACTCTATGCCCTATATACTAGCATTATACTAGCGTTATACTGTTTTTAGAGATAAAACTATTTACATTCGGCAATCATGAAAACAAATCTCAGATAACGGTTGACTAGGTAACAATGTGTAGTTAGACCAAAGGTTCATTTTGCACCGGAGTTCTCCTTTAATGTGAAGCCCTGCAAGATATTGTAAAATTGCATAATTACTTTCTTGAATGCTGCTGTTCGATGCTGTATCGAGGACATAAACATGGCGGATGGTGTACGACTCACTCGGGGGAGGAGCTAAGCTAATAGTGCCCATCGTGGGCGGGGCTTGCTGCATGTGACGGCACAAAGGCATTTTGAGACACAGTTTCTGATTTATGGGGAGAATAAATGGAGTGGCTGGAATTTGACCACAATACACACTGCGGATGCATAATTATGTTAAAATCTTAAATATCTTACAATTTTAATCATTTCTAAGAGCTCTTAAACTTGAGCATGGCTTAATGTGATTATTAAACTTGAAAATGATGATGTAATTAAATGAATTGATTCTACAGACACGTCTGAATCTCTGAATACCACACTTACAGTTTATGCCAAGCGAGTGCTTATGATTGGCCACATTTCTTCATGGTGTTTGTTTGGAATATGCTGTAGATTATTGAAAGAGTGTGTATTTGAGTACATCTTACTCGTCTGTTTTAACGAGCAGCCAGCAGTAGTAAAGCAAAGGAGATTTCAAAATAAAAAATCTGCATTTATTTCCTGGATATTATTGGTATTTCACAGGTTACACAATAAACTGTGTTTGGCATTGACTTCCACCTTGTCACTGTCACCGGGAAGAATGAAGAAGAGTATTGTTCAACACATTTTATTTAGAGATTTTACTAGTATTGGAACAATAACCTTCTTACTTTCTTATTAATATGAATTAAACATGTCTGAGGTGTTTGAGCGTGCAGTTACCCTGTCGAGTGTGTGCGAGGGTTTGAAGAATCTGACATGCACGAGTCTGTTCTCAATAGACATACGGTGCCTTAAAACAGACCTCACAATTCATATAAATGTTGAAATCATAACTGTAAACGGATTGATTTTGGCATCATGTCACGATGGCAACGATTGGCTCAAATCAGGCTGGACCGCAGGAATATCTGTTCTTATGTTAAACACATCAGTCCTCGTGTGTGTCATGATCACAGGATTATGAGGTGTAAATCTGCTGTGTGCTGATGACGGATATCTGATGTCTCCACCTGTTCTTTCAGGGGAATGACTCCAGCCCAAGCAGATGCCCAGTTTTTGGAGAATGCGAAGAAGCTGTCCATGTACGGCGTAGACCTGCATCACGCCAAGGTAGAAGATCTCCAGATGCTCTCTCATGTTCTCAGATCCCACTGTCTGGAAGCTCCCAGCATGCCTAGGAAAGCCCTATTCCGACGCTAATTGTTTCTCATGGGGTCGTCAGGTGTTTTCAGCATTTAAGGCCGCAAATTTCCATATGCGTTTTTCGTATTCGTGATTCGGTGGCTCTGAATTGTCAAAACACCATTCAAAAAGTTCACTGTTCAAGTATGTCATTTTGATAAGGCTGTGCAAAAATTAATCGCGATTAATCGCATCCAAAATAAAAGTCTGTGTTTACATAATATATTTGTGTGTGCTGCATATAATTATTTTGTATATATAAATACCTATGCGTGCATGTATATATTTAAGAAAATGTGTTAATCCATATTATATAAATATTTTATATATGAATATGTATTTATATATATATATATATATATACAGAATTTAAGCAGAAATAATTCTTAAATATATACATGCATGCATAGGTATTTATATATACAAAATAATTATATGCAGCACACACAAATATATTACGTAAACACAGACTTTTATTTTGGATGCGATTAATCGCAATAAATTTTTGCACAGCCCTAATATATATATACATATGTATATATATAAATAGATAATCTATATTATATAAATATTGTTATTTATGAAAAACACATTTTCTTAAATATATACATGCATGTGTGTGTATTTATATATACAAAATAATAATATACAGCACACACAAATATATTATGTAAACAGACTTTTATTTTGGATGCGATTAATCGCAATTAATTTTTGCACAGCCCTAATTTTTTAACATGCAGACTCAGTGTGCAAGGGCCTTTAGTCTGACATTCTGGATTCGGACGGCAATAAAATCAGTGTGAAAATCCCCAGCTGAATTACGAACTACTGTTTTTGACAAACACCAAGGTCATGCCGGGATTTCTGTCCAAATCCACATATCCGAGTTTCAGAGAGAGATCAATAAAAAAATCACTGTTTTCGTCCTGTTTTACCACTGCCGAGCACCGTACCACAACTGCTGCGCTTAACTGTGTTGTGAATGCATTTTAAAGATGTACTTTATTATTGGAAATTTTTACGAGACCAATATTTCGTGACCGCTCCACCTCAGCGAACACTAGAGAAAGAGAAAACAGCTGAATATGTAGGCTATTACGGACTGATGCTCGAGATTAAAAAATACAAACATGCAGCTTTATGTTTACCTCGCTGCGTTTCCATGTTTCTGCTAATTTGTTAAATGACATCCTTTTTAGATAAAATGCAAGAATCTGAGAACCCTTTGGAATATAGCATATGTGCATCTAGCTTCCTATTTTTAAAAGTGAGAATTAAATTATTAAATGATAATTAGAGCATTATTTTTAATTTAGGTTTGTGGGATTACAAAACTCGCTCCTTATCACTGATATGCCATGAAATGTGTTTTACAGTTACAGTTAGCGTGCGAATACGGCTTGGCTAGCCGGTTCAGGTGTGTTTAAGTGTGTTTGGAGCTGACCTCTGCAGGACGCTGGTCCTTAGGAGTTTTTGATGAAGGTCACAGTCTATAGCAGTCCAGTTCCAGCGTGATTCGCTTTCACATTATTCACTCATTCGGCCGCTTACATGGATCAGCCATTTTATTTGAGTGCATTATGGTTATCAGTAAGATCTCTGACCTGTGACCTCTAGACCCGACAAGAGCAGCAGAGGAAGACTCCAGCTGAACAAACACTCAGATTGTGTGTGTGTGTGTGAGCACGTTCAAGTCTGGGAAAAATATGTTGTTGCCATTTTTAAACCCTTAATAGGAATACCAGCTCTCCGGCACTTTTCCCAGTGGGAACGATGGCAGTCTCTTGTCCAAACTCTGTCTTTATCTCTCTGAAGACTGAAGGTGAAGCTTGTGATGTTCACTTCACCGCATGACCTTTAAAGGATTGGTTCACTTTTGAAAAAACTTTTGCTGATAATTTACTCTCCCCCATGTCATCCAAGATGTCCATGTCTTTCTTTCTTCAGTCGAAAACAAATAAGGGTTTTTGATGAAAACATTCCAGGATTTTCTCCATATAATGGACTTCAATGGGGTCCAAACGGTTCAAGGTCCAAATGACAGTTCAGTGCAGCTTCAAAGGGCTTTAAACGACACCAGACGATGAATAAGGGTCTTATCTAGGACGCTTCGAGTCATGACTCGAAAAAAGATTTGTTCATTTTGATGAACGAGTTCGAACAGGAGAGTCACAAATATGCGTTACAGAACAGAGCAAGGCGAGCATTTGAGCTTATAAAACTTAAACTTTGTTATTTATTTATTAAATGAGCGATCGTTTCGCTAGATAAGACCCTTATTCATCGTCTGGAGTCGTTTAAAGCCCTTTGAAGCTGCTCTGAAAGTGTCTTTTGGACCTTGAACTGTTTGGTTCCCATTGATGTCCATTATATGGAGAAAATCCTGGAATGTTTTCATCCAAAACCTTAATTTCTTTTCGACTGAAGAGATAAAGACATGGACATCTTGGATGACACGGGGGCGAGTAAATTATCAGCAAAAGTTTTTTCAGAAGTGAACTAATCCTTTAAGGACTGACACATGGTGCTGTATAGTTAGGGTTCGAATAGTTGACTAAAACATTCAAAATCAAAGGTTAACTGAGCTTGGCTGTCCCGAAAGGCGCTGTGAGTGTCCTGAGGCCCGCCGGCCGGTTCCCCCTCTTACTGATGCGCTGATGTGTGAGAGATCTGTTAAAAGCCTCTTGTGGCGACAGATAGTCTGAGTTCAATCTGTTTATCAGCGCTATTGATTTCTCTCAGAGCTCTACGGTTAAAGCAGACCGATCAGTAACCAGCGCCCTACGTCCCAAAAGCCCCGGCAATCCAGATCCATTTAAACGCATTCAGATAAGTGGGATAGATGTGATGGATGCGCTTTCTAATTGCATTAAGGGTTTGAAATTATCCATGTGTGTGCATCATTGTTTCAATCTTTGAATTAACCATGTGTGTGTTCAGAAAGATTATAAAACCACCTTTTTTGTAGTTTTATCATAAAGGAATGTTCTTTGTTCAAGTTCTTGCATGCACAGTTCGATTTAAAGTAAACTTGCAAACTTGCATCCAGCCTGGTAACGTTCATATGATATTCAGAAGGATAAACTGACTCGGGAACTGAGTGTGTGTGTGTGTGTTTCAACAAAAGAAACTCCCCTCCGTGAAACTCTCGGGAGTGCTTACCTGCTTGACTATGGCCGTGTGTCCACCAAAAACCAGTGTATATTTTTGCTATATTGTTCATTTTTAATATACCGCCTTTAATATATGTATTTAATTACACAACGTTCAGACCGAACGTAACGCTGCACCGCCGTCACTGTTTCAGACGGACCCTTTACACTGTTGCACTTAAAACGTGTTCAGTGCAATCGCGAATCTCTCCTCTTCCCCAGCTAACAATCTTAGGTTATTAGAACGTTCCCATTAGGTTATAAAAACGTTATTTCTGAATGTTCTAGGAACATTCAAAATGTCCAGTTGTATTAATGCTCTTGCTTGGTTATAAGAATGTTATTAGAACGTTAAGAAATAAAAATTTTAGGTTGTACTGGGTGCTATTCTATTCTACAATATATACTAATGACAATAAAATAGACCATCCTTAGGCCGTGTGTCCACCAAAGCGTTGAACACGCTAGCCGCTCTGCTGAAGACGCCGTGCTTTGGGCGCTTGAGAGCGTTTTGGCAGCACTGCTTTTTTCCGTCGAGGCGTTTCGTTGCTATGATACGGAATATCCGCAGCAGTTTGAATGTTGACAGTTGGTCGGTGTGGTATTAGTCCCGCCCCTCCTCCACTGTGATTGGACGGCTGGGTAAAAAGTGACAGTGATGAGCGCTGCGTTTTATCCAAAGTTGAACATTTTTCAACTCCCAGCGACCAGTAAAAACGTCAAATCCGCTCAGCGCCTTGTTACGCTCATGGCGTTTAAAAAATGCGGCGCTCCCATTGAAAACAATTGAAAACGTACGCCAGGTGCGTGGAAAAACGCTTTGGTGGACAAAAACGCTTTGGTGGACACACGGCCTTATACTCATGCCGTTGTAAAGTATTACTGTAAAACTGAGGGACCAAACCAAATTATTTTCTTAGGTTAATGGACATTATTAACAGAACTACTAATGATTAACCAGAAACAATCAGGGCACAACACAATCGTGTATAACCATTCGTGCACTTTTTATTTTATTTATTTGCATGTGATTAAAAGCGTTTTGAAATACATATTCAGTAGGGGTGTAACGGTACATGTACTCGTATTGAACCGTTTTGGTTCAAGGCTTCCGGTTCGGTACGCATACAAACCGAACGATTGCTTGGACCATTTTTCTTGCCGGCAAAATTCGTGCTGACGCGGCCAACACAACGTTGCGCAACATCAAATGGCAAGGGTAATGACAGCAGAACGAAACTGTGCTACTCGTTATGTGCTTCACGGATCGTTTATCAGTTCGGACCAGCAACATCTGTGCAGCGCGAGCCGATCTCGATCAAGCAACACTGTTACTACACCGCGCTAAGAGATGCGGTAAAGAAAACATTTGAATTCGCCACTGAGGTAATAACATCGCTGCGAGATCTAGTAAGAAGCATTCACATTTCTCCGTTATTAACCGTAGATCTCTATTAGATCAAACAGCGCTGTCATGGAAACCAGGAGAAACATTGTGCCGTGAATGAACTAGTAATACTTTCGTCCACATTCACCATGCATTTAATATAGTAACACTAACTGGAACCAGTCTGGCTGGAATGGTGAAATGCTTTCAAGTACTTCACACATCTTTTTCCAGCTCTTCACAATTCAAATATTATATAAATAAATATATATTTAAATGTTTTTTTTTAATGTGATGACCAAAACACTATTTGTTCATCCTTCAAAGATGACCCCCATTTATAAACCTGAAAGTTTCAAGATCTACTGTAGGAAAACTCACTTATTTAAAAATATTTTTTCTTTAAACAAATAGGAAATTTCTCTGGCATTTCTTTCTTTTTGCTGTATCGAAAACGTACCGAACCGTGACTTTAAAACCGAGGTACGTACCGAACCGTGATTTTTGTGTACAGATACACCCCTGATATTCAGTTTATGTCTAAAAATGTGTTAAAGAGCACCTACTGTATTCTGCTTTTCTCCATGTTCATCTATAGGGATGTTGCCGTTTGAGCATTGAGAGTTCTTCTCTATATCAGTGTTTGTGAACTCCTGAAACGCCTCCATTGTAGTCTTGAGTTTCTCCCGGGAACGAACACGCCACAATATTCCTCATTATAATAATTCATGTGCAGAATAAAGGGGCGGGGCCTGGTTGAGTTAGTTAGTAGCGTGTTAAACTGGCGGTTATGGTAAGAGGCGGGACATTTCCCAAACACACTCGACCAATCACAACACACTGATCCAGCCGACCAATCAGAGCACAGTGTGCTTCATAGAGACAGGAACTAGAATCTGTACTCAACTAATTGTTGAATCGGTTCAGTACACGACTGCGCTGAATCCTTTAAATGTGGTTGTGAGTACCGTAAATGACTGTTGTGTGTGTACAGAACAGGATTAAGCAGTAAAAGGTGTTCAGCTGCAGTGTGTTACACTTCCTGTGGTTCTCCTGGTTGAGTTATTACACTGTTGTGTGTTTGGATGGCGATAAAGACTGGTGCTCTTCTCTTTTGTCAGGACTCTGAGGGAGTGGACATCATGTTGGGAGTGTGTGCAAACGGTTTGTTAATCTATAAGGATCGTCTGCGGATAAACCGCTTCGCTTGGCCCAAAATCCTCAAGATCTCCTACAAACGCAGTAACTTCTACATCAAGATCAGGCCAGGAGAGGTACGCCTGAGCAGAACACACACACACACACACACACACACGCTTGTGTCTGTAATACAGATGTTGTCATGTCTCTGTGTGATTCAGGCGGAGCAGTTCGAGAGCACCGTCGGCTTCAAGCTGCCCAACCATCGGGCCGCCAAAAGAGTTTGGAAAGTGTGTGTCGAGCACCACACCTTCTTCAGGTGAACACACACCTGCTAAAGTATGGTTGGATGAGTTGAGTGTGTCTGGATTATAAGTATGCAGTATTGTAACTACAAACGTTTTGTGCATCTTAGGCCATCTCCCCTCACGTGTGTATTCATTCAATGCCTCGTCTAGATTTAGTGGCGTTTCCTCCTTGCTAGTATTAAACCATAGACGTATACACTAGACGTCACCTTGGCTACGGCAGTTCATTGCGTCAATAGAGCCGCCATCTTGAAACAGGGGAGCCCCTCCACTTTAATGCATCAGTGTCAATGTAGTAGACACAGTAAATCACCATAAATCATCATGAATGCGATTTTTCTTGTTTTTTTGGTTTGTTCCAACGGTCACACATATATTTATCATTGATTCCAGAAAGAACATTTTTTTTTTTTAAAAAAAAACATTCTTCCTAGTTCAGATTTCATCCGTGAACATCATACACTGCACAAAAGTCCGCCACCATCAATGAATTCGAAGTAAAGGCAGAGATAGCAGCGTTACCTAGCTACTTCCTATGACAAGACCCCTGTTCCAAGATGGCGGCGGTTTTGACGCATGCTTAGACCCCCAAGGTGAGGTCTAGTGTATACGTCTATGGTATTAAACCATAAAGGGTTTTGAGTATGCCAAAAGAAAGGTTTTAAATGCACGTTTTTTAAATGGATACTCCACTTTTTTTTGGAAATAGGCTTATTTTACCACTCCCCCAGAGTTAACCAGTCGGGTTTTACCGTTTTCAAATCCATTCAGACGATTTTTTTTTTTTTGATATTTAGAAGAATATCAGTAACCAGACCGTTTCTGGTCTCATTGACTACCATAGTATATATTTTTTCCTACTATGAAAGTCAATGAGACCAGAAACTGTCTGGTTACTGATTCTCCCAAATATCCGAAAATCGTCTGAATGGATTTGAAAACGGTAAAACTCGACTGTTTAACTCTGGGGGAGTTGTAAAATGAATCTATTTCCAAAAAAAAGTGGCGTATCCCTTTAATGTGTAATGGGCCGATTAGGGTGGAGAGAGAGAAGGGCGATCGGCTGAAGACCTCCAGCTCGTCTAAGAGTCTTGTGTTTCCTCTGCGTTTGGCTCACACACACACACACACACACGCATCATCACGCTCTCGAAACACATGATGTGGATTATCCTCCTTTCCTTCTGTTTTTGGCAGCAGCTGTCATTGAACATGCCTCAGATGCAGAACGGAGGAAATTCTTTCTGCTTTAGTTTTTCAGCGCACATTTCTGTGTACGATTACGGTTATATCGGATTAATCTGAAATAAGAAGCGTTTGGTTGAGTTTAATAACCAGTCTGCACAATCCAGCAGTTTACCGACCGTTCGTTCGTCAGCTTCAACATAATTGACTATGATTGGGTTATTTGAGACGCTCATATAGATGTTTCTTTTCCGATAATATTGATGTTCACGATCTAGCTGTTATTTTTTTTGTATTCGTACGTTCATGTTTTCAATTAGGGCTGGGTAATAAATATCGATTTCTCGATATTAATCGATTCTCATTTTTACGAACCGATATCGATTCTTAAATCCCAAGAATCGATTAGTCATCCTGTTTCATTTGAATGAATGGGACATTGTATCGCGGCAAAAAAATCGCAATAATCTTTGTCCTTTGTTACTATTGATATGAAACAAAGTCTCAATTTTCAAATTACGTCCATTTTCTTTAGAAAGTCAAAAACATAAATAGCGTTTTGTCGCTGTGGCGTGAGATCGCTCTGGAGAAGCAGCAGCGCTGATCTCTCTTCCGGCTTAATAATACCAGTCACAGCGCCAAATAAACATGAATGAGCATCTGAAAGTGTGTTAAAGATAGAGTACAACTTATCCAAATCCGGATCATGTCACATTGATTCACTCAATCAGCGTTTCAACCGTGGAAAGACGTCAGTTAAACAGCTTGTAATCAATGTCGTCATATTTACCTCAGAAAACCCACATAAACTCGTTAGTCAGCTAGAAAAAATAACATTTTGCTAAATATATACACCATATTACATATGCATTATAATCTTAATGTTCTTCAATATTTAATGCATATTTGAATAAATCTGGCAAGTTTTTACGACAGCCACCATTTAAATGTTTATATTTCATATAATCTTATTATAAAAATAAATAAAAGTGTAATTTAAGTGTTTGTATAGCTACAAAACAGTTCATTATTACCTTCATATTAGGCTAATGAAGCCTATAGGCTACTAGACTCCCATAGTTTACAGCATTAGTTAAGAGATTTGATTTCTTTGAGAAAAATTGCCATTTATTGTAACTGATATCCAAAATAATTGAAATTGAATCGAATTGCAAGCTTGTGAATCGAAATTAAATCGAATTGTGAAATTTGTCTCAATACCCAGCCCTAGTTTTCATGCCATATTTTTATTTGTCAACATTATCGTAATAGTCTTAAAATATTTTAATATATATATATATTTTCATCTCCTAGAAATGAACAAAAATGGCCACCCCTACAATAGTTGCACATGCGTGTCCCAAATGTGTGTTTTGGAGAGAAAGAGCGAATGGTTTGCCATCTGAGCGTGTGTGTGAGCGCTGTGGTTCACTGCTCTGTCCACAGGCTGATGTCTCCAGAAAACCCCACCAAGAGCAAGTTCCTGACCCTGGGCTCCAAGTTCCGCTACAGCGGGCGAACGCAGGCGCAGACGCGACAGGCCAGCTCCCTCATCGACCGGCCCGCGCCCTACTTCCAGCGCACCTCCAGCAAACGCATCTCGCGCAGTCTCGACGGAGGTACCGCTCTGCATGTGCTCCGTGTGTGTGTGTGTGACACAGTAACACTTCTTCTTTCTAGCAGAAGAGACGTCAATAATCGCTGAAACCGTTCAGAGAAAACACTCGTTTTAATCCATGAAATGGTCTACACTTCACCATTTGAGTTTGAGATTATGAATATGAGAAGTGTGCTGAATTAAAACGTTTGGGTGGATGCTCCACTGGCTAACTTAAAGGGCTAGTTCTCCCAAAAATTAAAATTATCCAATGATTTACTCACCATAAATCACCAAAAGTCATTCTAGGTGTATATGGCCGTGTTTTCATTACAGATTTGCGCAAAACTTTTGCGATATTTTCCAGATGTCGATAAAAAACTATTGCGAAATGACGGTGTTTCCATTAACCGATGTTATGCGACTAAACGTCTTTTTTTCCCTCTCGCGATAAGTCATTCCAAAAATCATGGCAACGGACGTTGTTTAACCTATATCACAGCCATGCACCGCACTCGACATTATTATTATTAATGGAGACGTGGTGTGTTATCCAAGTATTAATGGCAGGGAAAGACACAGAGTTCCTGGTGTTTCTCCCTTATTTCTGCTTCGATGTCTTGATGGCATTTCTTTGAGGTTTAGAGAGGCTATTCCTGTAATTATCGTTTCTTTTTTTTTATTAATTTAATAAAGAACTCTATCTCGTATTATGTCCAAACGGTCGTTGCAAAACGAAAAATGAACGGTTGTTGTGTTTTTGAAACGCAAAATTGAACACCAACATTTTAGTTTGACCACACCAATGCTGCGCTATAGCCTATACATCTCAACGAATTTTCAGATATTTGTTTGACTTTTTGCCCCCTTTAAAACATTTAAAATATTCACAAATTAATATGGGAAAAATGTAGATTTTACTGGTTTTCTAAGGCCAAATTAGAACATGGATATTTCTGATATTTTTCCCGCAGTGCTGTATGTATAGGTGAGTTATTTTAAATGCGTCTGAAAAAATAACGAGCTAAAAACATAATCTCCGGATGCAGCTTTAGAGAGAACGGCACCTTTCATACGGATTACATAATCAGAAGGTATTAGTTTACGATTCGAATTTGTTCGTTTTAAAGTGGACATTTCAAGCTTTAGTCTATAAAGGCTATTGGTTCAGTTCTCGCGCTCCAGTTCACGAAGATCATAAAGCGCGCCTGATTGTTTTATGTCATTTTACAAAAGCACAACGTTTTCTTGTTATTGTGACGTTACGCAAATAAAAGTAGTTGCGAATAATGTATTATTATTTTCTGTATAACCAGAAATGCTCGAGTATTTTAAGTTGATTCCACTTTTAATAGGAAAATGAAAGTGTTCACGGCGCGCCCGCGTCTGTCTGCCATCCAGTGCTCCAAACTCCACACACACTCTTGGATATTGGTCAAAATCGAGTGTTTATTTGTGATAATCTTAGCCCTATTATTATTATTGTCCAACCTGTACTATGAATGAGATGTGACGAATTGCTTTGTTGCTTTTTTGGATAAAAGCATCTTCTACATATGTAGCCTAATAATTGTTATAATAGGCTAATGATGATAATTATTATATTTGCAGACACGGACCTAAAACACACTCCGTCTTCTAAGTCAGGTGACTGTAAATGCGCAAAATCCGTTTCCATTGCAGTTTTGCGAAAAAAAAATTTCGAAAAAAAATGTACTCCCTTTTTCGAATTGCCTGAAAAACCTCCTCATGCGAGCGTAAAAACTTTTTTGCGATAAATGGAGTTTTTGCGAAATTGACGTGTTTCCATTGAGCGTATTTTCATTTCGCAATTTCAGTTTGTGCAAATTGAAGGGTAATGGAAACGCAACTTATGTTATATGAGTTATGTTAAAAAATGTCCTGGTTCTTCCAAGCTTTATAATGGCAGTGAACGGCCGTTTCTGTTTTGAAGTCCATCAAAGCGCGTCCATCCATGATAAAAGTGTTTCTCGGGGGTTAATGAAGGCCTTCGGAAGGGAAGTGATGCGTGTGTGGAAGAAAAATCTCCATATTTCAAACTTTATAAAGGAAAATAACTAGCTTCCGGCAGACGGCCGAGGGTGAGTAAATCATGGGGTAATGTTCATTTTTGGGTGAACTGTCCCTTTAAGCTCTTCTGATTGGACATCGTGTTCACGTCTGTGATTGGTTGGACAACGCTGCGAAAACAGGTTGTGGAAACCTGAGACTCTTCATAGAGCGCAAACACAAAAACACAGGAGCCACTCGACTCGAGAGATAAGAAAGCAGAGCGCCTTTGCTTTACTCTCTTTATAAGCTCAACTTGATATACTCTGTATTTCCTCATTTTGTGTCGTCAGCAGAATTATTGCTAATATTCGATGTATCCCTTTGGTAAATGCTCTTGGCCAAAGCCAGGTGTTGAAATGATCTGTGTTTGTGTGTGAATGGCTTGTGAGCATGTGATGTGGAGCGCTCAGGCGGCCGTCACTGCCCTCACACACACACACACACACAGGAAGTCTTATCGCGTCGGCACTTACAAACGCACTGATGCAGAGCGTCTATTTTTCTGCCCAAATCTCATCGGCCCTCCATCAGAGGAGCCGAACACGAGCGTGACGGCCGATGCTGAGCTGCAGACGAGAAGCGGCGTGTTTATCTCTGAACTCTTGTGGACTTCCAGGTTATGAACTCCTTATCTGCAGGAAATCTCCCTGTGGTAAATGAGGCCAGTCATCTGAAGTCTGCTCCACCACTGTGTGTGTGTGTGTGTACAAGAGTACAAAGGGCTCACATGCCCCCACAAGGATAGTAAAAACTTAAATCGGCTACATTGTGGGCTGATTACTGAACATACTAAACATGTTAAATCACATGTGAAGGTTTTTTACTACAAAGCTGAACGTGTGTGGCCAGAGCCCAGCTCAACGACAGCTGTCAAATGTCATTTCTGTACGTCTACAGTACGTCTAAATTCTTTATTTTTTTTATTCAAATATTTATTGAGTTTTTACATTTTATTTTTACAACAAATAAATAAATAAATTAATGAATTAAAATAAAACAAACCTAAACAGTGAGGTTCAATGTAAATCTCTGTAAACAGCTGATGTCCAAATTACATTGTAGATAGGGGTGTCACGATTTCGATTGAAATTAATTCAATGGTATCGAAATCGAAATAAAAAATGGTATCGTCGATACTGCCACGCCCCATGTCGCGTCCGTGATGGAAAGTTCGGATCGTTTTACTGACTCTATTGTTCAATCTCGTTCATCAAAATTAACTAAACTTTTTTTCTAGTCATTTCAGGGGCTTTAAATGTTATACTATTAAGTTATGTTACTTGTTTTTATTATATTTTAAATTTGGCAATGGTGTAGTGTACATTGTGAACAAATTTATATTGCATAATGCATAAATGTGTAGTCTAAAAATTGCATAGCAATCTGCGCTTTACATTTTTTTTTAAAGCGAGAATCGAATCGAATCGTGACCTTAGAATCGATAACTTAATCGAATCGAGGATTTGGAGAATCGTGACACCCCTAATTGTAGACATGTAGGTACAGAAATTGTCCCATTGTTCTTTCATGGCTTCATTCGTACAATGTAGTCTTCCTCTTCCCAGCATCTTTTTGCACGCAGAATTTTTTAGTCATTCTTTCTTTCCAAAATTTCAAAATGAGTCGGGAATGTTACCAAAGCAGTATTTAACACCTTAAAAGTATGTTTATTTAACATTTGCACTTCTTTTTTGTCTACACAAACACAGTCTAGGTGATTTGGGCAACCTACATGGTAACCAACCCCGCATGCAGCTTAAAACACTGCTCCAAAAAGCAGAAATCACTGGGCATTTCCAGGGGAAATGCAGTACCTTTAGCTATTTGGCATTTCCAAAAAAAATCGTTTCTGTCAATACCCATTTTATAAAGCCTAGAAGGAGTATAATAATATCTATTAAGAATTTTATATTGAATAAACTTGCCCCTAGCTTCTCTAATGTGCAACCCACTATTTGACAGAATAGAATCCAGTCTAAATTCATTATTAAATTAGAGCCAGACCGATATATCGGCAGACCGATATTATCGGCCAATATTAGGCATTTTCCAAACATTTTCCAATGGCCGATAAATGAATATTTCGAAAATAAAATAAAAACAGACGAAACACGCTTGAACCATGTCATGAGTGTTGGAGTTGCGTAGTTTGTCCACCAGAGGGCGCTCTACACCGTTCCTGTTGGCAACACTCGTTGAGTTGGTCACGACACATACATTGCTTGAATAACAATTAAAAGAACATCCACATCAGTTCTCTGAACTCAAATAAGCATGACAACATTTGTGACTATCATGTCCAGTTTCAAATAAATAAATAAAATATCGGCTGATATATCGGAATATCGGATTTTTAACCCAAAAATATTAGTATCGGTATCGGCCTTCAAAATCCTTTATCGGTCGGGCTCTAGTCTAAATTCATTATTAAATGAAAACCTGTGGTATTTATGGCTCATATGTTGAGTGACGTTCACACTAGCTGGGTTTCCATCCGCACGGGAACACATCTGCTGACATCCGTTTGCAGCTTCAGCTCGACTCGTTCATTGAGGAATCCACGGGAGTGACGGCGCTCCTCGAAGTGAGCAGTGATGCAGTGAATTAAGACACAGGTGTATGCTGGTGTATAACAAACACTGTGTGTTTCATCAACATCACTGCTTTGCAGTCTGAACGTCAGATGAATTAGCTGGAGGTCAGCAGGCCAGTAAATCACTGCACGTGTGTGTTCATTCTCTCCATATCAGTGAACACGGGTGTGTTTTTCTGCGGTGTGTCCGTCACTGTGGTTCTGCTTTCCAGATATGTTTTCCACTGAGCGGCGGTCTTGTGTTGTATTGTTGTGGATGGATTCAGCCACATTGTCCCAGCTCTCTGCACAGACACAGGAAATGAGGAACATCTGTTTCCTGTCTGTGGAGCGAGCAGGAGAGATGAGCAGCTCAGTGTGTGTGTGTGTGTGCGGGAGGAAATGAGGTTTTATGGGCAGAGAGCTCTGATACTGCACAGCGTCAGGCTGCTGGTCAAGCTCATATCACTGCAGATGTCACATCATATTTTTAATTTAAGAAAATATGAGCTTACACTTTAGACCTTCTGGGCTGTGTTTTTGGGGCAATGATTAATCGCATTCGAAATAAAAGTTTGTGTTTACATAATATGTGTGTGTCAGAGATGTTCACAAGTCATTTTTTGGAAGTCCAAGTCAAATCTCGAGTCGTTGAGGGGCAAGCTCAAGTCAAGTCTCAAGTCTTAAATTATTAGGCATTGCCTAATTAAATATGTGCGAATTTGCATATATTTAAAAAAAAATAGAAATCTGAGTAGCCTATTAGATAAAGCCAGGTTTAAGATATTTGTTTCATTGTGTTCACATACAGTAATAGATGGGGGGAAATAGATATTTATGGATATCTACTTTTGTTATCCTGTAATCAGATAGCCTTAAATAGATTTTCGCCATATTTTTAGTAAAACAATGTTGTATAAATCAAGCTAGGAATAATATATTTACAAATCCATCTGTAATAGTCTTCATAATGAAACTAGGTACAAGCCTGGACAGTTTGGTGTATTAGGTTTGGTATATCGGTGCTACTGAAGTGGAGATTTCAGACTTGGAGTTTGAGAGAAAAGTCATTTGAGAAAACGCAAAACGGGATCTAAAGATTTCCATCAGGCCAATGAGATTGCTCATTTAGAGTTAAATCCCCCCTTTTACTTTCGCGATTGGTTGGAAATGACCATATTTGGATCCGACAACATTGAACTAGAGAGAGAGAGAGAGCTTTCTAACGTTGTCTGTGATGACGGTGCAGATCGGGATGATTTACAATGCCAACTTTTGTTGAATTTATGAGAAATCTACAGACGCAAAGTCCATGGAGACGATTGGATTGTTTTCCCCCGCTGTGGGCGTGGCCTAAATACGCTCTGTCTCATGCACAGTATGACAAAGGGCGGGGGACATGCAGCTTATCATACGCTTCCCCAACGTATGCGCCAATAAAAGAAAATAGAAATACATTCAAATGAATTTAGATTTAAAAAGCAATAATTGCATGAAAACAGATCGCTGACAAGTCTTTTGGGTCGAGTCACGAGTTAAGTCTGAAGTCAGCGTTTGTGTGACTCGAGTCCCCATCTCTGGTGTGTGTATATACATATATATATATATATACATATTACATTTTTCTATGTAATATAAATGTATACATGCATGTGTGTGTATTTATACAGTATATACAAAAGATTTATACAAACTTTTATTTTGGATGCGATTAATCGTTGCCCAGCACAAATTGTTTGTTGCATTCGTCTTCGTCAAAAAAAAAAAGTACGTTCTGTCATCAATTTCTCTCCTTCTCCTCATCCCGAACCCAAAGCTTTGAATGCGGGAGCTGCTTTCCTGCGAGAGAACATCAGCTTCTTGACTGTTTAACAGTCCTCAGCGTTCACCTCGTCCAGAGGCCGGTGTGTAAACGCCCTCCGGCAGTGCATGTCTCATACGACTGGCTCTCAATAATCCATTATAACGCTCAGAACACATCATCCCTGTGCGGGACGTAAACGCATGCATGGACTCCTGTACAGTCGGTGTGAATCTGCGTTCCCAGCTCCTCTCCATTAAAATGACCCCATTTTTCCTCCTGCTGCTGGGAATCCGGCCTCTCTCAGGTTTAGTA
Organism: Pimephales promelas; assembly: GCF_988280905.1. Taxonomy (NCBI): domain Eukaryota; kingdom Metazoa; phylum Chordata; class Actinopteri; order Cypriniformes; family Leuciscidae; genus Pimephales; species Pimephales promelas. The sequence goes on from NC_142781.1 coordinate 2,035,935, forward strand.
GCGCTGCGGTCGCCCCCTGGTGGACACGTGCGGCGCTGCCAGTGCCCCAGATCTGCTGCCGTCTCTGAGCGGTCACGGACACACATGATGACGTGCACGTCCCAGCAGCACTGGCCACATTAGCCCACTTTCCCACAGCTCAAAGCAGGTCATGCTGATGTGCTGTCGCTTTCATTATCCACCTCTTCCCGATGGAGAGCAGCGCCGCTGAGACCTGCGTAATCTTTCCGTGATTTACTCTGTTTTCAGGAGTGTGGAGCACACTCCCATTGGAACGCTTGCATGAGCCAGGTTTGCTTTGGATTGGTGTCTTTGGGTGTAAATGACACTTGACCTCAGGGGTTTTAGGGCCCCAGCTGAGGATGCGTTTGAAAGTTCTGCTTACACAGTATGCTAGCATTTCCTATCTGCGTACCATCATGTTTAGTTGTATATGAAACTGTGTTAGAAGCATCTAAAAATGAGTGACCCCCAACTCTTATCATTTTAAAGCCATGAAACGAAAGTTGCAAAAAGTGCCCTGATTCAGATGGTCCTGAAGCTGCAAGAACTAGGGCTGTCGCAGTAACCACAATATTGTAGTACCGCGCTCCTGGCAGGTCAACCGCAGAGGATTGCACGTAACCGCAGCAACCGCGATATTCACGGTTTTTTTTTTTTTATAAGGCTATACTTTTCTTGTTTTGAACTTCATGCATGTGTATTGAATGTTAAACAAGTTCATAATGATAACAAGACTTTATCTTAAGTTTATTTTGGTGATGTGTAGCCTACGGGTTTCACACAGACAGTGAATGAGAGAGATCGGCAGAGCGCGTGCGATTACCTGCGTCTGTCTTTGAAGTCGTGAAAAGGTTGCCGTGTCAAAGGAAAGCGAAATATTTGTCGTATCATCATTTTAACGTTCACGTCACGGGTATTTTCCACAAATGCGCGTCAGCAGCAGCGCTGGTCAGCATCCCACAGCGCGAGGAAGCCGCGGGGAAATAAAATCACAGTCACGCATTGAATCAATGCCACATTGGTCTCTAATAAGTGACGCATCAGCTTCCGCGTTACCCATGCGACGCATTGCTGATCAGCTGAGCCTTGAAAAGTGGAACTCAAAGTTAAAAATAATTAACATCTTGTTTCATTACATCTCTTTTAACGAATCAGCTTCTTTGAACGTGTTCGTTGAATGAACGGTTCAAAGTCCGTTGTCATAACAATACAATATGCGCGCTGAGTGAAAGCCTTTCAATCATGCTTTCAATGCGCATATAGACACTGTTTAGTTTCGGTTATTGGTTAAATTACCTCATTTTTGTCCACATTGTAAACTTTATTTATATAGCAACAAATACTTATAAATTAAATAAATAAATAAATGGCGGTAATACCGCATATCGCGCTATTGAGCCACTCAACATTACCGCAAGGGAAATTCCATAACCGCGACAGCCCTAGCAAGAACACACTAATGCCTGGTTCAGATTACACGATTTTGGCACGATCCGTTTGACGTAGGGTGTCGTGGGGATTCGTCGGCGTCGGGACGCAAGATTCGATCGTATAATCTCGTATAGTGTGTCATAGTGGGCGACAACATACGTCTGCGATGCTACATGGCATCACAACAAAAAGACTAGCATTTTTAACGGTCGTCCACGACGGTTCCGTCACATATGTGAGGTTGACCAATAGGAGCACAGAAAAATGGCGAAACGAAAGAGACGATGGTGCTAACGTTAAAACTAAAAGTAAAAATATATAAGAAAACAATGGAACGTTTCCATTGTCAGGGTTTTTTTTTGTTTGTTTGTTTGTTTGTTTTTCTGAACACAGGACAGCCAATACAACACTCACCGCTTCATCCATTGTTTGTTTACGTTCGTTTCTGGGAGTCACTCGCTACTAGTTTCGCCTTCTCGATGACATCACATGCTCCAGTAAAGACGGCATGCGATGACTGGTCAGGAAGCATTGTGTAATCTGACATGTCTTGTCCACGACACGACAAGGTTTTAAGGAGTCAAAGTCTCAGATTTATGAGGCAAATTTATTTATTTATATAACCAGGATCACAACAGTTCAGTGTTATCAAATAATATTTATTATTTATGTTTCTGATATTTAAATACACTGTAGATTACGTAAAGAAATAGGTACAATGTACCATACAAATTCGAAGGATTTTTTTTCTGTCGGGTATTTGTCTTTAAAGTTGTACGTCCTGTTCTAGCTGAAGTGTTCATGAATTTGCTTTTAATAAATATGAATATGAAATATGTATGAATTTGAATAAACCTGGTGTTTAATGAAAGACATTAATGTTTAGGCATACAGTGGAGTCCAAAAGTCTGAGACCACCAAGTGTTTCTACTGCAGATTCTTATTAATTGAATAAATTGTAGTAGTTGAAGACACTTAATATAAAATGAGAAACGTATCAAGCGAAACGATCGCTCATTTAAAAAAAAAAAAAACGTTTTATAAGCTCAAATGGTCGCCTTGCTCTGTTCTGTGATGTGCGTTCGTGACCCTGTTCGAACTCTTTTATTTAAATGAACGAAAATTTATCAAAATTAACAAATCTTTTTTTGTGTCATTCAATGAACAAAATGAACAAGTTGACTCGGGAAAAGATTCATTCATTTTGATGAACGAGTTCGAACAGGAGAGTCACGAACGAGCATCACAGAACAGAGCAAGGCGACCATTTGAGCTTAAAACGTTTTTTTTTTTTTTAAATGAGCGATCGTTTCGCTTGATAAGTTTTGCTGAATATTGTATTCAATGCAGTTATTGTGTACATGATTTTGGATTGTACTATAATTACACTGTTGACCCTTCCTTTACTCTTTAACCCACCCTTACACCTACCCATCCCACCAAGCCTGACCCATCTTACCCGTATACACCTCCATAGCAGCAACACAAGTGTTTCACAATACAACATCAAAAGTATATTCTACCTGACAATTGCTCATTTTTAACCTTGGTGCCTAGACTAGTTAAAGACAGCCAATATAACATGTGACCCAGCATTTATCAGAACAACAATTGACCTTATGCACAGATGCACTACTTCCTGAACTTAAGCCAGCTCTTTGTTTCCTGTCTGCCATTATTGGCCAAACTTGATTAATTCAGGTGTGTCTGATTATTTTTGCCGTGACTACTGAGGTCAGACACACCTGGATTAATCAATCTGGCCAATAATGACAGACAGGAAACAAGAAGCTGGCTTAAGTTCAGGAAGTAGTGCAGCTGTGCATAAGGTCAATTTGAGGGAAAAGTTTAATTTGAGGCATTTGGAAATAGAGCACAGTCTCCTTTAATTTCCAGGTTTGAAAAGTAAGTCTCAGATTCCCTGTGTGGTCTCAGACACCGCGGTTTAGAAATATGAACATATGTGTGTATTGCATAAGGTGGGTAAAGATCTGAACTGCGTGTGTGTGTGTCGGCAGCTCCTATGGTGAACGTGAGCGATTACAGTCACGCTGTGGACTCCGCCCTGACCGCCGGCGCTGGGGAGAACGGACCGGCCCTTGAGCTCAACTCTGACTCGAAGGTGAGAAACACCTCTTTATGATCTTCATCACAGGACGTGGAACAATACCACCTGCTTATCATGTTTTCACACTCGTACTTCAACGACGAGTGTTTTATGAAAAGACCTGTTGGTATCCCCCTTCCCCATTGATTTCATATTTGGTTCTAGTTTGATTTGATTGGTTTTAACCCTTGAATCATGCTAGTTAAATATTGCTACACTTGGTTTGGAAACACACACATGCCTCAGTCCAGTTCTTGAGCAACACCCGAAGGGACCTCCATCCCCAGCTGACCCGACTGTCTGCCTCCCAGACGTGACATTTCCCTGTCCATCAAAGGCCTGCATTCATGCGGTCCGCGAGCCCTGAAGGAGCGCTGGCATTCCTGCCGTAACCTACAGCTCTTACATGAAGGGAGTCTTTCACAGACAGCCTACACCAACACCAATGGAGGATGGAAGTGCTTTGAGAACTTCATCCTGTCTGTCTAACTGCCCACAAACCATCTTTGTGACAATAACCGAGTTATCTAGCCAGATATCGCCTGTTTCCATGGCGAAACGCATTCCCCGTCCCGTCACTGGCCTGTTCATCATAATGACGGAGGACCACCCCTGATTGAGTCCCGACAGATTCCTCTGTGTTTTTCTCAGGGTGTTTTCACACTCGGTCTGAACCAGAGTTCGCTCTCTGCCCTCTCCTCTTGATCACGCCGTCCACGGCAATGACTTATTGGGTTCCACAACCAAAACTCGCATCTGTCTGCCACGGATGTATAGCAAGAGATGCAGAGAATAAGCACTTTCTACTTACCTTAGGAAATCACATAATCATATTTATGTCATGCATTATTTCTGCATTCACCTCTTCAAAGTGTGCTGGAGTCCGTATGAACCAGACCCAAATGGACTCGAATGTGGTTCTCAACGTAAAGAATCGAATTCTGACAATAACCTCCCAGAATTCCCTAAAGCCATTGACTTTACAACCAAACACTTGTGGCAAAATATGCATCAAATGCTCAATAATGGCCGTTGTTTGGAGACAATTTATATAGCGCTTTATATAATATAGAAACATTCAAACTAACTTCACATTAAAGGAGAACTCTGGCGCAAAATGAACCTTTGGTCTAATTACGCATTGTTACCTAGTCAACCGTTATCTAAGATTTGTTTTCATGATTGCCGAATGTAAATAGTTTTATCTCTTAAAACAGTATAACACTAGTATAACTAGTATATAGGGCATAGAGTAATGACAAATAAAAATCGCTTGTTATTACCACTAACAAGGCTCAAAATAGCCCCACAGTAACACGACAGCATAATAAGGGTCCCTACATTCAAACCGAAGCATTGAGAACTTTGTCAGTGTCCATAAAGTTTAATAAGAAGATATTTTATACACACAGTCAACTTCGCGAATACAGGAAGAAGCCATCTTTGAAAAATAGTCTCTACCAGTCGATCTAAGAACGCCGATCCAAGTGCGCTGGTGAGATGTGAATAAGGTGATAATGTGAGCGCGAACAGTAGTCTAAATGTACATATTGAAGAGAAGAAAACGGTTTGTGTTTGTGTTTCTTCCGGAAACATTGGACCATATGAGATTCTGCACAGTTCAGCGCTCTTGGATCGGCGTTCGTAGATCGACTGGTAGAGACTATTTTTCAAAGATGGCTTTTTCCTGTATTCGCGAAGTTGACTGTGTGTATAAAATATCTTCTTATTAAACTGTTTGGACACTGACAAAGTTCTCAATGCTTCGGTTTGAATGTAGGGACCCTTATTATGCTGTCGTGTTGGTGTGGGGCTATTTTGAGCCTTGTTAGTGGTAATAACAAGCGATTTTTATTTGTCATTACTCTATGCCCTATATACTAGCATTATACTAGCGTTATACTGTTTTTAGAGATAAAACTATTTACATTCGGCAATCCTGAAAACAAATCTCAGATAACGGTTGACTAGGTAACAATGTGTAGTTAGACCAAAGGTTCATTTTGCGCCGGAGTTCTCCTTTAATTAACAGAAAAAATATCAATGTTGATTTAGTTTACTACCAGTGCAAAGTGCATCAATTATGATACAAGTACAGCTCTACAGAAGTCAGTTCAGTGATTCAGTTCAGTTAAACAAACATTGGTGCCTCTATCCACCTCAGTTCAGTTCACATTTTGTCATCTGATGGTGGCAGTGCAGCTAAATCGATAATAACCTGAATATTAACTGTTAAACTAAAACAATACACCATAAATAGTCAATAACTTTCTCAAGTTAGCCCCTGGATTGCTTTTAGACCAAAAGGCCGTGGCCGAGAGTCTGATCACTAGTGCGTGCGCACAGAACCAGTTTCATGCTGAAGAGGATGAGTGGTGAAATCAAGCGAACTCCTCAGCCTGGTGTGAAAACGCCCTCCTCTCTTCCCCTGAGCTTCTGCCCCAACTCTGCCAGCTTTAGTTGTGATGTCGTCTAAAGCCCCGTTCACACTACACGCGACTTTGACTGTATCGCTGCAGGTCGCCAGTGGCTGCGCTGGAGGGCGTTCTCCACTACTGGTTGCCTAGTAATGTTTGTGAGTGACATTCACGGATGTTACTCTATGTTAGACAACAAATGCGTTTTATTGCCGCTACAAACAAATATTTTGTATGGAAAAGTCTAAATATAAATGGAATCGGTACATAAAATGCATAATATTAAAGTCCCTGTAAAGGCAATTCTGCAAAAAAGTTCTAAACACATTATAAATGTTACATATGTATTGCTAAAACATATTACAAAGACTGTGAACTGTGAAGTACTGAAATGTGCAGTTAGACCGTTAAACAGTTTTTCACCATTGCAATTTTACGGATTGTTTGGGCGGGACTAAAACAGGGCTCGATGGTGCACTGGAGCCCATGAGCTCCTGGACACGCCCCTATTTGATGACGAGTCTGATCTCTCCCCTAACACACAATAACACTCCCCGAGCACATTCGCATTCACCGCTCAATCGCGACGCGAGTGACTGTCAGTACAACTACAGCTGAGCCTACAGTTTTCTAGCTAGCTATGCCTTCGACACGGACGTGCATAGGCTGCCTGGATGCAATCATGTACAAAACAGATCGGTATCTTCATTTAAATTCCCTAAAAACGATCACATCAAGAAGAGGTTTTTAGAGAGCCAACCTTGATGAAGAGCTGAGGATCACCGCCAACACCCGCCTCTGCAGTGATCATTTTACACAGGATAGTTTAATAAACTTTCCTCAGAGGCAACTGGGATTCACTGATAATCCGCTGTTACTGGTGAACGGGGCCGAAACGACTATCTCCCGCCTCAGCGTTCATCCTCCCGTCTCGAAAGCAGTTTCACCTAATATCACCGTCGACAGCTTTCCCGCTAGTGGGCGTGGTTTCAGCGCAGCCCCAGCTTGTGAGAACAGAGATTTTGATGGCTTATTTTATGTACTTGCCGGCTTTTTTTATCATTCAAATTTGGCTGGGTGGCTAATAACACATTTATCTGTGGTGTGACAAACTCAGAACACATACTTAATTTTGACTTTACAGGGACTTTAAAGATGAACGAGAAACAGTGAGTGCTCTTTACCATCGCGCCAATTTAACTGCAGCAAACTGGGCAAATACCAGTCTATCTGGGTTCCCGAAACCATTCAGTCACGGAGTCAGTACGGTGAACACCACTGTATGTACACGGAGATATATCATGAATTATAGGACAGTTTCTGACTGTCACTCACTGAAGAGTGACGCGCTCCACTGACTTCACTCCTATTGGTTGTCGCTCACGAAAATCGCCCTTCATTTGCATAAAGTTAAACATTTCTCAACTTCGTCGCGTCGCTGGACACGCCCCACCGGTCGCTGTCGCCGGAAGTCGCCCGCTCACCATTGATAATGAATGGTATCGCGTCGCGTGTAGTGTGAACGGTGCTTAATGCTTGCCCACCCTCACACACACACACACACACCCCAAGTCTCTCCTAACGTGTCATCCCTCACACCCAGTCACTGCTGACCTGACCTCGACTCGGCTCACTGACTAATGTTGTGTTTCTCTCTCCCTTTCTCTTTTCCTGCGCATTCCTCCATGTGTTCTTGCTCTCTTTTTCACCACGCACATTCCTGTTTCGTGTACCCACGCAGTCTCTCTTCATGTTCCCATTCTCCCCGTCCTCCTCCACCCTCTCCTCACTCCCCCCCACACTCGACACCATCTCCGAGCTGGACGTGCTATCCGACATCTCCGAGGACGAGCCCGACCTTCACCCCGAGCCGGACCCTGACCCTTTGACCTGGGTGCCCGAAGGCCCCTCCTTAGACGGAGAAGCCGCTTCATCTAAAGCCCTGTCGCCCTCGCCCGCGGAGTGTGTCTCGGGGCCCGAGGACCCCCCGGCCCGGCTGTGTGTGTCCCTGCTCCGGCTCTGTGAGGGTCTTCCCGAGGACCTGCCCCTCTCGTCCCCTTCCCTCGTGCCCTCCTTCCTCCTCATCTTCGCAGTCTTCCTCTCCGCCTGCCAGTCGCTGGTGCTGTCTCTGCTGCTGGCGCTGCCTCTGGCCATGTCCCTCTGCTACCTGGAGCCCAAAGCGCTGGCTCACTTCAGGCCGGCGGGGGTCATGGCCGAGACCACCTCATCAGAGGAAAAGCAGTGTGACCCCGCCGCCTAAACTGACCCTAACCTCCCCCGTTCCCTTCATCATGTCTGCCCTCCTCCTGAAATGCTACCGTGTGCATTTTGTTGCTGTTTCCCCCCGTCCTGTAGCTCTTATCTCTGTCCCGCTGTCCTGAAATCCGTATGAACCAGACCCGAATGTGGTCCCCGACCTAAAGAATCGAATCCTGACGACTTAAGACCTCTCAGAATTCCCTAAAGCCATTGATTTTGCTACCGAACCTTGACAGATCGGCACTTGAGGCACATGTCTGCCCACCTCTAAAATGCTAGCGTGTGCATTTCGTTGCAGTTTGCCACCGCCTCCTCCTTCCCCCATCCTGTAGCTCTTATCTCTGTCCCGCTGTCCTGAAATCTGTATGAACCAGACCCAAATGGACTCGAATGTGGTCCCCGACCTAAAGAATCGAATCCTGACGACTTAAGACCTCTCAGAATTCCCTAAAGCCATTGATTTTGCTACCAAACTTTGACAGATCGGCACTTGTCTGCCCACCTCTAAAATGCTAGCGTGTGCATTTTGTTGCAGTTTGCCACCGCCTCCTCCTTTCCCCGTCCTGTAGCTCTTATCTCTGTCCTGCTCTCCCTTTAGATACTTAATTTCCTCATCTTGCTTGCCTACTTACAAAAATACTAGGGGAAAATGGTCCAACGCCTCAGCAAGCGGCCATTTTGATGTGCAAATTTTGGTAAAAAACTCAATTTCGCTTGGGTGCCACTTTTTTTTGGACTCAGCACCCTTGAAATATGTAAGGTAGACCGTTCCCAACTTCTGTTTAGTCTATTAGTCAACAATCTGTCTAGTCTATTAGTGTAAGATGCCGAATGTGTTCCTGCTCGCAGCTTTCAGCCACTTTCCAGTTTATTAGACCTGAAACCCAATCACTGGACCAGCTCGAATCTTATACTTACCTTCAGATTTATACGCATTCGGATCGATTTCCCTCTCTTCTTAGATGAGAATTCATCATATCCCTTCAAGTGTTTTATAAGGTTAAGAAAAAGTCGGAAGATCAGAAAAGCATCGCTCCCAATGACGTCACACACCTTGATTGGGGATTCAGGCCTTCCCATCATCCATTTCACCTTTCCGACAATTTTGTCCATTATTCCACCAATTAGAGTCCACAGGTGGAGGTCGTGGAGAAGCCAGACACGGACGTGGCCACATCAGTCACCTATGAATCGGCCATTGAGGTCTGCTAACCTTCCCAGCATGCATCTGTTATGATATTCATTTAATTAGCGCACCATCCAAAGGTATTGTAGTACATGTTTTGAACTAATCTCCATCTTTTATCTCTGATGGCACTAGCGGACGGATAAAGGTGGCACTGGCGCTCCTGAGAGAAAGGTCTTTCACTTTTGAGATGCAGATTGTTGTAATCCACCATCTTATTTTATGTCCAAATGAAAGTGATGGGGTTCTTGCATCAGGGTTTGTTTGATGTGAAATCTTTGCTATGCTATTGGTTGATTCCTTTTATTATTGCTTTTGTTCCGGTTTGTCTGTGCTTTTTCGATTGCAAATGAGGCACAAATCACGTGAGCTCTCTCGAGTGATCAAAAGGCCATAGATTTGCTGATTGATTGGCTAAGGAGTGCTTGTCTGACTTATAATCATAATCAAATGCTGATTTTCCTGTTTGTTGGTTACTCCAATGAACCCTGATACAGATCAACATGCAGGAAATCTGAAGTGTCGTACATGAACCAAAGTGGATCAAGAAAGTCTGAGAGCACATTGAGGATCTGAGATTCAAGATCCAATTTAAACCTGGCTGCTCTTTTCAATTACACATTTCCCTCAAATCGATATGCTGATAATGTAATTTGTAATAAAAACTGTATTCAATGATAAAAAATGCCCATGAGAAGCATTTTCACCAGTGCTCTCAGACTTCTGGAGCCTTCTGTACATGTACTTGTCCATCACAGATCATTTTCTGATTTGAGCCCGTTGAGACTCCAGTTCATTGCCATCTGTCCTTTTCCGTTTGTTGAAATGTGTTCTCATTTTTAATCCACAGAGCAAGTTGAGAGTGCAGGGGGAAAATATATATGTCAGACATAGCAATTTAATGTTGGAGGTTCGTATGTGATCAACTTTTTTTTGAAAAAAGAAAACAAAAGAAAGAGCAAAAGCATAATGGATGGTGGACCTGTGTCCCCTCTCTGGCTACTGTCCTGGGCTGCCTCTCACTCTTCCTCTCTCAGGCTTTGTGTGCATGCATTAGTGTGTGTGTGTGTACACCCGTGCATGGGCTGCATGTCTGCAGGTGGACTGAATGTACGTGATGCGAGGTGATTGTAACTTTGTGTAAATGTTTTGGCAATGGTTTTTTCATAACAACACTAATAGTATTTCCCTAACCAGACAGGTTGCTTTCTGCTTTGGTTGTGGTGATTGTTTACATTTGACCTTATAACTAAATGAAGTTACTCATCCTGGGGTGACCCTGTCAGTGCTAAAGACACCCGACTCATGAACACATTTGTGGCATAAAAGTTTAAATCTGAAATCATTGTCTAGTGCTAGATGAAATGGCTAATGGCACAATTCCACACTGTGAAAGTACCCATCATTTTCTCTGGAGTACGAGTAAGTGTTTACGCATCATGGCACACTTCAGCTTTAATGGAAGTGACTGCTCACGGTGGATCTGGTTGTGTGTCTTTGGCATTGAGGCAGTGAATCACTTCACCGCTCCAGTCCTCAGTATTTTAGTCCTACCTCACTGCTCCACTGACCTCTGACCTCTCACCTGACCCTCGTTATATGACCATTTAATCCATCAGTGGGATTAACAGGGTCCTTCAAATGTTATTGATATTATTCAGACTTCGTGCTGTTACTAGACAGCTTATTCGTTTGGGTGTTAATGTAAATGAGTTGGTGTGGTGTAGATGTACAGTTCTGATTTAACCCCTTACCTCTCACCCACCTTTTTGATAATTGACATTAAAATGCACTATACAAACTTAAATGGTTGTAATTCAAGAATGCATTGGAATATTTACCCAAGTTGGGTCTTGTTTTAAAGAAAACAATCAGCAGATTATTACTGAAGCGAAAGCATTTAAAAAAAAATTAAAGTATGAAAAAGTTAAGGAAGTTATAATTTGCAGTAAATCAAATGTCATTTATTAATATATTTTTTTTTATATAAATTAAATATTTTACTATTACTATAAAATGAAAGCTATATATCTAACCAAGTTGTGTTCCAAATTTAAAGTTGAATTTACAAATTTTGAAGTTCCGATGAGATTTTGTTTAGGCGTTATACCAAAAATAGCCACCGGGTGCCATTTAATTCCATTGAATTTAATAGTATGCATTCTGCCATAACAAATTAATACATTTCTATCCAAATATCATTTCTGTCACTAAATATGGAACCTTGAGACTCAGACCTTACTGACAATATGTGTTTTGTCAAGATTAGAAAAGGTTTTGATAATAAATTATGAAAGATGATGCCCAAAACGGGAGAGGCCTAATAAAAAAATACCGTTTCTATGGTAACAGAACATCCAATTTCAAAACGGTTTTCACAGGATGAATTCTGAGTTCGTAAGCTTTCAAATGATACCTAATTTATGATAACTACTAAAATATGTGATATAATAATAATAATAAAAAAATGATATTTATATATATATATAATATATTATACATTTAGAGGACATCTTACCTTACTGTTTAAAACATAATTTTATCTTTTTTTTTGTATTGAAAAATATTAATTATGTTTTATAATGAACTTTTAGCACTAAAAACCAAAGTTTCAATTATTAAAAGTGTGTGCGTCGACTTTTTGTGACAAAGGTCAGAAACTCCTGTAATGACGTTGATTTTTTTTTTTTTTTTTTTTTTGAGGCGCACTCTTGTCATAAATTCATATATTACTGTTTATTCATAATTTGTAAGAAAGAAACAGAACTAAAATATCTATTTAGGAGTCTTAGACCTTTCCAACGATATATAGTTTGTCATGACTAGATTAGGATTTAATAGTAATATAGTGAATTAAATTTAGTGACAGTTAAGGGGTTAAGCTAGTTTTTGTGAAATATGAAAATACATATTTTCAATGTATAACATGTAAAGGCCTGAACTCCAAACGATCTTGGTTTTAGCCAGATTTCATTAGAAATTATGCAACACCCGTTCAAACTGAAGAATTAATGGGTGTGGTGAAATTTTAAATGAAATCTGGCTAAAACAAAGTTTGTTTGCGTGATTTTGAATTTGCCAAGATTCGTTCACACCTGTTCCTTTTTGGGATTTCACTTGATAGGCCTTCACAGTCTGTACTTCTGTCCCTCACGACCTCAATTTTCAAATGAAATATTCCATATAAATAACTTTTTGTTATTGTTCTAATGGTTCGTTGTTAACCCTCTGGGGTTGTTCAGCCCAAATGGACCCGAAGAATTTAATTAAAAAAAATTTAAAAAATCACAGCTTCCTCGGAATGGTCCGAAATTTGGTGACTTTGTTGGTATTTGGTATTTGAACACCCAAAAAATTTGGGGACAGGATGTGAATAGTCTAAGTGGTTGTAAAAAAAAAAGTCACACTTGGGGTGTTCAATGAATGGGAAATTGGCAAAAATGTGAAAATACTGAGTTTTTTTGTGCGTACAATCTACAAATCAGCCACGATCTTGAAAAAAAGCACACAACAGTGAAGGGGTGAATCAATAAAACATCAAGAGTGCAAAACAGACACATCCAGACACACACACACACTTCTATACACAAACGCACCAAAAAAATCAGATTATACGTGTTTTGCATTTTTTTGTCCACCAGATGGCATCCATCTCATTTCAAAAATTGCTTTTATGAGGCCTAGGCTTGACTCTAAAATGAAATACAGCTTTAAAAAAAAAAATAATATATTTTTTTAAATATTTTTTATTATGTTCAATGGGGGGAAATTGTCATAATTATTTGCATTAATACTAATTATAATTTTTTTTTTTTTTCTCAACTCCAAAAAAAAAAAATATTATAAAAAAATGAGTAAAAAAAAAAAAATTTCATGATTTTTTTTTTTTTTTTTTTTTAAATATGAATCCCAGCCTTTGGGTCCATTTGGACCCGAACACCCCGAGTGTGACTCTGAAACAAACAACCCCAGAGGGTTAAATATGTTCCAAATGTACTGTCTACATGGCCATCAGCCAATCAGCCATCATGAGTGCCATGAAGTACACTAGCAGACTTGTAAAGTAGAGCTGTGTGCTATCGGGTGTTTGGCCGGAGCTCAGGACTCGGGCGAGCAGTGAGGTCGGACTGCTAACGGGTTCAGGTCTCTCCATGACTAATGTGCTGGTTGTTGGTTGTCCCTTTGTCCTCCCTTGCCTGCCTCTCCCTGGTGCGATGGGCCCTTCAGGACTTGGATAAGACCCAGGAGGATGTATTGAAGCATCAGGCTAGCATTAGCGAGCTAAAGCGCAGTTTTATGGAGGCTACGCCCGAGCCCAGGCCCAGTCAGTGGGACAAACGCCTGACGGGCAGCCCTGCCACCACCCTGCGCTTGCAGGCTCAAGGGGTACGTGTGCTTGTGCTCGGGCTCAAGACGCCGGCATGCCCTCGCTGTCCTCCTCCTCCTCCTCCGCTGGGTTACTGTGGCCGCTTTCTGTTGTGCGGTGGGACAGTTGGGAACGCACTCGCAATAGGTGTTCATTTTTATCTCATTAAATTGTCGTTTCCATGATGCATCGATTACTAATCCTGCCAATCCACGCTTAAAAAAAAAAAACATGCGGTACTGACGTGACTGGAAGTGCCCTAATGAAATCATCCCGCAGTCTCGCACTCCTGACGTCACAGTGTAGATTTAAAAGCCCTCCTCGTAATCCCAACTGTCTCGCGCACACACTCCTCCTGTCCTCTACACTGGCCAATGGCAGCGCAGCTCTCATCTGATCGGGCATCACTGTTGCTCATGGCTCTTTTCTTCACCGCTGCTCGTGTGTGTGTGTGTGTTTTCCTCATTGCGACTGAACTCTTGTGTTTTCTAGCAGAAAGCTTCTCTCACTGTTTAGGTTTGCTGATCTCAGTTGCCGTTTTCAATCACGTTGTGTTTCTTTCAGCTGCACACATGCTCCTTCTGTATTTTTTATCATGCTTTTATCAGTCAATGTAAATGATGAGCTCCTGCCTAAGACTTCTGACATGCGTGTTTTATTTGCACCCGTTTGACTTTCTTGATGCCGTCACCTCTGGTTCAGAAACGCTCTGTCTGTTCATTTTGAAATGCTTTTTCTGTGTGTGTGTGTGTGTGTGTGTGTGTGTGTGTGTGTGCGCATGTTAGTAGCTGTTCTAGTCACTGAAGTGCTTTTGTGTTTCTCTCTCTTGTTTCTTCTGTGTCTGTTCTGTCCTCACACCCTCTCGTTTCGCTCCTGGTGTGTGTGTTCGTGACGCCTGTAGAGTTTGGAAGAGGAGCTCACCTCTCTCTTTCTGAGTAAGGCGTGCTTCTCGGGCCTGGCAGGCTCCTGCAGTACCACTGCTGCTCCAGCAGAGGCCAGTAGAGTCTCGGCATTCACGACCCCGCTTCTCTCTCAAACATAACCCAGTGCATGCTCAGATCTGGCAGATCCATCCAGTCCTTGCGCTGCTAATAATGTTTAGTGGTTTTGTTTACTCAACTAAAAAAACGGCATAAGCTAAAAGATTGATTTCTTGGGATTTAAAAATTGATTGTACTTGTCTATCTAATTCTAATTCTTGATTCTTGGTTTCAATATCAAAGCAGAAATCAATGTGCAATCAAATAAACATATATATATATATACACATTTATATATATATATTTATATTTATATATATATATATATATATATATATAGATATATATTAGGGCTGTGAAACGATTAATCGCATCTAAAATAAAAGTTTGTGTTTACATAATATATGTGTGTGTAGTGTGTATAATTATTTTGTATATATAAATACACACATATGCATGTATATATTTAAGAAAAATGTGTTATTAATATATTAAATATTAATGTATAATATTAATTTTGTATAAATATATATATAAAGTATATACATGCAAAAATTTCTTAAATGTTTACATGCATGTGTGTGTATTTATATATATACAAAATAATTATACACACTACACACATTATGTAAACTCAAACTTTTATTTAAAACTTTTTTATTTTTGATGCGATTAATCGTTTCCTAGTCCATATATATATATATATATATATATATTACTGCTGTCAAAATTAAAGCGTTAGCGCATAAGATTAATTTTTCACTTTGATGCATTAACAATATTTATCGCGAGTAATGCATTATCTGTTTTTCCCGTAATACTTTGTCTAGCATTACATTTATATGATCATGCTTTTATTCAAGCAAATATTTTTAATGATTCAAGTGAGATAAGACAGACACACACACACAGTTATGCGCACAGAAAGTTGCTTTGGACAAAGCTTGCATGGATAAAAACACAAAATTATGTCAAATATCCGTTTCGTCGAGTACCTTTGCAAGCACACTCTTAAATGAGTTACATGAAGTCTTAAGTGACCGTGAAGAGTAAAGTGACAGCAGCCTAATAAACCTGCTCTCTGTCATTAATGTTAATCAAAGAAGAAAAGACAGAATACTGTAAACTGTGTTTATTTCTTAGACAGCAGTTACAGGTTAAATAAGCATTTAGAAATGCAAAACAAAAGTAATTAAATGTACAATAAAACCATAAAAATTAAAACATGTCATTATGCCATTAAATGCCATATACTGTATATACATATTACTGTTCAAGTGATTAAGGGACAGTGTTGGGTAAGTTACTCTAAAAAAGTAATTAATTACTAGTTACGAATTACCTCTTCAACAGTGTAATTAGATCACTGTACTAATTACTCTCTCTAAAAAGTGTTTAATTACTTTTAATTACTAATTACTTTCAAAATCCCATTTCAATCTCAACCAGCTGAATAATACAAGGATAGACATGAATCTGTTTTAATTCTTTCAAATAAATACTATAAAATTGCATGAATTATCCTTAAACTGACCAAGGTGGAGAAGGTTATTATAAAAACATACTTTTTAGCATCAGACAAACCCCACTATTGTTTTATGTCTGATCTCATGACATTTCACACTTTATTCATACATATTTTACAATAATTCATACGAATTTGTACGAGTGCGGTCGTAATATTTAGACACCTCATAAAATGCATACGAATCGCTGTGAGATCGGATTGATCCATACACAGTATTTACCTCAATTACATCAGAAGTAACTGCAATTAAATTACAGTAATCCCTTACTTTACATTTTCAAGGGAAAAGTAGTTAAATTACAGTAACTAATTACTTAGTAATTAGTTACACCCAACACTGTTAAGGGATAATGTACATCCAGCCTGTTGTTATCGCTTAATACACAGTACATAATTACACAGCTACTTCCCACATGAATAAATAATTAGGCATGAAATATTGATCTGAGTTGAAATTTTTGATCAGCTCTTTAAACGCAAAGCGGCTAGTTTAAACTAGACCGACATTAGTCATAACACTTAACACAGCATTTCACTGCATCATTATGGAGATAAGAGATATTCATTTCAGATTAAACTGTTTTAAAATCATACCGGTTTGTATTTTATAATCCAACAGTCACAAAATGGCGGCAGCTGTGTTTATGAAACGAGAGAGCGAGTCTGCGATGATTAAATATCTACACACAAATTGCGAGTTTGAATATTTTATTACCTCACCAAACGCAAAACTTCCCAGCAATCCTAAATCACCGACTTCAGTTACAGTGATGCGGATGAGCCCGTGTTATCAGTTCATAATCGGTGCGATTGACCAATGTGAAGCCAGTGTAATAAGATCAGTAACACACATTATCAGTGTAGCGTCCGAGTTCATGTGCGTGAGAGCAGATCTAGGGGTCATTTCACTGCCAGACTGCTCATCAGCTTCCACTCATTCTCACCTCTGCCGTCGTGTGTGTGTGTGTGTGTGTGTGTACATGATCTAACCGCTGTCCTGTCCACCTTCCCGAACCCGCTCCCACTCAGACCCTGTTTACACCTGCTGTCTCGGAGAGAGCTCTTGAGATCGGACCGCCGTGAGTGGCAGGTGTCAGCAGTTCCTCAGACAGCGAGTGTGTGTGTGTGTTTGAGTGACTGTGTCCTATGGTTGCCTTCAGGTTCCTCAGAAAAGCCCTCCTCATCCCGAGAGCGACAGCAGAGACGCCAGCAAGGTCCTCGCTCAGCCACCTAACATCACCTGAGCAAACACACACCTAACACACACACACACACACATCTCATCCCTTTTCCATTGCAGACATCACGCCTCCACCCTCAGAGATCATCATCATCATCATCTGTCTGTCCAGCCATGCTCTCTTCATCTTCAGCTTGACTGTCTCTGTTCTCCTTATGTTGCTTGTTTGATTATATATGTGTGGTGTTGCAGTGTTTATGGACCTTAGTTGGAGCGGATGCCATGTTTGATTCGCTGTGAGCGATGGACGATGTACAGTGTGCTCAGTACAATATGTAAACACCCTAACTGAGGGACTATAGTGTGTGTGTAATCCAGTTACACTGGACCCTTTCACAGACCGAAGACATGAGTTATTAACATCATACATCTAGAGATATTTAAACACTATAGTCTGTTTTAATAGCTCTGCTTAACATGACAGTACACTCAGAGTTTCTAACACAGGTCCGTAACGTAATCAATCTCGAGTTTGATTCAAAATATGGGGTTTTATATTTGGAAATGATATTTGCTGTCGTCTCCCATATGAGCTTAACTGTAGGCGCGTTTCCATTACAGATTTGCGCAAAACTTTTGCGATATTTTCCAAATGTCGATAAAAAACTATTGCGAAATGACGGAGTTTCCATTAACCGATGTTATGCGACTAAAACGTCTTTTTTTCCTCTCGCGATAAGTCATTCCAAAAATCATGGCAACAGACTTTGGTAGGTTTATAACCTATTTCACAGCCATGCACCGCACTCGACATTATTATTATTAATGGAAGGAGACGTGGTGTGTTATCCAAGCATTAATGGCAGGGAAAGACACAGAGTTCCTGGTGTTTCTCCCTTATTTCTGCTTCCATGTCTTGATGGCATTTCTTTGAGGTTTAGAGAGGCTATTCCTGTAATTATTGTTTCTTTTTTTCTTTTTTTAAATTAATTTAATAAAGAACTCTGTCTCGTATTATGTCCAAACGGTCGTTGCAAAACGAAAAATGAACGGTTGTTGTATTTTTAAAACGCAAAGTTGAACACCAACATTTTAGTTTGACCACACCAGTAGCTGTGTTATATACATCTCAACGGATTTTCATGTTTGTTTGACTTTTTGCCCCCTTTAAAACATTTAAAATATTCACAAATTAATATGGGAAAAAATGTAGATTTTACTGGTTTTCTAAGGCCAAATTAGAACATGGATATTTCTGATATTTTTCCAGCAGTGCTGTTGGCTATAGGTGAGTTATTATAAATGCGTCTGAAAAAATAACGAGCTAAAAACATAATATCCGGATGCAGCTTTAGAGAGAACGGCACCTTTCATACGGATTACATAATCAGAAGGTATTAGTTTACGATTCAAATTTGTTCGTTTTAAAGTGGACATTTAAAGCTTTAGTCTATAAAGGCTATTGGTTCAGTTCTCGCGCTCCAGTTCACCAAGATCATAAAGCGCGCCTGCTTTTTAATGTTAGCCTATTTTACAAAAGCACAACGTTTGCTTGTTATTGTGACATTACGCAAATAAAAGTAGTTGCGAATAATATATTATTATTTTCTGTATAACCAGAAATGATAGAGTATTTTAAGTTGTTTCCACTGTTGATGGGAAAATGAAAGTGTTCACGGCGCGCCCGCGTCTGTCTGCCATCCAGTGCTCCAAACTCCACACACACTCTTGGATATTGGTCAAAATCGAGTGTTTATTTGTGATAATCTTAGCCCTATTATTATTATTGTCCAACCTGTACTATGAATGAGATGTGACGAATTGCTTTGTTCTTTTTTGGATAAAAGCGTCTTCTATATGTAGCCTAATAAATGTTATAATAGGCTAATAATGATGATAATTATTATATTTGCGGACACGGACCTAAAACACACTCCGTCTTCTAAGTCAGGTGACCGTAAATGCACAAAATCCGTTTCCATTGCAGTTTTGCGAAAAAAATCCTTTTTCGAATTGCCTGAAAAACCTCCTCATGCGAGCGTAAACACTTTTTTGCCATAAACGGGAGTTTTTGCGAAATTGACGTGTTTCCTTTGAACGTATTTTCATTTCGCAATTTCAATTTGTGCAAATTGAAGGGTAATGGAAACGCAGCTTGTGACGAACCCCGCAAATGTGAAAGGTCTGTTGTTCTTCTTTTGTGTATCAGTCGAGGAAAAGTAGGATTAAGATTTTATTATTATTCATCGTTTTGCTGATTCTCAAGCGATTAAACGCGTCTCCACACACTGTACATCGAAATGGCATTGACTTTAAACTAAGGTCTGCAGGAAGTTTGTTTCCTTCAGTTTTTTTTTCTGTGGTCATCGTTTGTTTTTTGCTTTTCTCTCCATCCCTCGTGTGTGTCTGTGTCGTTGTCTGGTGTAGAGCACAGAGGTCAAACCTGAAGTGAACGGCCAGCCAGAGTTCGTAGAGGTCATGGAAGAGACCGTCGTCATCGAGGAGGTCATCAAAGCCAAGCCCAGAAGCCCCGCCCCCGAGACCCCGGTTACCATGGAGACGGAGGTCAAGGAGGACAGGAGTTTATCCTCGGACAGCGAGAGCGAAGAAGAGGCGGAGTATCACGCTCAGACACCCAGCGCGAGCATCTCCGTTCAGCAGATCGCGGAAGAGCCTGAGGAAGAACAGGAGGCGGAGCTTATACAGCAAGCCCCGCCCTCTGCGGTAGAGTCGCAGCCAATCACAGAAGCAGAACCAGCTGACTCCGCCCCTAGTGCAATGGAAGAGCAAGCAACCGCACAACCTGAAGAGGAAGAGCGTACGGACAAGGACGACGCTCGCAATGGCCACGCCCCCGCTGACGAAGCCCCGCCCCCTCTCAGAGCCGTGGAGGAGGAGCCTCCCGTCGTCAACGGCAGCGTCTCTCGCGTGGAGGCGGAGCTCCTGCCGCAGGTTATCTGTTGCTCGGAGGTAATTGACGTCGTGAGCTAGCGGAGCCGCTTTCCCGCTCTTCTCCTCTTCCGTTTCCCACTCCTCCTCGTCCTGGAGGAAGATCCCGCTCCGTTAAGGAAGAGAAGCAGTATAAATCAGAGTGGTTCAGTCCGCTTTAACGTCAGTCATCCCATCCTCTCGCCTTTAAGTTGATTTATATTCCATCCTACTCTACCACACACACACACACACACACACACACTTATATGTTGTGTGCTGCATGTCGCATGTTTCATACTTGATATTGTAATGGTAAGTTAGCTTGCGTAACTGATTTGATCACATTGATTGGCGCCATGTTGAGATCTCGTGTTTTGCATGTGTGTGATGTTACTGCCAAAGATCACTGAAACCAAAACCGCACCCATGTCCCGTCACACGGCTTATAGACCAAAGACGTGTAGTGTGTCGTGACGTCAGAGCGGTGTGTGTGTGTGTTCCTCGCTCACGGCCTCTGTCTCTCTGTAGCCTCCTGTGGTGAAGACTGAGATGGTCACGATTTCAGACACGTTCGCTGCTCAGAAGACGGAGATCTCCACGAAGGAGGTGCCCATCGTGCACACGGAGACCAAGACCATCACGTACGAGGCCGCGCAGGTCAGAGACGGTCACATGATCCCCGTATTAGAACGCATTTGAAATGACCCAACCCATGTGTTTATTGTCTTATTGAAACAATGAATCCAAAGTGGAGCTTTTGAAGCGATGAGGTTTGAGAGTTTTGTTGAGTGCTGAATGTGTGTGTGATTGACAGTTGGATGGTAATGGAGACGGGGAGCCGGGAGTGCTTATGACAGCTCAAACCATCACCTCTGAGTCACTCTGCACCACCACCACCACACACATCACCAAGGTAACACACACACATCACCACATGGTTAAAAAACCAATGTATGTGTTGAACCGTGGGCTAACTGTATTGTTGCATTCCTAATATACGGTTGGGTTTATTGCTAAATATGCATATTTAAGTATTTTGAGTGTATGGACATTGGCTTAATTACGTCACCTGCAGTGCTTCATGGGAGTGGGCGGAGCTAAAGACATCTTTTGGGCGTTTGCTTGTTTTGACTGTGATTGTTGGATGTTTCTCCACAGCATTTATGGGTGATGTAGTTTTTCACCACATGTTCCATATATATATATATATATATATACTGTATATAGCTCACAGTCGAGCTGACTGTACAGGTGTAGAAGTGACCCTTCCTCATGGAGCAAATGAGTGCAGTTGTTCCTCCCGGAGCCGGCTGTGGGCTCTGATGCAGAACTGACTAAACACAGAGGAACCTGCTAATGCCCATGTCCGAAGTGGGTTAGGCTGATCTAGGACCAGTGTTTAACCCTCAGGTGCTCTTCGTTTCGGAGTCACACTTGTTATCTTCCCGGTCAAAAGTGACCGGACACCTAAAAATTAAATTTCCTCTATCCCAGTAAAACCAATGCAATTTATTTTTGTTCTATAATATTTATTCTTTGTAATTCAGTATTTTGAGACAATTTAATTGAATATATTAATATTTAGGGTATGCAATATTTATGGTTTATTTTTGCCATGAAAAAATATATTTTTCTATATATATATTATTTTTTTCCAAAAAATATTAATGCAGTATTTTAGTTTAATATAGAGTCTAGGCCTTCAGGAAAAAAAATATTTTTTGAAGAAAATTAGCACCATCTGGTTACAGTACAGAGAAAAAGCGTAGAATCATGGTGTAACCACTAGATGGCATGTACAGCTCTCTATGGAGAGGCATGTGAATTCCCCAGCTGTTTATGAACACACTTTTTTTTGTTGTTGTTGGTAGATGTGAATATATAGTTGAAACAATCTCAAAAACTATTTCTTATTAAAAAAATTGACAAACAAAAATTTTTTTTTTCATTTTTTTACAATTTCCCATTCATTTCCTAAGGGGGTCAATTTTGACCGAAGACCACAAGTGTAACTATTTTTTTAAGACCACTTAGCATGCTCAGATCATGACCTCAATTTTTTTGTGTGTTCACATACATAATGCCATAAAAGTCACCAAGTTTCGTAACATTGCGATGAAGCTGTGATTTTTAAAAATTCAAAACAGAAGATTTTTCGGTCAGAAATGACCAAAGAGCACCTGAGGGTTAAATACAACTAATCAAAACTCAAACTACACTGGAAAAAAAACATGGTGCAGGATTTACTTTAACAATTCCCCTCAGAAATTGCTAGTAAATTCCACAAATAATTTCACAGAAACATTAAACTTGAAATTGTATTTTCTTATAAAATGTAGTAAAATAATTAGTTTTAATTGCCACTTTGACTAAAATCATTTGTACAGTGTACTTAAATAGATATTCCTGATCCTTTGTTGTTTTATCTGAATCCAATGTTCTGTCCTCCGTTATTCCTGCCGAGTTGTGTTTGATGTGTCACATGACGTCTGTCTCTTTAATGATTGACAGACACTAAAGGGCGGGCTGTCAGAAACTCGCATCGAGAAGCGCATCGTCATCACGGGAGACTCGGACATCGATCACGATCAGGTGAGATACACACACACTCACTCACTTATACAGAGACTCACACACACACACACAAAAAGATTGACAGACTTCTGTACAGTTTTTATCTTGTACAGGATAACAAATAAATAGTGTTTACTATAGTAGGACTATTTTACAGCAACACTCAAATAAGAAATTGAATGATTAAATGTAAAGTTAAAGCCTGGCGTGGTCTTTCTTCACTGAATCCATATTAATCAGCTGAGGACAGGCCGCAGCTGAGCTGAGCACATGTGATCCGGCGTTTCACTCGTGACCCGAGCGCTGTACGTACAGTGCGTCTCTCGCTGGGCTCGTGGTGTTCCTACAGTTGTAGAGCAGCTGCTCATTATAACCCTGAGCCGCACACACACCGGTTACCATAGTGACGAGACGTGGTTCTCGCAGGTCCATCTCGCTGATGCGTGTTCCCCCGTCATCTGTGTGTCATTCAGTTTGAGTTCTCATTCTTTGTTCATTTTTTCATTTTTTTTTTTTCATTTTTTTCATCTTTTGTTTGGTGTGTGTGTTTGGTTGTGTGTCCGTGGGCTCAGGCGTTGGCCCAGGCTATAAAGGAGGCCAAAGAGCAGCACCCTGACATGTCGGTCACTCGCGTGGTGGTCCACAAAGAGACGGAGCTGGCCGAGGACGAGGACTGAAGGACA
Source organism: Pimephales promelas (assembly GCF_988280905.1). NCBI lineage: Eukaryota > Metazoa > Chordata > Actinopteri > Cypriniformes > Leuciscidae > Pimephales > Pimephales promelas. The sequence goes on from NC_142781.1 coordinate 2,059,580, forward strand.
GGTAAGCGCATGGCAACTCACCATGGCAACAGCAGCGCTCTTGACGACTGGCTCCTCCTCCCTCTGTGCCCAGAGCCTCTCGTTTCTCCCCTTTTCTTTGTGTTTTTCTTGTGTTTGTCTCTTTATTTCCTTTGTCCTGGATCTGTTTAATTAAACAGCGGAGACTCTCACTCAGGGCTTCCTGTCTCAACAAACCAGATCTGGATTCATTTTACCATACAATTACATTATTTTAAGGTTCCTCATGACTCGTATTCCAGTCAAAAAATCAAACTTGGACACCACAGCTAAAAAACATGATTATAGATAAGTAAACAATGAGTAATACGGTAAGAACAAATAATGAAATTACAAGCAATAGAACAAAGATGCACATTAAATAATCAGGTTTTCAGCTCGGTCATTTCAGGTACTGACATTTTAAATGAAGTAATCCAATGTAAAATATGTTCACTGTATAAATTGAAAAGATTAATCCTTATCAAAGTTGGAAAACATATTCTGTCAAGAGCAGCGAGTAATTGTTTTGTTAAACATTAAAACACGTGGCAGCAGGAATATTAGGTGTCTGTCACTTTAAGAGCTCATGCACAGTAGGGCTGTCAATCTTCCTCTAATTCCATTCCTTATTTTATTTAATAATCAAATAATATTTGAATATTCAATGCTCATCCTTTTATTAACCCTCTTATAACTGTTCATTTCTGTTAATTTTTGTTCTTTTACAGTTCGTAACTGAAACGTTGATTTTAAAATTATAGAATTATATTAAAAACAGATAATTGAAATAAATGATCAAATCTATGATTATATTATCTAATGATCAAAAGACAAACATTTCTCTTTGTAACATCTTGTTCAGGTTTGATTATAATATCATAATGTAACATTATTGAAAAACTTTTGTCAGTACAAAAAATACTTAACTTTGACAAAGTTTTTAAGTTTTTTGTATTTTATAATATTTAGATATGAATCCAACTGGAAAAACTTGTGAAATATATATAGTTTGGTTTGGCAAATAGCTTATAGTGGAGGTCTATGGCCATCTAGTGGTTTTAAAACTGCATTTTCCCCAAAATTGTCAAAAATCTTACATTAAACCATGTAAAATGATCCATGTTATCTCCATGAATGAAAATTTGAAATCTGGGTCTTTTATAAAGTGAATTTTACATACAATGCCGTTTTTTTTGTAAAAAGCATATTTAAATAAATATTTATTTATTAATTTATAGAAATTTAAAACAGATTAAAAATCCTCCAAAAACTGCACAAATGTTGAGTAAAAACATTAATAAATAGAGTAAAATTACATTTTGTAAAACAAAATTAAATGTTATTGTCTGGGGTCCCTGGAGACCCCAAAGATAATGAGTGTAGACACAAATGAAGATAATAGAAGGGTTAATATTTACGACATTAACGCCACTATAGCATGTGGTTGTTGTTAGACGTTCTGTCCACTAGAGGGACATCTAACATTACAATAAACATTTAATTAGCGCTGAATATCCTTGAAGCGCTTCCGATGGTTTTCGGCTAATATCTCCGTGAAAACAGGACCAAAAATTCTGAAACTTATATTGTTCTTTTCAGTTCGACTCGACGAAGAAAAAATGTACGCATAAAGCAATATTCGAACAGTATTGATTTTTTTATATGTATATTCGAACTATTTTTGGGATACGTTCCAACAGCCCTAATGCACACATCTATAGACTGATAGTGTGCACACTTTTCCTTTCCCGACGGTATTCCTTCACTTCAGACAGACTGTGTACATGGCACAGCTGATTGGTTGAGTGTGTTGCTGTCTCTCAGAAGCCCTCCCTCTTCTGACAGAACTCATATTTTGTGCCCATTTCTCAACACTTGAGATGGAAATAATCCACATATTTCAGACCTTTAGATGTGTCATCAGCTGTGTGGTTTCGTCGTTCCCCAGATGGAGGTTAGTGAGTGGACGGACAAGGAAACGAGTGTATAAATAAATGTGGCTGCACACTAATCAGGGTTGGTTAAATAACTGTAGTCTGATACGATTATACTCATCATACACTCTTTACAAAGAGTTTTAATTTTACATTGCAGTAGTTAATTAACCACAGTGATCTACTTCTAAAGTTGAAACATGCCACTACTAATAATTATTATTATTATCAATATTATCGAAATAGCTGTGACCCTACGAATGTGTCATTATAATATTGGACATATTTAAAAAATCTCAGGCAGTATCAAGCAATAAAATAAGAGCATGATTAGTGAAAGGTCAAACGAGTCCAGATTAATCAGCACTGAAACACGGGTCGGTGTGTAATACGAAGCGAGCGGATGTGTGTCAGGAGCTTCGGGGTAAGATGTGCCAAGGAAATGTTGATAATTTTTCACGATTTGATTGTTTGAAATGTAAAAATTGTGCATAAGTGAGGTTTAGGTCAGGAGTAGTGCCTTTTTCATTGAGCTGTGATCCGTACTCCTCAATAAATGAATAACTGCGTCTCCTCTTCCCCAGAGCTGAAGTCCCGCACGTTCCTCCAGGGGTCAGAGGTCATCTATGGAGGAGAGCAGCTCTGGTCCTGCACAGAAACTGCTTCATCTTCTATCATTCAGAACCACTTAGCTAACATCTGTAGCATTTTATTTTTTTAGTGTTTGTTTTTATCTCTTTCCCTCAGAAGATTGTCTTGGCTAGATTTCTGTTATTTTTATTGTTGATTAGTAATTCACATTCCTAGTCTGGATTTGGAGGAGAATCCCGTCGTGGAGGAGTACAGTGTAATAATGATAATAATAATATGAGGAGCGTGAGCTGAACCTTTAGGGGGCGGGGCTAAAGATTGATTGATTGGTTGGTTTTCATGATGTGTTTTATAAGGGACCGGCAGCACAGGACAGTGGCACTGTGTGATTTCTCACTGGTGGACGGCAGTGCCAATCTTTCCTCTACACACACACACACACACACACATTCCACCGAGGGGAGGAGGAACGCCTTCTACCTCTGAGCAACAAGACGAAACCTTACAAACTCCAGAAAACTTAGGCAGCTCTTTGGAAAGTTTGGGATTTCCAGCCCTTTCCTGGCACCAATATTCATATATATTTGTAGAAACCTGTTTTTCTTTTTTTTTTATCTGACGATTTTGAGGAAGTCGGCCTGTTTGCCCTTTTAAATCTTTTTAATCTCTTTCCGATACTTTTGATGAAATGATCAAACGCGACCAAACTGCCAGTGCTAATGTCTCTCTGCTTCTCCTGTGTATAGCAGTTCATCGTAGGATTGACTTGTTCTTTTTTTTTAAGCAGCTTTGAATGATCTGTCATGTTTTTATGCCCCACCCAACCCATTGTGTAACACTCTTCAAAATAAAGTTTGTTTATTCTCTAATAATCCTGCTCTGTGTCGTTGATCTTGATGTCCGTAGCTCTTTAGCAACAGCATTACCATCCATCCAACACGTGTATCAGCATAACGGTCTGTCTCTGAGATTTCTGTGAATGAGTTTTGACAAAACAAAACTCACTTCTCAGGATTGTCTCAATCTAATCTTTCACCCGTACGGATGTTTCCGCTTGATTTTTAGGGTCTAATTGTTCTGGATTTTCTACTCTTTCGCATGTACAGGTGGGAATTCACCATAAGTGTTGGATTGACCCTTTGCACATTTGCGGATAAACATCTATAGTGGATAACTAAAACTACAACCAATTGTAAGGTTTAGTTTAAGTTTAAGTTTGCTCGCGGCAGCACACACGTGTTTTGCATCACCTATCCATACACGTGTGAAAACACTCATAGCAGCAATAGTCTAGAAGCACAGATATTTCTCCATGGCTGTTGAAGGTCATGTGACTGAAACGTTGTGGCCAATGAGGCCATTTTGATACTTTTGCTAGTATTGATGGTGTGGAGAATTTACTTTTTATTTTTTATCCACAAGTTTCCGAGGGGCGCTCATGTAAAAAATAAAGTGGGTGAAACTTCCGGTGAGGCGGCGGAAGTAGCATTCAATGGTATTTTGTGTGTTAGTTAGCGAAGAGGCTAGCTGTTTTTCGGAGAATTATTTTACTATTTAAAGACGCCAATCTTTATGAGAGATGTCGTTACGGAGCTCAGGGACAACATGTGCTGTTCGCGGTTGTATGTATAACCAGACTAAACTAATTCAGTGGCTTAAACGTGATTGTTTTGAACATCAGCTGAAAACGAAATCACAGTGATCCTACCAACGACTGAAGTTTCCATCAACCTCCCAAAAGACAACGAATCATCCTGTGTACATTTGTTTAAAATCTTAATATTCTATAAACTCTATCAGCATGTGTTTGGCTGTTCGCTACTGATGTCCCAGATAGCAAACTGACATTGAATCAACGTGGAAATATGACATCGAAACAACGTTGATCTGACATTGTTTTGCTCATCGAATTAACGTTGAACCAACGTCAGACGCGTCATTCTTTCAAAACTAATGGAAAATCATCTTGAAATCAACGCGTTGTTTAAAGCAAACCAATTTTCGATTTTCATTTAGCTTTGAAGAATGCCTGGTTCAACGTTAATTCGATGAGCAAAATCAACGTTGTTACAATGTCATGAGAGACGTCGTTTCCACGTTGATTCAATGTCAGTTTGCTGTCTGGGGTTACACCTAAACTCAGGATCAAAGCCTGACGTGACAGAATACCAAATGTGCCAGTTAATGTATTCTAGTAGCACATTCATTTATAATTTTGAATAATCTCCAAAGCACAATGACTAGTGTGTATTTTTTATTTTAATTGTTTGTCAGCTCGCACAACTGTCTGTCAACATGCCTTGATCAGTATTGATTATTAATAATGTTATTATAATACTCCCAATCAACTACTGCGGAGGGTAAAGGTACTGTTATTTCACCCTTTTGAATTTGGTTGAGGTTGTGTTCCCACATCGTTAGCTAGTTTGGATCGCTATAACCTGAATGACTGTCAACTGTTGAATGAACGAGTGTCGAGCATGTCAAGTAGCGCTTTGTTTACTTCAAACCGGAAGTCGCGCCCACTTTTGACGCAAGGCCTCACGGGGCGTATGGAAACTTGTGGATACAGATCTGGAAATGACTCAATCCACACTCCATAGGAGCCCGCTATTTAGTTTCCAATGACAAATGTCTCACCCTGGTGGACAATAAATATATTCTAACTCGAATTAATATTATCAACACAAGTGTAATAAAAGGAAGTTTATTAACAAGAGATAGACGAGAGGAACTGATTACTAAATGAATACCATGAGTGGATAAAGCAGTGAAGTAAAGTGTGTGATTGAGTTGGATGTGACAATGACAGTTCTACTTTATCTTATGAAAAGATGAACCGTTGTTTCTCTGCACCTAATAGACCGTATGTATCCCCGCCCCTTTTCAGCGTTGCGCTCGTTGTATTTTGACTTCCGGTCTGTATCTCCACAGCGATCTTGCATAGTATGAACTGCTCGTAAAACATTTCCCGGTCGACATTTGTTAAGATATCTACTTTACAATGATCATGATAACTTTTAACTCTACAATAAGTAAATCCACTTCACCAGCTACATAGCTGCCAACTCTCACGCATTGGCCGTGAGACACCCGCATTTGATTGGTTTCACACGCTCACACGCCACACCCCCGATTTCTCACGCTGAAGTGTCAACCCTCCCGTTTTTCCGGGTTTCTCACTTATTTTAGCTCTTTTACTGTCTTCCCATGTTAGTATTTCCCATAAAATATCTCGTATTTTTACACTCTGATTGTGTGAGACGTACAAGCTCAGACAGATTCGGCTTGAAGTCGATCGTCCTCGGATGCGGTTCCGTGCGCGCTGTAACAAAATAGCTTTGCACACAGCTCGAAGTGAGGTCTTGCCGGTCTTGCGCACCCAACGCGTCATTTTTAATGCGCTTGTGCAGACGCGTCGAGTATAAACAAGGCTTTACTCCATGTCAGCGCGCGCAGAGACCTCAAGGTGAGACCTCTCCCAATCATCTCCAGCAGAAGCAGCCTCCCCGTTTCCCTCGTACGCTGAAACATTCTCTATAGAGGGGTTTCACGACGCGTCATCAAACCGGAAGTCGGCCATTTTGGAGGCACTCCGCATCACAATAAGCATAGGCACTGAGCTATATCTCGAACGTCGTCAAGAAAAATGTTTAATTATTGGCGTGTTTCAGGTTGTACTAATAGGAAAAACCGAGAAAAACATTTGGGATATTATCGACTTCCAAAATTTATTAAAAACCAAGGAGAGGAATGCCAGAAGTTATCAGAGGAAAGGAGGCGCTTGTGGTTGGCAAAGCTCAACCAACATCTACGAGGGAAAAATCTGCACAATATCCGGATTTGTTCGGCACATTTCTTGTCAGGTATTGTGAAATATTGATTGCAGTGGCTCATAACACATTTTCTAGAGCAATGATATTAATATTTTGAATAGTAAATAGTAATTATGTGTGCTTATTTTACTGTAAAGCATTTTGGTAACGTTAGGACACTGGCTATTTAAAATATTCTATATAAACAAAGCTGACATTGACATAATATAATCCATATCAGGCTACCGCATGTGGCATTAATGACTTAATATGTTATTGTTATCGTTCTTAAAAATGTAGAGCTAAAATGTGCTGTATTTCTCATTATATTACAGGTAAGAAGTCTGACCTTTACCAAAAGGATGACCCAGATTTTGTGCCATCTGTTGGACTGACAGGTCAGCAAGGAGGTTCACCTCAGTCAACCAAAGAAACAGGGAACTCAAGCTACAAACGTCGCATGACTCGAACCCAGCTGAAGCTGCTACTGCTTCTAGTGCTGCTGAGACTGATGATGACCCCACCACAAGTGATTGTCAGCAACAATTTTTGCTGCATAGGGACTCAAACTGAATTGACTGGTGATGTCATTGAGGGTATGACCACTGAACTTCAAAATCTTAGAACTGAAAACATTCAGTTGAGCTCTGATGTTGCACATGTGTCCACTTCCTATGACCAAAGTGCCTTTGTTGACAAGGATAAAAAGGTTTTATTTTTCACTGGCCTACCTACATACCAGATACTGTTAGTATTATTCACATTCCTTAGTCACCACCTCCCTGTGAGGAAGTCACTTGATAAGTTTAAGCAGTTGATGCTGACATTGATGCGTCTTAGGCTTAATGTTTCCACAACCTTCCTGTCATATGCATTCAACGTGTCAAAAGCCACTGCTTCAAGGATTGTCACTGATGTAATTGATGTCATGTTTATTCGCATGAAATTGCCCACATCAGGATTCATGTTGAGGGTGTGATTGGTTGTGTGTGCCAGAAATATACTATTTTTGGGGGAATATAGCCAATTGATTTATTGATGTACAAAGATAGTGATGGGTATTGTACCATAGATAAGATTGGACTTGTCTGTTGTGCTCTGGTGAACTTTAGTCCATCAGTAGTTGATTTTGACTAAATTATATTTTTATATGCACTTTGCCAATAAAAATATAAATGAATCCATGTCTGGACTTGTCTATTAAGCCTAAAATGATCTATAAATTATTGTTAATTTACAGTCATTAAGTCATTGTTTTGTTGTGGATGACAACACACAGCATATCCTGATCATCAGAACACAGATTTATTAAAGAAAAAAGACTTTTATCAGGACACTTATAAACTTTACACTACTATAAATCATACAGTCTAATATAGTGCAATACACTAACTGTAAACACAATTTTGTATGTAACTTGAGTATAACTTTTATTTGTCAAAATAGCTTTACAAAAATATCACCAACTAAAAAACAAATGCCAAAAATATTTAAAGAACATATCACAATTACAGAAAAGGTGCACAATTCAATATATCAGGATATGCAACTGAAGGAAGAATCACCGGGTTGTCATGGATCTAAGAAGAGGGAGCTAACTCGTAGGGATCTGCACCGCCAATAAATCGTAATTTCTCAAAATATCGCGCCTTTTCTTGTGGCCCAAGTCCTTCCCTATATGCCTTTGCATCTTGGACGCGCTTTGATGAGCCTTTCTGTTGTTTAGACATGCCTATAATTCACTTAAAGTATCCAAAGCGCACAATACTCCATTGTGCTCCATTCAGTTGTTTACACCGAGTACCTCCAAAATGGCCGCGCATCCGGGTTACCGCCCAGAACGTGACGTCGGTGAAACCCCTCTATGGGATTTTTTTTTTAATGACACAGCGCTTTTTCTCACACATATGTGGGCTAGTTCTAAACTCTTTAGACTTTTTGATTAGTGAATCGTGAGAAAAAATGGTTCCTGGAAAATGGATGGTTCCTGGGAAATCTCCCTTTGATGTTGACAGCTATGGGTCAGTCAAATGCCTGAAAGATGAGTTTATCTATTGATCTATCTGTTGGGCAACTCGTGATCCACTAGTTATACCGCAAATTAGTTACAAATCTCCCGTGATATATAGCGAACGATTCCACCCGCCAACCCCCCCACCCCCCCCCCCCCCCCCGTCAACAGATCTCACGCCAAGCAAAACTCAAAAGTTGGCAGGTATGCAGCTAATTACTCCTCAACATCGATGCCATAGAAATATACAGAGCGACCGCGAAACCGGAAGTTCAAAGACAATATTCTAAAGATGACGGCGCTCACGTTTCTCTGGTGCATAAGGTCTATAAGGTAGTCTAGCCCTTATTCTGAACTCCACTACTGAATGAATATATATTAACCAATATCAGCTATGCTGCAATATCTACTTCAAATCAAAAAACATAAACCGGTGAAACACTGATGCCAAGGTCTCTGGGAAGAGGTTTGGTGGAGTGACGGTGAGGTCTTCCACTGGTGCTGAAGCCGGAGTCTGACAGACAAGAACCGTCTCAGACGTCATGTTCATGCTGAGACACGCAGAGGACAGAAGATCTGAGAAGGTCCTGAAGATCTGGGACACACAGACGGAGGAGATGCAGAAGCTCCTGGGAATCCAGCGGCTCCTGCTTTTAGTCAGCATGCTGTTTCCAAAAAATCCCTTCTTTCAGAACTACAACAGCTTAGATTCTTTATACAACATTAACTGTGACTATTACTTAGGGTACGTTTACACAACAACGATATACTTAAAACGAACAAGTTTTTCCTTAGTGTTTTCAGCACGACACCATTGTCAAAACAATCCCCATTCACACGCGAAACCGACCTAAGAATGAACAAATAAGGCGTTTATATAGCTCTTTCATATGTGCTGCTGTACACCCAAAGCGCTTTACAATCATATCAGGGGATCCCTCCTCCACCACAGTGTGCGCTGTGTGAAGCGCTGTATTCTGCTCCAGGCCACTAGATGGCGATGAAACACTGTAGACACTGAACAGGTAATATGCATGTGCATGATGTCATCATCTTCACAGATTCGCGTGTTTGTTTACACCAGAGAATGTCTAATTGAAGAGAATTGGCACTGGCTGGTTACTTCCGGGTTTTGGACTGGCTGCAGTAATGCGTCTCTGTCCATGCGGGGGCGCTCACGGTCGAGTGCAGAATGAATGGGAGTCAATGGGGTTTCACCCCCAGAAATCCAAATTCTCAGGAGGTAATTTTTTGTCAAGTAATTTGAAAGTTGCATTTAAAAGGGAGGGCTAAGATAATACACTCAGCTGAAAATTGCATTTTTAAGTTCACTTATCTGTTCTAAAAATCCGTTCAAAAATGTGATGTCACACAACGGGCTCTGTGCACGGCGTTATTTCCGGTGAAGGATTAAGGATGCTCGATAACTTCCGCCGATCGTAGAGTCCAATGCAATACCGAGAATTTATATTGAATTTTATACTCCATGGTTATACTAAAGAAACGTTAGTCACAAAAACAGATAAAACAGACACCCCTCGTTGTGTTTATGCTTCTTTTTAAAATTATATTAAATAAACATAACTATATATAAAATTACATCTAAACGTATGTACGTTTCGTTTCAAAGACGGGAGGACAGTAAATCTTGAAGACTCTGCCATAATCCCGTTTTCTCCGGTTTTCCTCCGCTTTAATCTACACAACCGGAAATGGACGAGCATCCTTACGTCAAATGCGGAACTTATGCGTGCATATAGCCCATAGCAGAATGCTAGCGTGTTCCGGCCAACAACGGCCTAACCTGCAAGAAATCAAAAGGACATATAGTAGGGTAGGAAGGGGGGGTTCACCTGCACCCGAAAGATATATTTTTTTAACCTAGTTTTTTGTAATCCTTAAGGTGTCTAGAAAAGGAATTTTGATGTTCCCCGCGCAAATTTTTGTCCCATATGTGATTTTTTGTATCATCTTTTGTGTCCGTGCTTGATTTTTGGCTGCGGAAAATGAAAACTTTAAACCTACATAGAATCTGAACAATACATCCTACAGACACAATCTACCCCATTTTCTCTTCGTCTTTGCATGAGGAATTGATAGATATGAGGATTGTCTTGATTAGATGATGTATAGTGCATAAAAACTCAAATAAACATCAAAAAATGTCAAAAAATGGTGACATTAGATCACTGGAACTCCTCCCCTATGGACCCTTCTGATATATGTTTTCCAACTTTTGTATTTTTACAGTCTTTAGGATGTCTAAGAAGCAAATGTTGATGATCCCCACCTGAAATATTGTCACATGTATGTATTTTCTGGCTATATTGGTTGCCACCCTGGATATCCAAAAAAGCACATTTATAGGCAGTCTGTTTTTCTCCTTTAGTTTTCAATTTGATAAATCTCCTCCATTTTTTATAACTGGCTATGTAAATTATTGTTGAGCACATGTTGAGCTTGTTCCTAACGTCAATTGTTGCACATTAAAAATATAACATAGATGTTTTAATTAAATAATACATTTTAAGATACAACATGTTCAAAAATATGCATTAATTAAAAATCACATCATGTAATTAGGATTAAGGTCTCCGGTGCCTATCGAGGCGGCAATCCCCGAACCTGGTGGTGGACACAGGAAGTAAAGTATGCCGTCAAGCTGAAGAAGGAGGCCTATGGGGCCTGGCTGGCTTGTGGAACTCCTGAGGCAGCTGACTGGTACCGGCAGGCCAAGCGGTGGTTGTGGAGGCAAAAACTCGGGCCTGGGAGGAGTGCACTTTTATGATGGACAGATGCACTTTTATGATGGACAGATGCACTTTTATGATGGATAGATGCACTTTTATGATGGACAGATGCACTTTTATGATGGACAGATGCACTTTTATGATGGACAGATGCACTTTTATGATGGACAGATGCACTTTTATGATGGACAGATGCACTTTTATGATGGATAGATGCACTTTTATGATGGACAGATGCACTTTTATGATGGATAGATGCACTTTTATGATGGACAGATGCACTTTTATGATGGACAGAGGCACTTTTATGATGGATAGATGCACTTTTATGATGGATAGATGGACTTTTATGATGGATAGATGCACTTTTATGATGGACAGATGCACTTTTATGATGGACAGATGCACTTTTATGATGGACAGATGCACTTTTATGATGGACAGATGCACTTTTATGATGGACAGATGCACTTTTATGATGGACAGATGCACTTTTATGATGGATAGATGCACTTTTATGATGGACAGATGCACTTTTATGATGGATAGATGCACTTTTATGATGGACAGATGCACTTTTATGATGGATAGAGGCACTTTTATGATGGATAGATGCACTTTTATGATGGATAGATGGACTTTTATGATGGATAGATGCACTTTTATGATGGACAGATGCACTTTTATGATGGACAGATGCACTTTTATGATGGACAGATGCACTTTTATGATGGACAGATGCACTTTTATGATGGATAGATGCACTTTTATGATGGACAGATGCACTTTTATGATGGACAGATGGACTTTTATGATGGACAGATGCACTTTTATGATGGACAGATGCACTTTTATGATGGACAGATGCACTTTTATGATGGACAGATGCACTTTTATGATGGATAGATGCACTTTTATGATGGACAGATGCACTTTTATGATGGATAGATGCACTTTTATGATGGACAGATGCACTTTTATGATGGATAGAGGCACTTTTATGATGGATAGATGCACTTTTATGATGGATAGATGGACTTTTATGATGGATAGATGCACTTTTATGATAGACAGATGCACTTTTATGATGGATAGATTAACTTTTATGATGGATAGATTAACTTTTATGATGGATAGATTAACTTTTATGATGGATAGAGGCACTTTTATGATGGATAGATGCACTTTTATGATGGACAGATGAACTTTTATGATGGACAGATGCACTTTTATGATGGACAGATGCACTTTTATGATGGATAGATGCACTTTTATGATGGATAGATGCACTTTTATGATGGACAGATGCACTTTTATGATGGACAGATGCACTTTTATGATTGATAGATGCACTTTTATGATGGATAGAGGCACTTTTATGATGGATAGATGCACTTTTATGATGGACAGATGAACTTTTATAATGGACAGATGCACTTTTATGATGGATAGATGCACTTTTATGATGGACAGATGCACTTTTATGATGGACAGATGCACTTTTATGATGGACAGATGCACTTTTATGATGGATAGATGCACTTTTGTGATGGATAGATTAACTTTTATGATGGATAGATGCACTTTTATGATGGATAGATGAACTTTTATGATGGAGAGATGCACTTTTATGATGGACAGATGCACTTTTATGATGGACAGATGCACTTATGTGATGGATAGATGCACTTTTATGATGGATAGATGCACTTTTGTGATGGATAGATGCTCTTTTGTGATGGATAGATGAACTTTTATGATGGATAGATGCACTTTTATGATGGATAGATGCACTTTTGTGATGGATAGATGCTCTTTTGTGATGGATAGATGAACTTTTATGATGGATAGATGCACTTTTATGATTGATAGATGCACTTTTATGATGGAGAGATGCACTTTTATGATGGACAGATGAACTTTTATGATGGACAGATGCACTTTTATGATGGACAGATGAACTTTTATGATGGACAGATGCACTTTTATGATGGATAGATGCACTTTTATGATGGACAGATGCACTTTTATGATGGACAGATGTACTTTTATGATGGATAGATGCACTTTTATGATGGATAGATGAACTTTTATGATGGACAGATGAACTTTTATGATGGACAGATGCACTTTTATGATGGACAGATGCACTTTTATGATGGATAGATTAACTTTTATGATGGATAGATGCACTTTTATGATGGATAGATGAACTTTTATGATGGAGAGATGCACTTTTATGATGGACAGATGCACTTTTATGATTGATAGATGCACATTTATGATGGACAGATGCACTTTTATGATGGACAGATGCACTTTTATGATGGATAGATGCACTTTTATGATGGACAGATGAACTTTTATAATGGACAGATGCACTTTTATGATGGATAGATGCACTTTTATGATGGACAGATGCACTTTTATGATGGACAGATGCACTTTTATGATGGACAGATGCACTTTTATGATGGATAGATGCACTTTTGTGATGGATAGATGCACTTTTATGATGGACAGATGCCTTTTTATGATGGACAGATGCACTTTTATGATGGATAGATGCACTTTTATGATGGACAGATGAACTTTTATGATGGACAGATGCACTTTTATGATGGATAGATGCACTTTTGTGATGGATAGATTAACTTTTATGATGGATAGATGCACTTTTATGATGGATAGATGAACTTTTATAATGGACAGATGCACTTTTATGATGGATAGATGCACTTTTATGATGGACAGATGCACTTTTATGATGGACAGATGCACTTTTATGATGGATAGATGCACTTTTATGATGGATAGATGCACTTTTATGATGGACAGATGAACTTTTATAATGGACAGATGCACTTTTATGATGGATAGATGCACTTTTATGATGGACAGATGCACTTTTATGATGGACAGATGAACTTTTATAATGGACAGATGCACTTTTATGATGGATAGATGCACTTTTATGATGGACAGATGCACTTTTATGATGGACAGATGCACTTTTATGATGGATAGATGCACTTTTATGATGGACAGATGAACTTTTATGATGGACAGATGCACTTTTATGATGGATAGATGCACTTTTGTGATGGATAGATTAACTTTTATGATGGATAGATGCACTTTTATGATGGATAGATGAACTTTTATGATGGAGAGATGCACTTTTATGATGGACAGATGCACTTTTATGATGGACAGATGCACTTATGTGATGGATAGATGCTCTTTTGTGATGGATAGATGAACTTTTATGATGGATAGATGCACTTTTATGATGGATAGATGAACTTTTATGATGGAGAGATGCACTTTTATGATGGACAGATGCACTTTTATGATGGACAGATGCACTTTTATGATGGACAGATGCACTTATGTGATGGATAGATGCTCTTTTGTGATGGATAGATGAACTTTTATGATGGAGAGATGCACTTTTATGATGGAGAGATGAACTTTTATGATGGACAGATGCACTTTTATGATGGACAGATGAACTTTTATGATGGACAGATGCACTTTTATGATGGACAGATGCACTTTTATGATGGATAGATGCACTTTTATGATGGACAGATGCACTTTTATGATGGACAGATGTACTTTTATGATGGATAGATGCACTTTTATGATGGATAGATGAACTTTTATGATGGACAGATGAACTTTTATGATGGACAGATGCACTTTTATGATGGACAGATGCACTTTTATGATGGATAGATGCACTTTTATGATGGATAGATGAACTTTTATGATGGATAGATGCACTTTTATGATGGATAGATGAACTTTTATGATGGAGAGATGCACTTTTATGATGGACAGATGCACTTTTATGATGGACAGATGCACTTATGTGATGGATAGATGCACTTTTATGATGGACAGATGAACTTTTATGATGGACAGATGCACTTTTATGATGGACAGATGCACTTTTATGATGGATAGATTAACTTTTATGATGGATAGATGCACTTTTATGATGGAGAGATGCACTTTTATGATGGACAGATGCACTTTTATGATGGACAGATGCACTTATGTGATGGATAGATGCACTTTTATGATGGACAGATGCACTTTTATGATGGACAGATGCACTTTTATGATGGATAGATGCACTTTTATGATGGATAGATGGACTTTTATGATGGATAGATGCACTTTTATGATGGACAGATTAACTTTTATGATGGACAGATGCACTTTTATGATGGACAGATGCACTTTTATGATGGATAGATTAACTTTTATGATGGATAGATTAACTTTTATGATGGATAGATTAACTTTTATGATGGATAGATTAACTTTTATGATGGATAGATGCACTTTTATGATGGACAGATGAACTTTTATGATAGACAGATGCACTTTTATGATGGACAGATGAACTTTTATGATGGACAGATGCACTTATGTGATGGATAGATGCACTTTTATGATGGATAGATGCACTTTTATGATGGACAGATGCACTTTTATGATGGACAGATGCACTTTTATGATGGATAGATGCACTTTTATGATGGATAGATGCACTTTTATGATGGACAGATGCACTTTTATGATGGACAGATGCACTTTTATGATGGATAGATGCACTTTTATGATGGACAGATGAACTTTTATGATGGACAGATGCACTTTTATGATGGATAGATGCACTTTTGTGATGGATAGATTAACTTTTATGATGGATAGATGCACTTTTATGATGGATAGATGAACTTTTATGATGGAGAGATGCACTTTTATGATGGACAGATGCACTTTTATGATGGACAGATGCACTTATGTGATGGATAGATGCACTTTTATGATGGATAGATGCACTTTTATGATGGACAGATGCACTTTTATGTGGACAGATGCACTTTTGTGATGGATAGATGCACTTTTGTGATGGATAGATTAACTTTTATGATGGATAGATGCACTTTTATGATGGATAGATGAACTTTTATGATGGACAGATGCACTTTTATGATGGACAGATGCACTTTTATGATGGACAGATGCACTTATGTGATGGATAGATGCACTTTTATGATGGATAGATGCACTTTTATGATGGACAGATGCACTTTTATGTGGACAGATGCACTTTTGTGATGGACAGATGCACTTTTGTGATGGATAGATGCTCTTTTGTGATGGATAGATGAACTTTTATGATGGAGAGATGCACTTTTATGATGGAGAGATGCACTTTTATGATGGACAGATGAACTTTTATGATGGACAGATGCACTTTTATGATGGACAGATGCACTTTTATGATGGATAGATGCACTTTTATGATGGACAGATGCACTTTTATGATGGACAGATGTACTTTTATGATGGATAGATGCACTTTTATGATGGATAGATGAACTTTTATGATGGACAGATGAACTTTTATGATGGACAGATGCACTTTTATGATGGACAGATGCACTTTTATGATGGATAGATTAACTTTTATGATGGATAGATGCACTTTTATGATGGATAGATGAACTTTTATGATGGAGAGATGCACTTTTATGATGGACAGATGCACTTATGTGATGGATAGATGCACTTTTATGATGGACAGATGCACTTTTGTGATGGACAGATGCACCTTTGTGATGGATAGATGCACTTTTGTGATGAATAGATGAACTTTTATGATGGAGAGATGCACTTTTATGATGGACAGATGAACTTTTATGATGGATAGATGCACTTTTATGATGGATAGATGCACTTATATGATGGACAGATGCACTTTTGTGATGGACAGATGCACTTTTATGATGGATAGATGCACTTTTATGATGGACAGATGCACTTTTATGATGGACAGATGCACTTTTATGATGGACAGATGCACTTTTATGATGGACAGATGAACTTTTATGATGGATAGATGCACTTTAATGATGGACAGATGCAATTTTATGATGGATAGATGCACTTTTTTTCTCAGTGATCGTAAAAAAAAACAAAATTCAATTTTTCTCGGTTTAATAAAAACCGATAGGTCGTTATGGCACATAGATATATACACTAGACCTCACCTTGGCTACGGAAGTTCATTGGAACGAATGCGTCAATAGAGCCGCCATCTTGAAACAGCTTTCGATATCTCAGCTCTGGAAGGGGCTAGAGCCTCCATTTTTGCACTCAGGTCTAAGTCTCATGGCCCTCTACCAGAATTTGGGAAGATTGGAGAAACTTAATTTTTCGCCCAAAAAAAAAAAACGTAAGGGGTACCACTGTCGGTTTTTTTTCGGGCCGAATTTTTGAGTTTCGAAATCTCAGCTCTGGAAGGGGCTAGAGCCTCCATTTTTGCACTCAGGTCTAAGTCTCATGGCCCTCTATCAGAATTTGGTAAGATTGGAGAAACTTAATTTTTCGCCCAAAAACAAAACGTAAGGGGTACCACTGTCGTTTTTTTTCGGGCCGAATTTTTGAGTTTCGATATCTCAGCTCTGGAAGGGGCTAGAGCCTCCATTTTTGCACTCAGGTCTAAGTCTCATGGCCCTCTATCAGAATTTGGTAAGATTGGAGAAACTTAATTTTTCGCCCAAAAAAAAAACGTAAGGGGTACCACTGTCGTTTTTTTTTTCGGGCCGAATTTTTGAGTTTCGATCTCTCAGCTCTGGAAGGGGCTAGAGCCTCCATTTTTGCACTCAGGTCTAAGTCTCATGGCCCTCTACCAGAATTTGGGAAGATTGGAGAAACTTAATTTTTCGCCCAAAAAAAAAAACGTAAGGGGTACCACTGTCGGTTTTTTTTGGGGCCGAATTTTTGAGTTTCGATATCTCAGCTCTGGAAGGGGCTAGAGCCTCCATTTTTGCACTCAGGTCTAAGTCTCATGGCCCTCTATCAGAATTTGGTAAGATTGGAGAAACTTAATTTTTCGCCCAAAAAAAAAACGTAAGGGGTACCACTGTCGTTTTTTTTTCGGGCCGAATTTTTGAGTTTCGATCTCTCAGCTCTGGAAGGGGCTAGAGCCTCCATTTTTGCACTCAGGTCTAAGTCTCATGGCCCTCTATCAGAATTTGGGAAGATTGGAGAAACTTAATTTTTCGCCCCAAAAAAAAAAACGTAAGGGGTACCACTGTGGTTTTTTTTTTCGGGCCGAATTTTTGAGTTTCGATATCTCAGCTCTGGAAGGGGCCAGAGCCTCCATTTTTGCACTCAGGTCTAAGTCTCATGGCCCTCTATCAGAATTTGGGAAGATTGGAGAAACTTAATTTTTCGACCAAAAAAAAAACGTAAGGGGTACCACTGTCGTTTTTTTTTCGGGCCGAATTTTTGAGTTTCGATATCTCAGCTCTGGAAGGGGCTAGAGCCTCCATTTTTGCACTCAGGTCTAAGTCTCATGGCCCTCTATCAGAATCCAGAGTTTTTGGAAGATTGGAGAAACTTAATTTTTCGCCCCCCCAAAAAAAACGTAAGGGGTACCACTGTCGTTTTTTTTTCGGGCCGAATTTTTGAGTTTCGATATCTCAGCTCGGGAAGGGGCTAGAGCCTCCATTTTTGCACTCAGGTCTAAGTCTCATGGCCCTCTATCAGAATTTGGGAAGATTGGAGAAACTTAATTTTTCGCCCAAAAAAAAAAACGTAAGGGGTACCACTGTCGTTTTTTTTTCGGGCCGAATTTTTGAGTTTCGATATCTCAGCTCTGGAAGGGGCTAGAGCCTCCATTTTTGCACTCAGGTCTAAGTCTCATGGCCCTCTATCAGAATTTGTGAAGATTGGAGAAACTTAATTTTTCACCCCCCCCAAAAAAAACGTAAGGGGTACCACTGTCGTTTTTTTTTCGGGCCGAATTTTTGAGTTTCGATATCTCAGCTCTGGAAGGGGCTAGAGCCTCCATTTTTGCACTCAGGTCTAAGTCTCATGGCCCTCTATCAGAATTTGAGAAGATTGGAGAAACTTAATTTTTCGCCCAAAAAAAAAACGTAAGGGGTACCACTGTCGTTTTTTTTTCGGGCCGAATTTTTGAGTTTCGATATCTCAGCTCTGGAAGGGGCTAGAGCCTCCATTTTTGCACTCAGGTCTAAGTCTCATGGCCCTCTGTCAGAATCCAGAGTTTTGGGAAGATTGGAGAAACTTAATTTTTCGCCCCAAAAAAAAAAAAAACGTAAGGGGTACCACTGTCGTTTTTTTTTCGTGCCGAATTTTTGAGTTTCGATATCTCAGCTCTGGAAGGGGCTAGAGCCTCCATTTTTGCACTCAGGTCTAAGTCTCATGGCCCTCTATCAGAATTTGGGAAGATTGGAGAAACTTAATTTTTCGCCCAAAAAAAACCCGTAAGGGGTACCACTGTCGTTTTTTTTTCGGGCCGAATTTTTGAGTTTCGATATCTCAGCTCTGGAAGGGGCTAGAGCCTCCATTTTTGCACTCAGGTCTAAGTCTCATGGCCCTCTGTCAGAATCCAGAGTTTTGGGAAGATTGGAGAAACTTAATTTTTCGCCCCAAAAAAAAAAACGTAAGGGGTACCACTGTCGTTTTTTTTTCGTGCCGAATTTTTGAGTTTCGATATCTCAGCTCTGGAAGGGGCTAGAGCCTCCATTTTTGCACTCAGGTCTAAGTCTCATGGCCCTCTATCAGAATTTGGGAAGATTGGAGAAACTTAATTTTTCGCCCAAAAAAAACCCGTAAGGGGTACCACTGTCGTTTTTTTTCGGGCCGAATTTTTGAGTTTCGATATCTCAGCTCTGGAAGGGGCTAGAGCCTCCATTTTTGCACTCAGGTCTAAGTCTCATGGCCCTCTATCAGAATTTGGGAAGATTGGAGAAACTTAATTTTTCGCCCCCCAAAAAAACGTAAGGGGTACCACTGTCGTTTTTTTTTCGGGCCGAATTTTGAGTTTCGATATCTCAGCTCTGGAAGGGGCTAGAGCCTCCATTTTTGCACTCAGGTCTAAGTCTCATGGCCCTCTATCAGAATTTGGGAAGATTGGAGAAACTTAATTTTTCGCCCAAAAAAAAACGTAAGGGGTACCACTGTCGTTTTTTTTTTTCGGGCCGAATTTTTGAGTTTCGATATCTCAGCTCTGGAAGGGGCTAGAGCCTCCATTTTTGCACTCAGGTCTAAGTCTCATGGCCCTCTATCAGAATTTGGGAAGATTGGAGAAACTTAATTTTTCGCCCCCCCCCCCAAAAAAAGTAAGGGGTACCACTGTCGTTTTTTTTTTGGGCCGAATTTTTGAGTTTCGATATCTCAGCTCTGGAAGGGGCTAGAGCCTCCATTTTTGCACTCAGGTCTAAGTCTCATGGCCCTCTATCAGAATTTGGGAAGATTGGAGAAACTTAATTTTTCGCCCAAAAAAAAAAACGTAAGGGGTACCACTGTCGTTTTTTTTTTCGGGCCGAATTTTTGAGTTTCGATATCTCAGCTCTGGAAGGGGCTAGAGCCTCCATTTTTGCACTCAGGTCTAAGTCTCATGGCCCTCTATCAGAATTTGGGAAGATTGGAGAAACTTAATTTTTCGCCCAAAAAAAAAAACGTAAGGGGTACCACTGTCGTTTTTTTTTCGGGCCGAATTTTTGAGTTTCGATATCTCAGCTCTGGAAGGGGCTAGTGCCTCCATTTTTGCACTCAGGTCTAAGTCTCATGGCCCTCTATCAGAATTTGGGAAGATTGGAGAAACTTAATTTTTCGCCCAAAAAAAAAACGTAAGGGGTACCACTGTCGTTTTTTTTTTCGGGCCGAATTTTTGAGTTTCGATATCTCAGCTCTGGAAGGGGCTAGAGCCTCCATTTTTGCACTCAGGTCTAAGTCTCATGGCCCTCTATCAGAATTTGGGAAGATTGGAGAAACTTAATTTTTCGCCCAAAAAAAAAAAACGTAAGGGGTACCACTGTCGTTTTTTTTTCGGGCCGAATTTTTGAGTTTCGATATCTCAGCTCTGGAAGGGGCTAGAGCCTCCATTTTTGCACTCAGGTCTAAGTCTCATGGCCCTCTATCAGAATTTGGGAAGATTGGAGAAACTTAATTTTTCGCCCAAAAAAAAAAACGTAAGGGGTACCACTGTCGTTTTTTTTTCGGGCCGAATTTTTGAGTTTCGATATCTCAGCTCTGGAAGGGACTAGAGCCTCCATTTTTGCACTCAGGTCTAAGTCTCATGGCCTTCTATCAGAATTTGGGAAGATTGGAGAAACTTAATTTTTCGCCCAAAAAAAAAAAACGTAAGGGGTACCACTGTCGTTTTTTTTTCGGGCCGAATTTTTGAGTTTCGATATCTCAGCTCTGGAAGGGGCTAGAGCCTCCATTTTTGCACTCAGGTCTAAGTCTCATGGCCCTCTATCAGAATTTGGGAAGATTGGAGAAACTTAATTTTTCACCCCCCCCCCCCCAAAAAAACGTAAGGGGTACCACTGTCGTTTTTTTTTCGGGCCGAATTTTTGAGTTTCGATATCTCAGCTCTGGAAGGGGCTAGAGCCTCCATTTTTGCACTCAGGTCTAAGTCTCATGGCCCTCTATCAGAATCCAGAGTTTTGGGAAGATTGGAGAAACTTAATTTTTCGCCCCAAAAAAAAAACGTAAGGGGTACCACTGTCGTTTTTTTTTTCGGGCCGAATTTTTGAGTTTCGATATCTCAGCTCTGGAAGGGGCTAGAGCCTCCATTTTTGCACTCAGGTCTAAGTCTCATGGCCCTCTATCAGAATTTGGGAAGATTGGAGAAACTTAATTTTTCGCCCAAAAAAAAAAACGTAAGGGGTACCACTGTCGTTTTTTTTTCGGGCCGAATTTTTGAGTTTCGATATCTCAGCTCTGGAAGGGGCTAGAGCCTCCATTTTTGCACTCAGGTCTAAGTCTCATGGCCCTCTGTCAGAATCCAGAGTTTTGGGAAGATTGGAGAAACTTAATTTTTCGCCCCCAAAAAAAAAACCGTAAGGGGTACCACTGTCGTTTTTTTTTCGGGCCGAATTTTTGAGTTTCGATATCTCAGCTCTGGAAGGGGCTAGAGCCTCCATTTTTGCACTCAGGTCTAAGTCTCATGGCCCTCTATCAGAATTTGGGAAGATTGGAGAAACTTAATTTTTCGCCCAAAAAAAACCTGTAAGGGGTACCACTGTCGTTTTTTTTCGGGCCGAATTTTTGAGTTTCGATATCTCAGCTCTGGAAGGGGCTAGAGCCTCCATTTTTGCACTCAGGTCTAAGTCTCATGGCCCTCTATCAGAATTTGGGAAGATTGGAGAAACTTAATTTTTCGCCCCAAAAAAAAACGTAAGGGGTACCACTGTCGTTTTTTTTCGGGCCGAATTTTGAGTTTCGATATCTCAGCTCTGGAAGGGGCTAGAGCCTCCATTTTTGCACTCAGGTCTAAGTCTCATGGCCCTCTATCAGAATTTGGGAAGATTGGAGAAACTTAATTTTTCGCCCAAAAAAAAACGTAAGGGGTACCACTGTCGTTTTTTTTTTTCGGGCCGAATTTTTGAGTTTCGATATCTCAGCTCTGGAAGGGGCTAGAGCCTCCATTTTTGCACTCAGGTCTAAGTCTCATGGCCCTCTATCAGAATTTGGGAAGATTGGAGAAACTTAATTTTTCGCCCCCCCCCAAAAAAAAGTAAGGGGTACCACTGTGGTTTTTTTTTTGGGCCGAATTTTTGAGTTTCGATATCTCAGCTCTGGAAGGGGCTAGAGCCTCCATTTTTGCACTCAGGTCTAAGTCTCATGGCCCTCTATCAGAATTTGGGAAGATTGGAGAAACTTAATTTTTCGCCCAAAAAAAAAACGTAAGGGGTACCACTGTCGTTGTTTTTTTCGGGCCGAATTTTTGAGTTTCGATATCTCAGCTCTGGAAGGGGCTAGAGCCTCCATTTTTGCACTCAGGTCTAAGTCTCATGGCCCTCTATCAGAATTTGGGAAGATTGGAGAAACTTAATTTTTCGCCCAAAAAAAAAAACGTAAGGGGTACCACTGTCGTTTTTTTTTTCGGGCCGAATTTTTGAGTTTCGATATCTCAGCTCTGGAAGGGGCTAGTGCCTCCATTTTTGCACTCAGGTCTAAGTCTCATGGCCCTCTATCAGAATTTGGGAAGATTGGAGAAACTTAATTTTTCGCCCAAAAAAAAAAACGTAAGGGGTACCACTGTCGTTTTTTTTTCGGGCCGAATTTTTGAGTTTCGATATCTCAGCTCTGGAAGGGGCTAGTGCCTCCATTTTTGCACTGAGGTCTAAGTCTCATGGCCCTCTATCAGAATTTGGGAAGATTGGAGAAACTTAATTTTTCGCCCAAAAAAAAAAACGTAAGGGGTACCACTGTCGTTTTTTTTTTCGGGCCGAATTTTTGAGTTTCGATATCTCAGCTCTGGAAGGGGCTAGAGCCTCCATTTTTGCACTCAGGTCTAAGTCTCATGGCCCTCTATCAGAATTTGGGAAGATTGGAGAAACTTAATTTTTCGCCCAAAAAAAAAAACGTAAGGGGTACCACTGTCGTTTTTTTTTCGGGCCGAATTTTTGAGTTTCGATATCTCAGCTCTGGAAGGGGCTAGAGCCTCCATTTTTGCACTCAGGTCTAAGTCTCATGGCCCTCTATCAGAATTTGGGAAGATTGGAGAAACTTAATTTTTCGCCCAAAAAAAAAAAACGTAAGGGGTACCACTGTCGTTTTTTTTTCGGGCCGAATTTTTGAGTTTCGATATCTCAGCTCTGGAAGGGACTAGAGCCTCCATTTTTGCACTCAGGTCTAAGTCTCATAGCCTTCTATCAGAATTTGGGAAGATTGGAGAAACTTAATTTTTCGCCCAAAAAAAAAAAACGTAAGGGGTACCACTGTGGTTTTTTTTTCGGGCCGAATTTTTGAGTTTCGATATCTCAGCTCTGGAAGGGGCTAGAGCCTCCATTTTTGCACTCAGGTCTAAGTCTCATGGCCCTCTATCAGAATTTGGGAAGATTGGAGAAACTTAATTTTTCACCCCCCCCCAAAAAAACGTAAGGGGTACCACTGTCGTTTTTTTTTCGGGCCGAATTTTTGAGTTTCGATATCTCAGCTCTGGAAGGGGCTAGAGCCTCCATTTTTGCACTCAGGTCTAAGTCTCATGGCCCTCTATCAGAATCCAGAGTTTTGGGAAGATTGGAGAAACTTAATTTTTCGCCCCAAAAAAAAAACGTAAGGGGTACCACTGTCGTTTTTTTTTTCGGGCCGAATTTTTGAGTTTCGATATCTCAGCTCTGGAAGGGGCTAGAGCCTCCATTTTTGCACTCAGGTCTAAGTCTCATGGCCCTCTATCAGAATTTGGGAAGATTGGAGAAACTTAATTTTTCGCCCAAAAAAAAAAACGTAAGGGGTACCACTGTCGTTTTTTTTTCGGGCCGAATTTTTGAGTTTCGATATCTCAGCTCTGGAAGGGGCTAGAGCCTCCATTTTTGCACTCAGGTCTAAGTCTCATGGCCCTCTGTCAGAATCCAGAGTTTTGGGAAGATTGGAGAAACTTAATTTTTCGCCCCCAAAAAAAAAACCGTAAGGGGTACCACTGTCGGTTTTTTTTCGGGCCGAATTTTTGAGTTTCGATATCTCAGCTCTGGAAGGGGCTAGAGCCTCCATTTTTGCACTCAGGTCTAAGTCTCATGGCCCTCTATCAGAATTTGGGAAGATTGGAGAAACTTAATTTTTCGCCCCAAAAAAAAACGTAAGGGGTACCACTGTCGTTTTTTTTCGGGCCGAATTTTGAGTTTCGATATCTCAGCTCTGGAAGGGGCTAGAGCCTCCATTTTTGCACTCAGGTCTAAGTCTCATGGCCCTCTATCAGAATTTGGGAAGATTGGAGAAACTTAATTTTTCGCCCAAAAAAAAACGTAAGGGGTACCACTGTCGTTTTTTTTTTTCGGGCCGAATTTTTGAGTTTCGATATCTCAGCTCTGGAAGGGGCTAGAGCCTCCATTTTTGCACTCAGGTCTAAGTCTCATGGCCCTCTATCAGAATTTGGGAAGATTGGAGAAACTTAATTTTTCGCCCCCCCCCAAAAAAAATAAGGGGTACCACTGTGGTTTTTTTTTTGGGCCGAATTTTTGAGTTTCGATATCTCAGCTCTGGAAGGGGCTAGAGCCTCCATTTTTGCACTCAGGTCTAAGTCTCATGGCCCTCTATCAGAATTTGGGAAGATTGGAGAAACTTAATTTTTCGCCCAAAAAAAAAACGTAAGGGGTACCACTGTCGTTGTTTTTTTCGGGCCGAATTTTTGAGTTTCGATATCTCAGCTCTGGAAGGGGCTAGAGCCTCCATTTTTGCACTCAGGTCTAAGTCTCATGGCCCTCTATCAGAATTTGGGAAGATTGGAGAAACTTAATTTTTCGCCCAAAAAAAAAAACGTAAGGGGTACCACTGTCGTTTTTTTTTCGGGCCGAATTTTTGAGTTTCGATATCTCAGCTCTGGAAGGGGCTAGTGCCTCCATTTTTGCACTCAGGTCTAAGTCTCATGGCCCTCTATCAGAATTTGGGAAGATTGGAGAAACTTAATTTTTCGCCCAAAAAAAAAAACGTAAGGGGTACCACTGTCGTTTTTTTTTCGGGCCGAATTTTTGAGTTTCGATATCTCAGCTCTGGAAGGGGCTAGAGCCTCCATTTTTGCACTCAGGTCTAAGTCTCATGGCCCTCTATCAGAATTTGGGAAGATTGGAGAAACTTAATTTTTCGCCCAAAAAAAAAAACGTAAGGGGTACCACTGTCGTTTTTTTTTCGGGCCGAATTTTTGAGTTTCGATATCTCAGCTCTGGAAGGGGCTAGAGCCTCCATTTTTGCACTCAGGTCTAAGTCTCATGGCCCTCTATCAGAATTTGGGAAGATTGGAGAAACTTAATTTTTCGCCCCAAAAAAAAAAACGTAAGGGGTACCACTGTCGTTTTTTTTTCGGGCCGAATTTTTGAGTTTCGATATCTCAGCTCTGGAAGGGGCTAGAGCCTCCATTTTTGCACTCAGGTCTAAGTCTCATGGCCCTCTATCAGAATTTGGGAAGATTGGAGAAACTTAATTTTTCGCCCAAAAAAAAAACGTAAGGGGTACCACTGTCGTTTTTTTTTTCGGGCCGAATTTTTGAGTTTCGATATCTTAGCTCTGGAAGGGGCTAGAGCCTTCATTTTTGCACCCAGGTCTAAGTCTCATGGCCCTCTATCAGAATTTGGGAAGATTGGAGAAACTTAATTTTTCGCCCCAAAAAAAAAAACGTAAGGGGTACCACTGTCGTTTTTTTTTCGGGCCGAATTTTTGAGTTTCGATATCTCAGCTCTGGAAGGGGCTAGAGCCTCCATTTTTGCACTCAGGTCTAAGTCTCATGGCCCTCTATCAGAATTTGGGAAGATTGGAGAAACTTAATTTTTCACCCCCCCCCCCAAAAAAAACGTAAGGGGTACCACTGTCGTTTTTTTTTCGGGCCGAATTTTTGAGTTTCGATATCTCAGCTCTGGAAGGGGCTAGAGCCTCCATTTTTGCACTCAGGTCTAAGTCTCATGGCCCTCTATAAGAATCCAGAGTTTTGGGAAGATTGGAGAAACTTAATTTTTCGCCCCAAAAAAAAAAACGTAAGGGGTACCACTGTCCTTTTTTTTTCGGGCCGAATTTTTGAGTTTCGATATCTCAGCTCTGGAAGGGGCTAGAGCCTCCTTTTTTGCACTCAGGTCTAAGTCTCATGGCCCTCTATCAGAATTTGGGAAGATTGGAGAAACTTAATTTTTCGCCCAAAAAAAAAAACGTAAGGGGTACCACTGTCGTTTTTTTTTTCGGGCCGAATTTTTGAGTTTCGATATCTCAGCTCTGGAAGGGGCTAGAGCCTCCATTTTTGCACTCAGGTCTAAGTCTCATGGCCCTCTATCAGAATTTGTGAAGATTGGAGAAACTTAATTTTTCGCCCCCAAAAAAAAACCGTAAGGGGTACCACTGTCGTTTTTTTTTCGGGCCGAATTTTTGAGTTTCGATATCTCAGCTCTGGAAGGGGCTAGAGCCTCCATTTTTGCACTCAGGTCTAAATCTCATTGCCCTCTATCAGAATTTGGGAAGATTGGAGAAACTTAATTTTTCGCCCAAAAAAAAACGTAAGGGGTACCACTGTCGTTTTTTTTTCGGGCCGAATTTTTGAGTTTCGATATCTCAGCTCTGGAAGGGGCTAGAGCCTCCATTTTTGCACTCAGGTCTGAGTCTCATGGCCCTCTATCAGAATTTGGTAAGATTGGAGAAACTTAATTTTTCGCCCAAAAAAAAAACGTAAGGGGTACCACTGTCGTTTTTTTTTTTCGGGCCGAATTTTTGAGTTTCGATCTCTCAGCTCTGGAAGGGGCTAGAGCCTCCATTTTTGCACTCAGGTCTAAGTCTCATGGCCCTCTATCAGAATTTGGGAAAATTGGAGAAACTTAATTTTTCGCCCCCAAAAAAAAAACGTAAGGGGTACCACTGTCGTTTTTTTTTTCGGGCCGAATTTTTGAGTTTCGATATCTCAGCTCTGGAAGGGGCTAGAGCCTCCATTTTTGCACTCAGGTCTAAGTCTCATGGCCCTCTTTCAGAATTTGTGAAGATTGGAGAAACTTAATTTTTCGCCCAAAAAAAACGTAAGGCGTATCACTGTCGTTTTTTTTTTCGGGCCGAATTTTTGAGTTTCGATATCTCAGCTCTGGAAGGGGCCAGAGCCTCCATTTTTGCACTCAGGTCTAAGTCTCATGGCCCTCTATCAGAATTTGGGAAGATTGGAGAAACTTAATTTTTCGACCAAAAAAAAAAACGTAAGGGGTACCACTGTCGTTTTTTTTTCGGGCCGAATTTTTGAGTTTCGATATCTCAGCTCTGGAAGGGGCTAGAGCCTCCATTTTTGCACTCAGGTCTAAGTCTCATGGCCCTCTATCAGAATCCAGAGTTTTTGGAAGATTGGAGAAACTTAATTTTTCGCCCCCCCAAAAAAAACGTAAGGGGTACCACTGTCGTTTTTTTTTCGGGCCGAATTTTTGAGTTTCGATATCTCAGCTCTGGAAGGGGCTAGAGCCTCCATTTTTGCACTCAGGTCTAAGTCTCATGGCCCTCTATCAGAATTTGGGAAGATTGGAGAAACTTAATTTTTCGCCCAAAAAAAAACCGTAAGGGGTACCACTGTCGGTTTTTTTCGGGCCGAATTTTTGAGTTTCGATATCTCAGCTCTGGAAAGGGCTAGAGCCTCCATTTTTGCACTCAGGTCTAAGTCTCATGGCCCTCTATCAGAATTTGGGAAGATTGGAGAAACTTAATTTTTCGCCCCAAAAAAAAAACGTAAGGGGTACCACTGTCGTTTTTTTTTCGGGCCGAATTTTGAGTTTCGATATCTCAGCTCTGGAAGGGGCTAGAGCCTCCATTTTTGCACTCAGGTCTGAGTCTCATGGCCCTCTATCAGAATTTGGTAAGATTGGAGAAACTTAATTTTTCGCCCAAAAAAAAAACGTAAGGGGTACCACTGTCGTTTTTTTTTTCGGGCCGAATTTTTGAGTTTCGATCTCTCAGCTCTGGAAGGGGCTAGAGCCTCCATTTTTGCACTCAGGTCTAAGTCTCATGGCCCTCTATCAGAATTTGGGAAAATTGGAGAAACTTAATTTTTCGCCCCAAAAAAAAAAACGTAAGGGGTACCACTGCCTTTTTTTTTTTCGGGCCGAATTTTTGAGTTTCGATATCTCAGCTCTGGAAGGGGCTAGAGCCTCCATTTTTGCACTCAGGTCTAAGTCTCATGGCCCTCTTTCAGAATTTGTGAAGATTGGAGAAACTTAATTTTTCGCCCAAAAAAAACGTAAGGCGTATCACTGTCGTTTTTTTTTTCGGGCCGAATTTTTGAGTTTCGATATCTCAGCTCTGGAAGGGGCCAGAGCCTCCATTTTTGCACTCAGGTCTAAGTCTCATGGCCCTCTATCAGAATTTGGGAAGATTGGAGAAACTTAATTTTTCGACCAAAAAAAAAAACGTAAGGGGTACCACTGTCGTTTTTTTTTCGGGCCGAATTTTTGAGTTTCGATATCTCAGCTCTGGAAGGGGCTAGAGCCTCCATTTTTGCACTCAGGTCTAAGTCTCATGGCCCTCTATCAGAATCCAGAGTTTTTGGAAGATTGGAGAAACTTAATTTTTCGCCCCCCCAAAAAAAACGTAAGGGGTACCACTGTCGTTTTTTTTTCGGGCCGAATTTTTGAGTTTCGATATCTCAGCTCTGGAAGGGGCTAGAGCCTCCATTTTTGCACTCAGGTCTAAGTCTCATGGCCCTCTATCAGAATTTGGGAAGATTGGAGAAACTTAATTTTTCGCCCAAAAAAAAACCGTAAGGGGTACCACTGTCGGTTTTTTTCGGGCCGAATTTTTGAGTTTCGATATCTCAGCTCTGGAAAGGGCTAGAGCCTCCATTTTTGCACTCAGGTCTAAGTCTCATGGCCCTCTATCAGAATTTGGGAAGATTGGAGAAACTTAATTTTTCGCCCCAAAAAAAAAACGTAAGGGGTACCACTGTCGTTTTTTTTTCGGGCCGAATTTTGAGTTTCGATATCTCAGCTCTGGAAGGGGCTAGAGCCTCCATTTTTGCACTCAGGTCTAAGTCTCATGGCCCTCTATCAGAATTTGGGAAGATTGGAGAAACTTAATTTTTCGCCCCAAAAAAAAACGTAAGGGGTACCACTGTCGTTTTTTTTTCGGGCCGAATTTTGAGTTTCGATATCTCAGCTCTGGAAGGGGCTAGAGCCTCCATTTTTGCACTCAGGTCTAAGTCTCATGGCCCTCTATCAGAATCCAGAGTTTTGGGAAGATTGGAGAAACTTAATTTTTCGCCCCCAAAAAAAAACGTAAGGGGTACCACTGTCGTTTTTTTTTCGGGCCGAATTTTTGAGTTTCGATATCTCAGCTCTGGAAGGGGCTAGAGCCTCCATTTTTGCACTCAGGTCTAAGTCTCATGGCCCTCTGTCAGAATCCAGAGTTTTGGGAAGATTGGAGAAACTTAATTTTTCGCCCCAAAAAAAAAAAACGTAAGGGGTACCACTGTCGTTTTTTTTTCGTGCCGAATTTTTGAGTTTCGATATCTCAGCTCTGGAAGGGGCTAGAGCCTCCATTTTTGCACTCAGGTCTAAGTCTCATGGCCCTCTATCAGAATTTGGGAAGATTGGAGAAACTTAATTTTTCGCCCAAAAAAAACCCGTAAGGGGTACCACTGTCGTTTTTTTTCGGGCCGAATTTTTGAGTTTCGATATCTCAGCTCTGGAAGGGGCTAGAGCCTCCATTTTTGCACTCAGGTCTAAGTCTCATGGCCCTCTATCAGAATTTGGGAAGATTGGAGAAACTTAATTTTTCGCCCCAAAAAAAAAAACGTAAGGGGTACCACTGTCGTTTTTTTTCGGGCCGAATTTTGAGTTTCGATATCTCAGCTCTGGAAGGGGCTAGAGCCTCCATTTTTGCACTCAGGTCTAAGTCTCATGGCCCTCTATCAGAATTTGGGAAGATTGGAGAAACTTAATTTTTCGCCCAAAAAAAAACGTAAGGGGTACCACTGTCGTTTTTTTTTTCGGGCCGAATTTTTGAGTTTCGATATCTCAGCTCTGGAAGGGGCTAGAGCCTCCATTTTTGCACTCAGGTCTAAGTCTCATGGCCCTCTATCAGAATTTGGGAAGATTGGAGAAACTTAATTTTTCGCCCCCCCCAAAAAAAAGTAAGGGGTACCACTGTCGTTTTTTTTTGGGCCGAATTTTTGAGTTTCGATATCTCAGCTCTGGAAGGGGCTAGAGCCTCCATTTTTGCACTCAGGTCTAAGTCTCATGGCCCTCTATCAGAATTTGGGAAGATTGGAGAAACTTAATTTTTCGCCCAAAAAAAAAACGTAAGGGGTACCACTGTCGTTTTTTTTTCGGGCCGAATTTTTGAGTTTCGATATCTCAGCTCTGGAAGGGGCTAGAGCCTCCATTTTTGCACTCAGGTCTAAGTCTCATGGCCCTCTATCAGAATTTGGGAAGATTGGAGAAACTTAATTTTTCGCCCAAAAAAAAAACGTAAGGGGTACCACTGTGGTTTTTTTTTCGGGCCGAATTTTTGAGTTTCGATATCTCAGCTCTGGAAGGGGCTAGTGCCTCCATTTTTGCACTCAGGTCTAAGTCTCATGGCCCTCTATCAGAATTTGGGAAGATTGGAGAAACTTAATTTTTCGCCCAAAAAAAAAAACGTAAGGGGTACCACTGTCGTTGTTTTTTTCGGGCCGAATTTTTGAGTTTCGATATCTCAGCTCTGGAAGGGGCTAGAGCCTCCATTTTTGCACTCAGGTCTAAGTCTCATGGCCCTCTATCAGAATTTGGGAAGATTGGAGAAACTTAATTTTTCGCCCAAAAAAAAAAAACGTAAGGGGTACCACTGTCGTTTTTTTTTCGGGCCGAATTTTTGAGTTTCGATATCTCAGCTCTGGAAGGGGCTAGAGCCTCCATTTTTGCACTCAGGTCTAAGTCTCATGGCCCTCTATCAGAATTTGGGAAGATTGGAGAAACTTAATTTTTCGCCCAAAAAAAAAAACGTAAGGGGTACCACTGTCGTTTTTTTTTCGGGCCGAATTTTTGAGTTTCGATATCTCAGCTCTGGAAGGGACTAGAGCCTCCATTTTTGCACTCAGGTCTAAGTCTCATGGCCTTCTATCAGAATTTGGGAAGATTGGAGAAACTTAATTTTTCGCCCAAAAAAAAAAAACGTAAGGGGTACCACTGTCGTTTTTTTTTCGGGCCGAATTTTTGAGTTTCGATATCTCAGCTCTGGAAGGGGCTAGAGCCTCCATTTTTGCACTCAGGTCTAAGTCTCATGGCCCTCTATCAGAATTTGGGAAGATTGGAGAAACTTAATTTTTCGCCCCAAAAAAAAAAACGTAAGGGGTACCACTGTCGTTTTTTTTTCGGGCCGAATTTTGAGTTTCGATATCTCAGCTCTGGAAGGGGCTAGAGCCTCCATTTTTGCACTCAGGTCTAAGTCTCATGGCCCTCTATCAGAATTTGGGAAGATTGGAGAAACTTAATTTTTCGCCCAAAAAAAAAACGTAAGGGGTACCACTGTCGTTTTTTTTTTCGGGCCGAATTTTTGAGTTTCGATATCTTAGCTCTGGAAGGGGCTAGAGCCTTCATTTTTGCACCCAGGTCTAAGTCTCATGGCCCTCTATCAGAATTTGGGAAGATTGGAGAAACTTAATTTTTCGCCCCAAAAAAAAAAACCGTAAGGGGTACCACTGTCGTTTTTTTTTCGGGCCGAATTTTTGAGTTTCGATATCTCAGCTCTGGAAGGGGCTAGAGCCTCCATTTTTGCACTCAGGTCTAAGTCTCATGGCCCTCTATAAGAATCCAGAGTTTTGGGAAGATTGGAGAAACTTAATTTTTCGCCCCAAAAAAAAAAAACGTAAGGGGTACCACTGTCGTTTTTTTTTCGGGCCGAATTTTTGAGTTTCGATATCTCAGCTCTGGAAGGGGCTAGAGCCTCCTTTTTTGCACTCAGGTCTAAGTCTCATGGCCCTCTATCAGAATTTGGGAAGATTGGAGAAACTTAATTTTTCGCCCAAAAAAAAAACGTAAGGGGTACCACTGTCGTTTTTTTTTTCGGGCCGAATTTTTGAGTTTCGATATCTCAGCTCTGGAAGGGGCTAGAGCCTCCATTTTTGCACTCAGGTCTAAGTCTCATGGCCCTCTATCAGAATTTGTGAAGATTGGAGAAACTTTATTTTTCGCCCCCCAAAAAAAACCGTAAGGGGTACCACTGTCGTTTTTTGTTCGGGCCGAATTTTTGAGTTTCGATATCTCAGCTCTGGAAGGGGCTAGAGCCTCCATTTTTGCACTCAGGTCTAAGTCTCATTGCCCTCTATCAGAATTTGGGAAGATTGGAGAAACTTAATTTTTCGCCCAAAAAAAAACGTAAGGGGTACCACTGTCGTTTTTTTTTTCGGGCCGAATTTTTGAGTTTCGATATCTCAGCTCTGGAAGGGGCTAGAGCCTCCATTTTTGCACTCAGGTCTGAGTCTCATGGCCCTCTATCAGAATTTGGTAAGATTGGAGAAACTTAATTTTTCGCCCAAAAAAAAAACGTAAGGGGTACCACTGTCGTTTTTTTTTTTCGGGCCGAATTTTTGAGTTTCGATCTCTCAGCTCTGGAAGGGGCTAGAGCCTCCATTTTTGCACTCAGGTCTAAGTCTCATGGCCCTCTATCAGAATTTGGGAAAATTGGAGAAACTTAATTTTTCGCCCCAAAAAAAAAACGTAAGGGGTACCACTGTCGTTTTTTTTTCGGGCCGAATTTTTGAGTTTCGATATCTCAGCTCTGGAAGGGGCTAGAGCCTCCATTTTTGCACTCAGGTCTAAGTCTCATGGCCCTCTTTCAGAATTTGTGAAGATTGGAGAAACTTAATTTTTCGCCCAAAAAAAACGTAAGGCGTATCACTGTCGTTTTTTTTTTCGGGCCGAATTTTTGAGTTTCGATATCTCAGCTCTGGAAGGGGCCAGAGCCTCCATTTTTGCACTCAGGTCTAAGTCTCATGGCCCTCTATCAGAATTTGGGAAGATTGGAGAAACTTAATTTTTCGACCAAAAAAAAAAACGTAAGGGGTACCACTGTCGTTTTTTTTTCGGGCCGAATTTTTGAGTTTCGATATCTCAGCTCTGGAAGGGGCTAGAGCCTCCATTTTTGCACTCAGGTCTAAGTCTCATGGCCCTCTATCAGAATCCAGAGTTTTTGGAAGATTGGAGAAACTTAATTTTTCGCCCCCCCAAAAAAAACGTAAGGGGTACCACTGTCGTTTTTTTTTCGGGCCGAATTTTTGAGTTTCGATATCTCAGCTCTGGAAGGGGCTAGAGCCTCCATTTTCGCACTCAGGTCTAAGTCTCATGGCCCTCTATCAGAATTTGGGAAGATTGGAGAAACTTAATTTTTCGCCCAAAAAAAAACCGTAAGGGGTACCACTGTCGGTTTTTTTCGGGCCGAATTTTTGAGTTTCGATATCTCAGCTCTGGAAGGGGCTAGAGCCTCCATTTTTGCACTCAGGTCTAAGTCTCATGGCCCTCTGTCAGAATTTGGGAAGATTGGAGAAACTTAATTTTTCGCCCAAAAAAAAAACGTAAGGGGTACCACTGTCGTTTTTTTTTTCGGGCCGAATTTTTGAGTTTCGATATCTCAGCTCTGGAAGGGGCTAGAGCCTCCATTTTTGCACTCAGGTCTAAGTCTCATGGCCCTCTGTCAGAATTTGGGAAGATTGGAGAAACTTAATTTTTCGCCCAAAAAAAAAACATAAGGGGTACCACTATCGTTTTTTTTTCGGGCCGAATTTTTGAGTTTCGATATCTCAGCTCTGGAAGGGGCTAGAGCCTCCATTTTTGCACTCAGGTCTAAGTCTCATGGCCCTCTATCAGAATTTGGGAAGATTGGAGAAACTTAATTTTTCGCCCCAAAAAAAAAACGTAAGGGGTACCACTGTCGTTTTTTTTTTTCGGGCCGAATTTTGAGTTTCGATATCTCAGCTCTGGAAGGGGCTAGAGCCTCCATTTTTGCACTCAGGTCTAAGTCTCATGGCCCTCTATCAGAATTTGGGAAGATAGGAGAAACTTAATTTTTCGCCCAAAAAAAAAAACGTAAGGGGTACCACTGTCGTTTTTTTTTCGGGCCGAATTTTTGAGTTTCGATATCTCAGCTCTGGAAGGGGCTAGAGCCTCCATTTTTGCACTCGTGTCTAAGTCTCATGGCCCTCTATCAGAATTTGGGAAGATTGGAGAAACTTAATTTTTCGCCCAAAAAAAAAAAACGTAAGGGGTACCACTGTCGTTTTTTTTTTTCGGGCCGAATTTTTGAGTTTCGATATCTCAGCTCTGGAAGGGGCTAGAGCCTCCATTTTTGCACTCAGGTCTAAGTCTCATGGCCCTCTATCAGAATTTGGGAAGATTGGAGAAACTTAATTTTTCGCCCAAAAAAAAAAAACGTAAGGGGTACCACTGTCGTTTTTTTTTCGGGCCGAATTTTTGAGTTTCGATATCTCAGCTCTGGAAGGGGCTAGAGCCTCCATTTTTGCACTCAGGTCTAAGTCTCATGGCCCTCTATCAGAATTTGGGAAGATTGGAGAAACTTAATTTTTCGCCCAAAAAAAAAACGTAAGGGGTACCACTGTCGTTTTTTTTTTCGGGCCGAATTTTTGAGTTTCGATCTCTCAGCTCTGGAAGGGGCTAGAGCCTCCATTTTTGCACTCAGGTCTAAGTCTCATGGCCCTCTATCAGAATTTGGGAAAATTGGAGAAACTTAATTTTTCGCCCCCAAAAAAAAAACGTAAGGGGTACCACTGTCATTTTTTTTTCGGGCCGAATTTTTGAGTTTCGATATCTCAGCTCTGGAAGGGGCTAGAGCCTCCATTTTTGCACTCAGGTCTAAGTCTCATGGCCCTCTTTCAGAATTTGGGAAGATTGGAGAAACTTAATTTTTCGCCCAAAAAAAACGTAAGGCGTATCACTGTCGTTTTTTTTTTCGGGCCGAATTTTTGAGTTTCGATATCTCAGCTCTGGAAGGGGCCAGAGCCTCCATTTTTGCACTCAGGTCTAAGTCTCATGGCCCTCTATCAGAATTTGGGAAGATTGGAGAAACTTAATTTTTCGACCAAAAAAAAAACGTAAGGGGTACCACTGTCGTTTTTTTTTCGGGCCGAATTTTTGAGTTTCGATATCTCAGCTCTGGAAGGGGCTAGAGCCTCCATTTTTGCACTCAGGTCTAAGTCTCATGGCCCTCTATCAGAATCCAGAGTTTTTGGAAGATTGGAGAAACTTAATTTTTCGCCCCCCCCAAAAAAAACGTAAGGGGTACCACTGTCGTTTTTTTTTCGGGCCGAATTTTTGAGTTTCGATATCTCAGCTCTGGAAGGGGCTAGAGCCTCCATTTTTGCACTCAGGTCTAAGTCTCATGGCCCTCTATCAGAATTTGGGAAGATTGGAGAAACTTAATTTTTCGCCCAAAAAAAAAACCGTAAGGGGTACCACTGTCGGTTTTTTTCGGGCCGAATTTTTGAGTTTCGATATCTCAGCTCTGGAAGGGGCTAGAGCCTCCATTTTTGCACTCAGGTCTAAGTCTCATGGCCCTCTATCAGAATTTGGGAAGATTGGAGAAACTTAATTTTTCGCCCCAAAAAAAAAACGTAAGGACTCAGGTCCACAGGTCCACTGTCGTTTTTTTTTCGGGCCGAATTTTGAGTTTCGATATCTCAGCTCTGGAAGGGGCTAGAGCCTCCATTTTTGCACTCAGGTCTAAGTCTCATGGCCCTCTATCAGAATTTGGGAAGATTGGAGAAACTTAATTTTTCGCCCCAAAAAAAAAGGTAAGGGGTACCACTGTCGTTTTTTTTTCGGGCCGAATTTTGAGTTTCGATATCTCAGCTCTGGAAGGGGCTAGAGCCTCCATTTTTGCACTCAGGTCTAAGTCTCATGGCCCTCTATCAGAATTTGGGAAGATTGGAGAAACTTAATTTTTCGCCCAAAAAAAAACGTAAGGGGTACCACTGTCGTTTTTTTTTTCGGCCGAATTTTTGAGTTTCGATATCTCAGCTCTGGAAGGGGCTAGAGCCTCCATTTTTGCACTCAGGTCTAAGTCTCATGGCCCTCTATCAGAATTTGGGAAGATAGGAGAAACTTAATTTTTCGCCCAAAAAAAAAAACGTAAGGGGTACCACTGTCGTTTTTTTTTTTCGGGCCGAATTTTTGAGTTTCGATATCTCAGCTCTGGAAGGGGCTAGAGCCTCCATTTTTGCACTCAGGTCTAAGTCTCATGGCCCTCTATCAGAATTTGGGAAGATTGGAGAAACTTAATTTTTCGCCCAAAAAAAAAAAACGTAAGGGGTACCACTGTCGTTTTTTTTTTTTCGGGCCGAATTTTTGAGTTTCGATATCTCAACTCTGGAAGGGGCTAGAGCCCCCATTTTTGCACTCAGGTCTAAGTCTCATGGCCCTCTATCAGAATTTGGGAAGATTGGAGAAACTTAATTTTTCGCCCAAAAAAAAAAACGTAAGGGGTACCACTGTCGTTTTTTTTTCGGGCCGAATTTTTGAGTTTCGATATCTCAGCTCTGGAAGGGGCTAGAGCCTCCATTTTTGCACTCAGGTCTAAGTCTCATGGCCCTCTATCAGAATTTGGGAAGATTGGAGAAACTTAATTTTTCGCCCAAAAAAAAAAACGTAAGGGGTACCACTGTCGTTTTTTTTTTTTCGGGCCGAATTTTTGAGTTTCGATATCTCAGCTCTGGAAGGGGCTAGAGCCTCCATTTTTGCACTCAGGTCTAAGTCTCATGGCCCTCTATCAGAATTTGGGAAGATTGGAGAAACTTAATTTTTCGCCCAAAAAAAAAACGTAAGGGGTACCACTGTCGTTTTTTTTTCGGGCCGAATTTTTGAGTTTCGATATCTCAGCTCTGGAAGGGGCTAGAGCCTCCATTTTTGCACCCAGGTCTAAGTCTCATGGCCCTCTATCAGAATTTGGGAAGATTGGAGAAACTTAATTTTTCGCCCCCAAAAAAAAAAAACGTAAGGGGTACCACTGTCGTTTTTTTTTGGGCCGAATTTTTGAGTTTCGATATCTCAGCTCTGGAAGGGGCTAGAGCCTCCATTTTTGCACTCAGGTCTAAGTCTCATGGCCCTCTATCAGAATTTGGGAAGATTGGAGAAACTTAATTTTTCGCCCAAAAAAAAAATGTAAGGGGTACCACTGTCGTTTTTTTTTCGGGCCGAATTTTTGAGTTTCGATATCTCAGCTCTGGAAGGGGCTAGAGCCTCCATTTTTGCACTCA
Source organism: Pimephales promelas (assembly GCF_988280905.1). Lineage (NCBI taxonomy): Eukaryota > Metazoa > Chordata > Actinopteri > Cypriniformes > Leuciscidae > Pimephales > Pimephales promelas. The sequence goes on from NC_142781.1 coordinate 2,097,427, forward strand.
GGTCTAAGTCTCATGGCCCTCTATCAGAATTTGGGAAGATTGGAGAAACTTAATTTTTCACCCCCCCAAAAAAAAACGTAAGGGGTACCACTGTCGTTTTTTTTTCGGGCCGAATTTTTGAGTTTCGATATCTCAGCTCTGGAAGGGGCTAGAGCCTCCATTTTTGCACTCAGGTCTAAATCTCATGGCCCTCTATCAGAATCCAGAGTTTTGGGAAGATTGGAGAAACTTAATTTTTCGCCCCAAAAAAAAAAACGTAAGGGGTACCACTGTCGTTTTTTTTCGGGCCGAATTTTTGAGTTTCGATATCTCAGCTCTGGAAGGGGCTAGAGCCTCCATTTTTGCACTCAGGTCTAAGTCTCATGGCCCTCTATCAGAATTTGGGAAGATTGGAGAAACTTAATTTTTCGCCCAAAAAAAAAAACGTAAGGGGTACCACTGTCGTTTTTTTTTTTCGGGCCGAATTTTTGAGTTTCGATATCTCAGCTCTGGAAGGGGCTAGAGCCTCCATTTTTGCACTCAGGTCTAAGTCTCATGGCCCTCTATCAGAATTTGGGAAGATTGGAGAAACTTAATTTTTCGCCCAAAAAAAAAAAAACGTAAGGGGTACCACTGTCGTTTTTTTTTTCGGGCCGAATTTTTGAGTTTCGATATCTCAGCTCTGGAAGGGGCTAGAGCCTCCATTTTTGCACTCAGGTCTAAGTCTCATGGCCCTCTGTCAGAATCCAGAGTTTTGGGAAGATTGGAGAAACTTAATTTTTCGCCCAAAAAAAAAAACGTAAGGGGTACCACTGTCGTTTTTTTTTCGGGCCAAATTTTTGAGTTTCGATATCTCAGCTCTGGAAGGGGCTAGAGCCTCCATTTTTGCACTCAGGTCTAAGTCTCATGGCCCTCTATCAGAATCCAGAGTTTTGGGAAGATTGGAGAAACTTAATTTTTCGCCCCAAAAAAAAAAAACGTAAGGGGTACCACTGTCGTTTTTTTTTCGGGCCGAATTTTTGAGTTTCGATATCTCAGCTCTGGAAGGGGCTAGAGCCTCCATTTTTGCACTCAGGTCTAAGTCTCATGGCCCTCTATCAGAATTTGGGAAGATTGGAGAAACTTAATTTTTCGCCCCCCCCCAAAAAAAGTAAGGGGTACCACTGTCGTTTTTTTTTTTTGGGCCGAATTTTTGAGTTTCGATATCTCAGCTCTGGAAGGGGCTAGAGCCTCCATTTTTGCACTCAGGTCTAAGTCTCATGGCCCTCTATCAGAATTTGGGAAGATTGGAGAAACTTAATTTTTCACCCAAAAAAAAAACGTAAGGGGTACCACTGTCGTTTTTTTTTTTCGGGCCGAATTTTTGAGTTTCGATATCTCAGCTCTGGAAGGGGCTAGAGCCTCCATTTTTGCACTCAGGTCTAAGTCTCATGGCCCTCTGTCAGAATCCAGAGTTTTGGGAAGATTGGAGAAACTTAATTTTTCGCCCCAAAAAAAAAACGTAAGGGGTACCACTGTCGTTTTTTTTTCGGGCCGAATTTTTGAGTTTCGATATCTCAGCTCTGGAAGGGGCTAGAGCCTCCATTTTTGCACTCAGGTCTAAGTCTCATGGCCCTCTATCAGAATTTGGGAAGATTGGAGAAACTTAATTTTTCGCCCCCCCCCCAAAAAAAGTAAGGGGTACCACTGTCGTTTTTTTTTTGGGCCGAATTTTTGAGTTTCGATATCTCAGCTCTGGAAGGGGCTAGAGCCTCCATTTTAGCACTCAGGTCTAAGTCTCATGGCCCTCTATCAGAATTTGGGAAGATTGGAGAAACTTAATTTTTCGCCCAAAAAAAAAACGTAAGGGGTACCACTGTCGTTTTTTTTTTTCGGGCCGAATTTTTGAGTTTCGATATCTCAGCTCTGGAAGGGGCTAGAGCCTCCATTTTTGCACTCAGGTCTAAGTCTCATGGCCCTCTATCAGAATTTGGGAAGATTGGAGAAACTTAATTTTTCGCCCAAAAAAAAAACGTAAGGGGTACCACTGTCGTTTTTTTTTCGGGCCGAATTTTTGAGTTTCGATATCTCAGCTCTGGAAGGGGCTAGAGCCTCCATTTTTGCACTCAGGTCTAAGTCTCATGGCCCTCTATCAGAATTTGGGAAGATTGGAGAAACTTAATTTTTCGCCCAAAAAAAAAACGTAAGGGGTACCACTGTCGTTTTTTTTTCGGGCCGAATTTTTGAGTTTCGATATCTTAGCTCTGGAAGGAGCTAGAGCCTTCATTTTTGCACCCAGGTCTAAGTCTCATGGCCCTCTATCAGAATTTGGGAAGATTGGAGAAACTTAATTTTTCGCCCCCAAAAAAAAAACGTAAGGGGTACCACTGTCGTTTTTTTTTCGGGCCGAATTTTTGAGTTTCGATATCTCAGCTCTGGAAGGGGCTAGAGCCTCCATTTTTGCACTCAGGTCTAAGTCTCATGGCCCTCTATCAGAATTTGGGAAGATTGGAGAAACTTAATTTTTCACCCCCCCCCCAAAAAAAAACGTAAGGGGTACCACTGTCGTTTTTTTTTCGGGCCGAATTTTTGAGTTTCGATATCTCAGCTCTGGAAGGGGCTAGAGCCTCCATTTTTGCACTCAGGTCTAAGTCTCATGGCCCTCTATCAGAATTTGGGAAGATTGGAGAAACTTAATTTTTCGCCCCAAAAAAAAAACGTAAGGGGTACCACTGTCGTTTTTTTTCGGGCCGAATTTTGAGTTTCGATATCTCAGCTCTGGAAGGGGCTAGAGCCTCCATTTTTGCACTCAGGTCTAAGTCTCATGGCCCTCTATCAGAATTTGGGAAGATTGGAGAAACTTAATTTTTCGCCCCAAAAAAAAACGTAAGGGGTACCACTGTCGTTTTTTTTTCGGGCCGAATTTTGAGTTTCGATATCTCAGCTCTGGAAGGGGCTAGAGCCTCCATTTTTGCACTCAGGTCTAAGTCTCATGGCCCTCTATCAGAATTTGGGAAGATTGGAGAAACTTAATTTTTCGCCCAAAAAAAAACGTAAGGGGTACCACTGTCGTTTTTTTTTCCGGCCGAATTTTTGAGTTTCGATATCTCAGCTCTGGAAGGGGCTAGAGCCTCCATTTTTGCACTCAGGTCTAAGTCTCATGGCCCTCTATCAGAATTTGGGAAGATAGGAGAAACTTAATTTTTTGCCCAAAAAAAAAAACGTAAGGGGTACCACTGTCGTTTTTTTTTTCGGGCCGAATTTTTGAGTTTCGATATCTCAGCTCTGGAAGGGGCTAGAGCCTCCATTTTTGCACTCAGGTCTAAGTCTCATGGCCCTCTATCAGAATTTGAGAAGATTGGAGAAACTTAATTTTTCGCCCAAAAAAAAAAAAACGTAAGGGGTACCACTGTCGTTTTTTTTTTCGGGCCGAATTTTTGAGTTTCGATATCTCAGCTCTGGAAGGGGCTAGAGCCTCCATTTTTGCACTCAGGTCTAAGTCTCATGGCCCTCTATCAGAATTTGGGAAGATTGGAGAAACTTAATTTTTCGCCCAAAAAAAAAAAAAAAGGGGTACCACTGTCGTTTTTTTTTCGGGCCGAATTTTTGAGTTTCGATATCTCAGCTCTGGAAGGGGCTAGAGCCTCCATTTTTGCACTCAGGTCTAAGTCTCATGGCCCTCTATCAGAATTTGGGAAGATTGGAGAAACTTAATTTTTCGCCCAAAAAAAAAAACGTAAGGGGTACCACTGTCGTTTTTTTTTCGGGCCGAATTTTTGAGTTTCGATATCTCAGCTCTGGAAGGGGCTAGAGCCTCCATTTTTGCACCCAGGTCTAAGTCTCATGGCCCTCTATCAGAATTTGGGAAGATTGGAGAAACTTAATTTTTCGCCCCAAAAAAAAAAAACGTAAGGGGTACCACTGTCGTTTTTTTTTGGGCCGAATTTTTGAGTTTCGATATCTCAGCTCTGGAAGGGGCTAGAGCCTCCATTTTTGCACTCAGGTCTAAGTCTCATGGCCTTCTATCAGAATTTGGGAAGATTGGAGAAACTTAATTTTTCGCCCAAAAAAAAAAACGTAAGGGGTACCACTATCGTTTTTTTTTCGGGCCGAATTTTTGAGTTTCGATATCTCAGCTCTGGAAGGGGCTAGAGCCTCCATTTTTGCACTCAGGTCTAAGTCTCATGGCCCTCTATCAGAATTTGGGAAGATTGGAGAAACTTAATTTTTCGCCCAAAAAAAAAAATGTAAGGGCTACCACTGTCGTTTTTTTTTTCGGGCCGAATTTTTGAGTTTCGATATCTCAGCTCTGGAAGGGGCTAGAGCCTCCATTTTTGCACTCAGGTCTAAGTCTCATGGCCCTCTATCAGAATTTGGGAAGATTGGAGAAACTTAATTTTTCGCCCCCCCCAAAAAAAAACGTAAGGGGTACCACTGTCGTTTTTTTTTCGGGCCGAATTTTTGAGTTTCGATATCTCAGCTCTGGAAGGGGCTAGAGCCTCCATTTTTGCACTCAGGTCTAAGTCTCATGGCCCTCTATCAGAATTTGGGAAGATTGGAGAAACTTAATTTTTCGCCCAAAAAAAAAACGTAAGGGGTACCACTGTCGTTTTTTTTTTCGGGCCGAATTTTTGAGTTTCGATATCTCAGCTCTGGAAGGGGCTAGAGCCTCCATTTTTGCACCCAGGTCTAAGTCTCATGGCCCTCTATCAGAATTTGGGAAGATTGGAGAAACTTAATTTTTCGCCCCCCAAAAAAAAAAAACGTAAGGGGTACCACTGTCGTTTTTTTTTGGGCCGAATTTTTGAGTTTCGATATCTCAGCTCTGGAAGGGGCTAGAGCCTCCATTTTTGCACTCAGGTCTAAGTCTCATGGCCCTCTATCAGAATTTGGGAAGATTGGAGAAACTTAATTTTTCGCCCAAAAAAAAAAATGTAAGGGGTACCACTGTCGTTTTTTTTTCGGGCCGAATTTTTGAGTTTCGATATCTCAGCTCTGGAAGGGGCTAGAGCCTCCATTTTTGCACTCAGGTCTAAGTCTCATGGCCCTCTATCAGAATTTGGGAAGATTGGAGAAACTTAATTTTTCACCCCCCCAAAAAAAAACGTAAGGGGTACCACTGTCGTTTTTTTTTCGGGCCGAATTTTTGAGTTTCGATATCTCAGCTCTGGAAGGGGCTAGAGCCTCCATTTTTGCACTCAGGTCTAAGTCTCATGGCCCTCTATCAGAATCCAGAGTTTTGGGAAGATTGGAGAAACTTAATTTTTCGCCCCCAAAAAAAAAACGTAAGGGGTACCACTGTCGTTTTTTTTCGGGCCGAATTTTTGAGTTTCGATATCTCAGCTCTGGAAGGGGCTAGAGCCTCCATTTTTGCACTCAGGTCTAAGTCTCATGGCCCTCTATCAGAATTTGGGAAGATTGGAGAAACTTAATTTTTCGCCCAAAAAAAAAACGTAAGGGGTACCACTGTCGTTTTTTTTTTCGGGCCGAATTTTTGAGTTTCGATATCTCAGCTCTGGAAGGGGCTAGAGCCTCCATTTTTGCACCCAGGTCTAAGTCTCATGGCCCTCTATCAGAATTTGGGAAGATTGGAGAAACTTAATTTTTCGCCCCCAAAAAAAAAAACGTAAGGGGTACCACTGTCGTTTTTTTTTGGGCCGAATTTTTGAGTTTCGATATCTCAGCTCTGGAAGGGGCTAGAGCCTCCATTTTTGCACTCAGGTCTAAGTCTCATGGCCCTCTATCAGAATTTGGGAAGATTGGAGAAACTTAATTTTTCGCCCAAAAAAAAAAATGTAAGGGGTACCACTGTCGTTTTTTTTTCGGGCCGAATTTTTGAGTTTCGATATCTCAGCTCTGGAAGGGGCTAGAGCCTCCATTTTTGCACTCAGGTCTAAGTCTCATGGCCCTCTATCAGAATTTGGGAAGATTGGAGAAACTTAATTTTTCACCCCCCCAAAAAAAAACGTAAGGGGTACCACTGTCGTTTTTTTTTCGGGCCGAATTTTTGAGTTTCGATATCTCAGCTCTGGAAGGGGCTAGAGCCTCCATTTTTGCACTCAGGTCTAAGTCTCATGGCCCTCTATCAGAATCCAGAGTTTTGGGAAGATTGGAGAAACTTAATTTTTCGCCCCCAAAAAAAAACGTAAGGGGTACCACTGTCGTTTTTTTTCGGGCCGAATTTTTGAGTTTCGATATCTCAGCTCTGGAAGGGGCTAGAGCCTCCATTTTTGCACTCAGGTCTAAGTCTCATGGCCCTCTATCAGAATTTGGGAAGATTGGAGAAACTTAATTTTTCGCCCAAAAAAAAAACGTAAGGGGTACCACTGTCGTTTTTTTTTTTCGGGCCGAATTTTTGAGTTTCGATATCTCAGCTCTGGAGGGGGCTAGAGCCTCCATTTTTGCACTCAGGTCTAAGTCTCATGGCCCTCTATCAGAATTTGGGAAGATTGGAGAAACTTAATTTTTCGCCCAAAAAAAAAAAACGTAAGGGGTACCACTGTCGTTTTTTTTTTCGGGCCGAATTTTTGAGTTTCGATATCTCAGCTCTGGAAGGGGCTAGAGCCTCCATTTTTGCACTCAGGTCTAAGTCTCATGGCCCTCTGTCAGAATCCAGAGTTTTGGGAAGATTGGAGAAACTTAATTTTTCGCCCAAAAAAAAAAACGTAAGGGGTACCACTGTCGTTTTTTTTTCGGGCCGAATTTTTGAGTTTCGATATCTCAGCTCTGGAAGGGGCTAGAGCCTCCATTTTTGCACTCAGGTCTAAGTCTCATGGCCCTCTATCAGAATCCAGAGTTTTGGGAAGATTGGAGAAACTTAATTTTTCGCCCCAAAAAAAAAAAACGTAAGGGGTACCACTGTCGTTTTTTTTTCGGGCCGAATTTTTGAGTTTCGATATCTCAGCTCTGGAAGGGGCTAGAGCCTCCATTTTTGCACTCAGGTCTAAGTCTCATGGCCCTCTATCAGAATTTGGGAAGATTGGAGAAACTTAATTTTTCGCCCAAAAAAAAACGTAAGGGGTACCACTGTCGTTTTTTTTTTTCGGGCCGAATTTTTGAGTTTCGATATCTCAGCTCTGGAAGGGGCTAGAGCCTCCATTTTTGCACTCAGGTCTAAGTCTCATGGCCCTCTATCAGAATTTGGGAAGATTGGAGAAACTTAATTTTTCGCCCAAAAAAAAACGTAAGGGGTACCACTGTCGTTTTTTTTTTTTGGGCCGAATTTTTGAGTTTCGATATCTCAGCTCTGGAAGGGGCTAGAGCCTCCATTTTTGCACTCAGGTCTAAGTCTCATGGCCCTCTATCAGAATTTGGGAAGATTGGAGAAACTTAATTTTTCACCCAAAAAAAAAACGTAAGGGGTACCACTGTCGTTTTTTTTTTTCGGGCCGAATTTTTGAGTTTCGATATCTCAGCTCTGGAAGGGGCTAGAGCCTCCATTTTTGCACTCAGGTCTAAGTCTCATGGCCCTCTGTCAGAATCCAGAGTTTTGGGAAGATTGGAGAAACTTAATTTTTCGCCCCAAAAAAAAAACGTAAGGGGTACCACTGTCGTTTTTTTTTCGGGCCGAATTTTTGAGTTTCGATATCTCAGCTCTGGAAGGGGCTAGAGCCTCCATTTTTGCACTCAGGTCTAAGTCTCATGGCCCTCTATCAGAATTTGGGAAGATTGGAGAAACTTAATTTTTCGCCCAAAAAAAAAACGTAAGGGGTACCACTGTCGTTTTTTTTTTTCGGGCCGAATTTTTGAGTTTCGATATCTCAGCTCTGGAAGGGGCTAGAGCCTCCATTTTTGCACTCAGGTCTAAGTCTCATGGCCCTCTATCAGAATTTGGGAAGATTGGAGAAACTTAATTTTTCGCCCCCCCCCAAAAAAAGTAAGGGGTACCACTGTCGTTTTTTTTTTTGGGCCGAATTTTTGAGTTTCGATATCTCAGCTCTGGAAGGGGCTAGAGCCTCCATTTTTGCACTCAGGTCTAAGTCTCATGGCCCTCTATCAGAATTTGGGAAGATTGGAGAAACTTAATTTTTCGCCCAAAAAAAAAACGTAAGGGGTACCACTGTCGTTTTTTTTTTTCGGGCCGAATTTTTGAGTTTCGATATCTCAGCTCTGGAAGGGGCTAGAGCCTCCATTTTTGCACTCAGGTCTAAGTCTCATGGCCCTCTATCAGAATTTGGGAAGATTGGAGAAACTTAATTTTTCGCCCCAAAAAAAAAACGTAAGGGGTACCACTGTCGTTTTTTTTTCGGGCCGAATTTTTGAGTTTCGATATCTCAGCTCTGGAAGGGGCTAGAGCCTCCATTTTTGCACTCAGGTCTAAGTCTCATGGCCCTCTATCAGAATTTGGGAAGATTGGAGAAACTTAATTTTTCGCCCAAAAAAAAAACGTAAGGGGTACCACTGTCGTTTTTTTTTTCGGGCCGAATTTTTGAGTTTCGATATCTCAGCTCTGGAAGGGGCTAGAGCCTCCATTTTTGCACTCAGGTCTAAGTCTCATGGCCCTCTATCAGAATTTGGGAAGATTGGAGAAACTTAATTTTTCGCCCCAAAAAAAAACGTAAGGGGTACCACTGTCGTTTTTTTTTCGGGCCGAATTTTGAGTTTCGATATCTCAGCTCTGGAAGGGGCTAGAGCCTCCATTTTTACACTCAGGTCTAAGTCTCATGGCCCTCTATCAGAATTTGGGAAGATTGGAGAAACTTAATTTTTCGCCCAAAAAAAAACGTAAGGGGTACCACTGTCGTTTTTTTTTTTCGGGCCGAATTTTTGAGTTTCGATATCTCAGCTCTGGAAGGGGCTAGAGCCTCCATTTTTGCACTCAGGTCTAAGTCTCATGGCCCTCTATCAGAATTTGGGAAGATTGGAGAAACTTAATTTTTCGCCCCCCCCCCAAAAAAAGTAAGGGGTACCACTGTCGTTTTTTTTTTTGGGCCGAATTTTTGAGTTTCGATATCTCAGCTCTGGAAGGGGCTAGAGCCTCCATTTTTGCACCCAGGTCTAAGTCTCATGGCCCTCTATCAGAATTTGGGAAGATTGGAGAAACTTAATTTTTCGCCCCCCAAAAAAAAAACGTAAGGGGTACCACTGTCGTTTTTTTTGGGCCGAATTTTTGAGTTTCGATATCTCAGCTCTGGAAGGGGCTAGAGCCTCCATTTTTGCACTCAGGTCTAAGTCTCATGGCCTTCTATCAGAATTTGGGAAGATTGGAGAAACTTAATTTTTCGCCCAAAAAAAAAACGTAAGGGGTACCACTGTCGTTTTTTTTTCGGGCCGAATTTTTGAGTTTCGATATCTCAACTCTGGAAGGGGCTAGAGCCTCCATTTTTGCACTCAGGTCTAAGTCTCATGGCCCTCTATCAGAATTTGGGAAGATTGGAGAAACTTAATTTTTCGCCCAAAAAAAAAAATGTAAGGGGTACCACTGTCGTTTTTTTTTCGGGCCGAATTTTTGAGTTTCGATATCTCAGCTCTGGAAGGGGCTAGAGCCTCCATTTTTGCACTCAGGTCTAAGTCTCATGGCCCTCTATCAGAATTTGGGAAGATTGGAGAAACGTAATTTTTCACCCCCCCAAAAAAAAACGTAAGGGGTACCACTGTCGTTTTTTTTTTCGGGCCGAATTTTTGAGTTTCGATATCTCAGCTCTGGAAGGGGCTAGAGCCTCCATTTTTGCACTCAGGTCTAAGTCTCATGGCCCTCTATCAGAATCCAGAGTTTTGGGAAGATTGGAGAAACTTAATTTTTCGCCCCAAAAAAAAAACGTAAGGGGTACCACTGTCGTTTTTTTTTCGGGCCGAATTTTTGAGTTTCGATATCTCAGCTCTGGAAGGGGCTAGAGCCTCCATTTTTGCACTCAGGTCTAAGTCTCATGGCCCTCTATCAGAATTTGGGAAGATTGGAGAAACTTAATTTTTCGCCCAAAAAAAAAACGTAAGGGGTACCACTGTCGTTTTTTTTTTCGGGCCGAATTTTTGAGTTTCGATATCTCAGCTCTGGAAGGGGCTAGAGCCTCCATTTTTGCACTCAGGTCTAAGTCTCATGGCCCTCTATCAGAATTTGGGAAGATTGGAGAAACTTAATTTTTCGCCCAAAAAAAAAAAACGTAAGGGGTACCACTGTCGTTTTTTTTTCGGGCCGAATTTTTGAGTTTCGATATCTCAGCTCTGGAAGGGGCTAGAGCCTCCATTTTTGCACTCAGGTCTAAGTCTCATGGCCCTCTGTCAGAATCCAGAGTTTTGGGAAGATTGGAGAAACTTAATTTTTCGCCCCAAAAAAAAAAACGTAAGGGGTACCACTGTCGTTTTTTTTTCGGGCCGAATTTTTGAGTTTCGATATCTCAGCTCTGGAAGGGGCTAGAGCCTCCATTTTTGCACTCAGGTCTAAGTCTCATGGCCCTCTATCAGAATTTGGGAAGATTGGAGAAACTTAATTTTTCGCCCAAAAAAAACCCGTAAGGGGTACCACTGTCGTTTTTTTTCGGGCCGAATTTTTGAGTTTCGATATCTCAGCTCTGGAAGGGGCTAGAGCCTCCATTTTTGCACTCAGGTCTAAGTCTCATGGCCCTCTATCAGAATTTGGGAAGATTGGAGAAACTTAATTTTTCGCCCCAAAAAAAAACGTAAGGGGTACCACTGTCGTTTTTTTTTCGGGCCGAATTTTGAGTTTCGATATCTCAGCTCTGGAAGGGGCTAGAGCCTCCATTTTTGCACTCAGGTCTAAATCTCATGGCCCTCTATCAGAATTTGGGAAGATTGGAGAAACTTAATTTTTCGCCCAAAAAAAAACGTAAGGGGTACCACTGTCGTTTTTTTTTTTTCGGGCCGAATTTTTGAGTTTCGATATCTCAGCTCTGGAAGGGGCTAGAGCCTCCATTTTTGCACTCAGGTCTAAGTCTCATGGCCCTCTATCAGAATTTGGGAAGATTGGAGAAACTTAATTTTTCGCCCCCCCCCCCCAAAAAAGTAAGGGGTACCACTGTCGTTTTTTTTTTTGGGCCGAATTTTTGAGTTTCGATATCTCAGCTCTGGAAGGGGCTAGAGCCTCCATTTTTGCACTCAGGTCTAAGTCTCATGGCCCTCTATCAGAATTTGGGAAGATTGGAGAAACTTAATTTTTCGCCCAAAAAAAAAACGTAAGGGGTACCACTGTCGTTTTTTTTTTCCGGTCGAATTTTTGAGTTTCGATATCTCAGCTCTGGAAGGGGCTAGAGCCTCCATTTTTGCACTCAGGTCTAAGTCTCATGGCCCTCTATCAGAATTTGGGAAGATTGGAGAAACTTAATTTTTCGCCCAAAAAAAACAAACGTAAGGGGTACCACTGTCGTTTTTTTTTTCGGGCCGAATTTTTGAGTTACGATATCTCAGCTCTGGAAGGGGCTAGTGCCTCCATTTTTGCACTCAGGTCTAAGTCTCATGGCCCTCTATCAGAATTTGGGAAGATTGGAGAAACTTAATTTTTCGCCCAAAAAAAAAAAACGTAAGGGGTACCACTGTCGTTTTTTTTTTCGGGCCGAATTTTTGAGTTTCGATATCTCAGCTCTGGAAGGGGCTAGAGCCTCAATTTTTGCACTCAGGTCTAAGTCTCATGGCCCTCTGTCAGAATCCAGAGTTTTGGGAAGATTGGAGAAACTTAATTTTTCGCCCCAAAAAAAAAAAACGTAAGGGGTACCACTGTCGTTTTTTTTTCGGGCCGAATTTTTGAGTTTCGATATCTCAGCTCTGGAAGGGGCTAGAGCCTCCATTTTTGCACTCAGGTCTAAGTCTCATGGCCCTCTATCAGAATTTGGGAAGATTGGAGAAACTTAATTTTTCGCCCAAAAAAAACCCGTAAGGGGTACCACTGTCGTTTTTTTTCGGGCCGAATTTTTGAGTTTCGATATCTCAGCTCTGGAAGGGGCTAGAGCCTCCATTTTTGCACTCAGGTCTAAGTCTCATGGCCCTCTATCAGAATTTGGGAAGATTGGAGAAACTTAATTTTTCGCCCCAAAAAAAAACGTAAGGGGTACCACTGTCGTTTTTTTTTCGGGCCGAATTTTGAGTTTCGATATCTCAGCTCTGGAAGGGGCTAGAGCCTCCATTTTTGCACTCAGGTCTAAGTCTCATGGCCCTCTATCAGAATTTGGGAAGATTGGAGAAACTTAATTTTTCGCCCAAAAAAAACGTAAGGGGTACCACTGTCGTTTTTTTTTTTCGGGCCGAATTTTTGAGTTTCGATATCTCAGCTCTGGAAGGGGCTAGAGCCTCCATTTTTGCACTCAGGTCTAAGTCTCATGGCCCTCTATCAGAATTTGGGAAGATTGGAGAAACTTAATTTTTCGCCCCCCCCCAAAAAAAGTAAGGGGTACCACTGTCGTTTTTTTTTTGGGCCGAATTTTTGAGTTTCGATATCTCAGCTCTGGAAGGGGCTAGAGCCTCCATTTTTGCACTCAGGTCTAAGTCTCATGGCCCTCTATCAGAATTTGGGAAGATTGGAGAAACTTAATTTTTCGCCCAAAAAAAAAACGTAAGGGGTACCACTGTCGTTTTTTTTTTCGGGCCGAATTTTTGAGTTTCGATATCTCAGCTCTGGAAGGGGCTAGAGCCTCCATTTTTGCACTCAGGTCTAAGTCTCATGGCCCTCTATCAGAATTTGGGAAGATTGGAGAAACTTAATTTTTCGCCCAAAAAAAAAAAACGTAAGGGGTACCACTGTCGTTTTTTTTCGGGCCGAATTTTTGAGTTTCGATATCTCAGCTCTGGAAGGGGCTAGAGCCTCCATTTTTGCACTCAGGTCTAAGTCTCATGGCCCTCTGTCAGAATCCAGAGTTTTGGGAAGATTGGAGAAACTTAATTTTTCGCCCAAAAAAAAACGTAAGGGGTACCACTGTCGTTTTTTTTTTTCGGGCCGAATTTTTGAGTTTCGATATCTCAGCTCTGGAAGGGGCTAGAGCCTCCATTTTTGCACTCAGGTCTAAGTCTCATGGCCCTCTATCAGAATTTGGGAAGATTGGAGAAACTTAATTTTTCGCCCCCCCCCAAAAAAAGTAAGGGGTACCACTGTCGTTTTTTTTTCGGGCCGAATTTTTGAGTTTCGATATCTCAGCTCTGGAAGGGGCTAGAGCCTCCATTTTTGCACTCAGGTCTAAGTCTCATGGCCCTCTATCAGAATTTGGGAAGATTGGAGAAACTTAATTTTTCGCCCAAAAAAAACAAACGTAAGGGGTACCACTGTCGTTTTTTTTTCGGGCCGAATTTTTGAGTTTCGATATCTCAGCTCTGGAAGGGGCTAGTGCCTCCATTTTTGCACTCAGGTCTAAGTCTCATGGCCCTCTATCAGAATTTGGGAAGATTGGAGAAACTTAATTTTTCGCCCCAAAAAAAAAAAACGTAAGGGGTACCACTGTCGTTTTTTTTTCGGGCCGAATTTTTGAGTTTCGATATCTCAGCTCTGGAAGGGGCTAGAGCCTGCATTTTTGCACTCAGGTCTAAGTCTCATGGCCCTCTATCAGAATTTGGGAAGATTGGAGAAACTTAATTTTTCGCCCAAAAAAAACCCGTAAGGGGTACCACTGTCGTTTTTTTTCGGGCCGAATTTTTGAGTTTCGATATCTCAGCTCTGGAAGGGGCTAGAGCCTCCATTTTTGCACTCAGGTCTAAGTCTCATGGCCCTCTATCAGAATTTGGGAAGATTGGAGAAACTTAATTTTTCGCCCCAAAAAAAAACGTAAGGGGTACCACTGTCGTTTTTTTTTCGGGCCGAATTTTGAGTTTCGATATCTCAGCTCTGGAAGGGGCTAGAGCCTCCATTTTTGCACTCAGGTCTAAGTCTCATGGCCCTCTATCAGAATTTGGGAAGATTGGAGAAACTTAATTTTTCGCCCAAAAAAAAACGTAAGGGGTACCACTGTCGTTTTTTTTTTTCGGGCCGAATTTTTGAGTTTCGATATCTCAGCTCTGGAAGGGGCTAGAGCCTCCATTTTTGCACTCAGGTCTAAGTCTCATGGCCCTCTATCAGAATTTGGGAAGATTGGAGAAACTTAATTTTTCGCCCCCCCCAAAAAAAAGTAAGGGGTACCACTGTCGTTTTTTTTTTGGGCCGAATTTTTGAGTTTCGATATCTCAGCTCTGGAAGGGGCTAGAGCCTCCATTTTTGCACTCAGGTCTAAGTCTCATGGCCCTCTATCAGAATTTGGGAAGATTGGAGAAACTTAATTTTTCGCCCAAAAAAAAAACGTAAGGGGTACCACTGTCGTTTTTTTTTTCGGGCCGAATTTTTGAGTTTCGATATCTCAGCTCTGGAAGGGGCTAGAGCCTCCATTTTTGCACTCAGGTCTAAGTCTCATGGCCCTCTATCAGAATTTGGGAAGATTGGAGAAACTTAATTTTTCGCCCCAAAAAAAAACGTAAGGGGTACCACTGTCGTTTTTTTTTCGGGCCGAATTTTGAGTTTCGATATCTCAGCTCTGGAAGGGGCTAGAGCCTCCATTTTTGCACTCAGGTCTAAGTCTCATGGCCCTCTATCAGAATTTGGGAAGATTGGAGAAACTTAATTTTTCGCCCAAAAAAAAACGTAAGGGGTACCACTGTCGTTTTTTTTTTTCGGGCCGAATTTTTGAGTTTCGATATCTCAGCTCTGGAAGGGGCTAGAGCCTCCATTTTTGCACTCAGGTCTAAGTCTCATGGCCCTCTATCAGAATTTGGGAAGATTGGAGAAACTTAATTTTTCGCCCCCCCCAAAAAAAAGTAAGGGGTACCACTGTCGTTTTTTTTTTTGGGCCGAATTTTTGAGTTTCGATATCTCAGCTCTGGAAGGGGCTAGAGCCTCCATTTTTGCACTCAGGTCTAGGTCTCATGGCCCTCTATCAGAATTTGGGAAGATTGGAGAAACTTAATTTTTCGCCCAAAAAAAAAACGTAAGGGGTACCACTGTCGTTTTTTTTTTTTCGGGCCGAATTTTTGAGTTTCGATATCTCAGCTCTGGAAGGGGCTAGAGCCTCCATTTTTGCACTCAGGTCTAAGTCTCATGGCCCTCTATCAGAATTTGGGAAGATTGGAGAAACTTAATTTTTCGCCCAAAAAAAAAAAAAACGTAAGGGGTACCACTGTCATTTTTTTTTCGGGCCGAATTTTTGAGTTTCGATATCTCAGCTCTGGAAGGGGCTAGTGCCTCCATTTTTGCACTCAGGTCTAAGTCTCATGGCCCTCTATCAGAATTTGGGAAGATTGGAGAAACTTAATTTTTCGCCCAAAAAAAAAAACGTAAGGGGTACCACTGTCGTTTTTTTTTTCGGGCCGAATTTTTGAGTTTCGATATCTCAGCTCTGGAAGGGGCTAGAGCCTCCATTTTTGCACTCAGGTCTAAGTCTCATGGCCCTCTGTCAGAATCCAGAGTTTTGGGAAGATTGGAGAAACTTAATTTTTCGCCCCAAAAAAAAAAAACGTAAGGGGTACCACTGTCGTTTTTTTTTCGGGCCGAATTTTTGAGTTTCAATATCTCAGCTCTGGAAGGGGCTAGAGCCTCCATTTTTGCACTCAGGTCTAAGTCTCATGGCCCTCTATCAGAATTTGGGAAGATTGGAGAAACTTAATTTTTCGCCCAAAAAAAACCCGTAAGGGGTACCACTGTCGTTTTTTTTCGGGCCGAATTTTTGAGTTTCGATATCTCAGCTCTGGAAGGGGCTAGAGCCTCCATTTTTGCACTCAGGTCTAAGTCTCATGGCCCTCTATCAGAATTTGGGAAGATTGGAGAAACTTAATTTTTTGCCCCCCCCCCAGAAAAAGTAAGGGGTACCACTGTCGTTTTTTTTTTGGGCCGAATTTTTGAGTTTCGATATCTCAGCTCTGGAAGGGGCTAGAGCCTCCATTTTAGCACTCAGGTCTAAGTCTCATGGCCCTCTATCAGAATTTGGGAAGATTGGAGAAACTTAATTTTTCGCCCAAAAAAAAAAACGTAAGGGGTACCACTGTCGTTTTTTTTTTCGGGCCGAATTTTTGAGTTTCGATATCTCAGCTCTGGAAGGGGCTAGAGCCTCCATTTTTGCACTCAGGTCTAAGTCTCATGGCCCTCTATCAGAATTTGGGAAGATTGGAGAAACTTAATTTTTCGCCCAAAAAAAAACGTAAGGGGTACCACTGTCGTTTTTTTTTTTCGGGCCGAATTTTTGAGTTTCGATATCTCAGCTCTGGAAGGGGCTAGAGCCTCCATTTTTGCACTCAGGTCTAAGTCTCATGGCCCTCTATCAGAATTTGGGAAGATTGGAGAAACTTAATTTTTCGCCCCCCCCAAAAAAAAGTAAGGGGTACCACTGTCGTTTTTTTTTTGGGCCGAATTTTTGAGTTTCGATATCTCAGCTCTGGAAGGGGCTAGAGCCTCCATTTTAGCACTCAGGTCTAAGTCTCATGGCCCTCTATCAGAATTTGGGAAGATTGGAGAAACTTAATTTTTCGACCAAAAAAAAAAACGTAAGGGGTACCACTGTCGTTTTTTTTTCGGGCCGAATTTTTGAGTTTCGATATCTCAGCTCTGGAAGGGGCTAGAGCCTCCATTTTTGCACTCAGGTCTAAGTCTCATGGCCCTCTATCAGAATTTGGGAAGATTGGAGAAACTTAATTTTTCGCCCAAAAAAAAAACGTAAGGGGTACCACTGTCGTTTTTTTTTCGGGCCGAATTTTTGAGTTTCGATATCTTAGCTCTGGAAGGAGCTAGAGCCTTCATTTTTGCACCCAGGTCTAAGTCTCATGGCCCTCTATCAGAATTTGGGAAGATTGGAGAAACTTAATTTTTCGCCCCAAAAAAAAAAACGTAAGGGGTACCACTGTCGTTTTTTTTTCGGGCCGAATTTTTGAGTTTCGATATCTCAGCTCTGGAAGGGGCTAGAGCCTCCATTTTTGCACTCAGGTCTAAGTCTCATGGCCCTCTATCAGAATTTGGGAAGATTGGAGAAACTTAATTTTTCACCCCCCCCCCCAAAAAAAACGTAAGGGGTACCACTGTCGTTTTTTTTTCGGGCCGAATTTTTGAGTTTCGATATCTCAGCTCTGGAAGGGGCTAGAGCCTCCATTTTTGCACTCAGGTCTAAGTCTCATGGCCCTCTATCAGAATTTGGGAAGATTGGAGAAACTTAATTTTTCGCCCCAAAAAAAAAAACGTAAGGGGTACCACTGTCGTTTTTTTTCGGGCCGAATTTTGAGTTTCGATATCTCAGCTCTGGAAGCGGCTAGAGCCTCCATTTTTGCACTCAGGTCTAAGTCTCATGGCCCTCTATCAGAATTTGGGAAGATTGGAGAAACTTAATTTTTCGCCCCAAAAAAAAACGTAAGGGGTACCACTGTCGTTTTTTTTTCGGGCCGAATTTTGAGTTTCGATATCTCAGCTCTGGAAGGGGCTAGAGCCTCCATTTTTGCACTCAGGTCTAAGTCTCATGGCCCTCTATCAGAATTTGGGAAGATAGGAGAAACTTAATTTTTTGCCCAAAAAAAAAAAACCTAAGGGGTACCACTGTCGTTTTTTTTTTTCGGGCCGAATTTTTGAGTTTCGATATCTCAGCTCTGGAAGGGGCTAGAGCCTCCATTTTTGCACTCAGGTCTAAGTCTCATGGCCCTCTATCAGAATTTGGGAAGATTGGAGAAACTTAATTTTTCGCCCAAAAAAAAAAACGTAAGGGGTACCACTGTCGTTTTTTTTTTCGGGCCGAATTTTTGAGTTTCGATATCTCAGCTCTGGAAGGGGCTAGAGCCTCCATTTTTGCACTCAGGTCTAAGTCTCATGGCCCTCTATCAGAATTTGGGAAGATTGGAGAAACTTAATTTTTCGCCCAAAAAAAAAACGTAAGGGGTACCACTGTCGTTTTTTTTTTCGGGCCGAATTTTTGAGTTTCGATATCTCAGCTCTGGAAGGGGCTAGAGCCTCCATTTTTGCACCCAGGTCTAAGTCTCATGGCCCTCTATCAGAATTTGGGAAGATTGGAGAAACTTAATTTTTCGCCCCAAAAAAAAAAAACGTAAGGGGTACCACTGTCGTTTTTTTTTGGGCCGAATTTTTGAGTTTCGATATCTCAGCTCTGGAAGGGGCTAGAGCCTCCATTTTTGCACTCAGGTCTAAGTCTCATGGCCTTCTATCAGAATTTGGGAAGATTGGAGAAACTTAATTTTTCGCCCAAAAAAAAAAACGTAAGGGGTACCACTATCGTTTTTTTTTTCGGGCCGAATTTTTGAGTTTCGATATCTCAGCTCTGGAAGGGGCTAGAGCCTCCATTTTTGCACTCAGGTCTAAGTCTCATGGCCCTCTATCAGAATTTGGGAAGATTGGAGAAACTTAATTTTTCGCCCAAAAAAAAAAATGTAAGGGGTACCACTGTCGTTTTTTTTTCGGGCCGAATTTTTGAGTTTCGATATCTCAGCTCTGGAAGGGGCTAGAGCCTCCATTTTTGCACTCAGGTCTAAGTCTCATGGCCCTCTATCAGAATTTGGGAAGATTGGAGAAACTTAATTTTTCGCCCCCCCCCAAAAAAAACGTAAGGGGTACCACTGTCGTTTTTTTTTCGGGCCGAATTTTTGAGTTTCGATATCTCAGCTCTGGAAGGGGCTAGAGCCTCCATTTTTGCACTCAGGTCTAAGTCTCATGGCCCTCTATCAGAATCCAGAGTTTTGGGAAGGTTGGAGAAACTTAATTTTTCGCCCCAAAAAAAAAACGTAAGGGGTACCACTGTCGTTTTTTTTTCGGGCCGAATTTTTGAGTTTCGATATCTCAGCTCTGGAAGGGGCTAGAGCCTCCATTTTTGCACTCAGGTCTAAGTCTCATGGCCCTCTATCAGAATTTGGGAAGATTGGAGAAACTTAATTTTTCGCCCAAAAAAAAACGTAAGGGGTACCACTGTCGTTTTTTTTTTCGGGCCGAATTTTTGAGTTTCGATATCTCAGCTCTGGAAGGGGCTAGAGCCTCCATTTTTGCACTCAGGTCTAAGTCTCATGGCCCTCTATCAGAATTTGGGAAGATTGGAGAAACTTAATTTTTCGCCCAAAAAAAAAAAACGTAAGGGGTACCACTGTCGTTTTTTTTTTCGGGCCGAATTTTTGAGTTTCGATATCTCAGCTCTGGAAGGGGCTAGAGCCTCCATTTTTGCACTCAGGTCTAAGTCTCATGGCCCTCTGTCAGAATCCAGAGTTTTGGGAAGATTGGAGAAACTTAATTTTTCGCCCCAAAAAAAAAACGTAAGGGGTACCACTGTCTTTTTTTTTTCGGGCCGAATTTTTGAGTTTCGATATCTCAGCTCTGGAAGGGGCTAGAGCCTCCATTTTTGCACTCAGGTCTAAGTCTCATGGCCCTCTATCAGAATTTGGGAAGATTGGAGAAACTTAATTTTTCGCCCAAAAAAAACCCGTAAGGGGTACCACTGTCGTTTTTTTTCGGGCCGAATTTTTGAGTTTCGATATCTCAGCTCTGGAAGGGGCTAGAGCCTCCATTTTTGCACTCAGGTCTAAGTCTCATGGCCCTCTATCAGAATTTGGGAAGATTGGAGAAACTTAATTTTTCGCCCCAAAAAAAAACGTAAGGGGTACCACTGTCGTTTTTTTTTCGGGCCGAATTTTGAGTTTCGATATCTCAGCTCTGGAAGGGGCTAGAGCCTCCATTTTTGCACTCAGGTCTAAGTCTCATGGCCCTCTATCAGAATTTGGGAAGATTGGAGAAACTTAATTTTTCGCCCCCCCCCCCAAAAAAGTAAAGGGTACCACTGTCGTTTTTTTTTTTGGGCCGAATTTTTGAGTTTCGATATCTCAGCTCTGGAAGGGGCTAGAGCCTCCATTTTTGCACTCAGGTCTAAGTCTCATGGCCCTCTATCAGAATTTGGGAAGATTGGAGAAACTTAATTTTTCGCCCAAAAAAAAACGTAAGGGGTACCACTGTCGTTTTTTTTTTCGGGCCGAATTTTTGAGTTTCGATATCTCAGCTCTGGAAGGGGCTAGAGCCTCCATTTTTGCACTCAGGTCTAAGTCTCATGGCCCTCTATCAGAATTTGGGAAGATTGGAGAAACTTAATTTTTCGCCCAAAAAAAAAAACGTAAGGGGTACCACTGTCGTTTTTTTTTCGGGCCGAATTTTTGAGTTTCGATATCTCAGCTCTGGAAGGGGCTAGTGCCTCCATTTTTGCACTCAGGTCTAAGTCTCATGGCCCTCTATCAGAATTTGGGAAGATTGGAGAAACTTAATTTTTCGCCCAAAAAAAAAACGTAAGGGGTACCACTGTCGTTTTTTTTTTCGGGCCGAATTTTTGAGTTTCGATATCTCAGCTCTGGAAGGGGCTAGAGCCTCCATTTTTGCACTCAGGTCTAAGTCTCATGGCCCTCTATCAGAATTTGGGAAGATTGGAGAAACTTAATTTTTCGCCCAAAAAAAAAAAACGTAAGGGGTACCACTGTCGTTTTTTTTTCGGGCCGAATTTTTGAGTTTCGATATCTCAGCTCTGGAAGGGGCTAGAGCCTCCATTTTTGCACTCAGGTCTAAGTCTCATGGCCCTCTATCAGAATTTGGGAAGATTGGAGAAACTTAATTTTTCGCCCAAAAAAAAAAAACGTAAGGGGTACCACTGTCGTTTTTTTTTTTTCGGGCCGAATTTTTGAATTTCGATATCTCAGCTCTGGAAGGGGCTAGAGCCTCCATTTTTGCACTCAGGTCTAAGTCTCATGGCCCTCTATCAGAATTTGGGAAGATTGGAGAAACTTAATTTTTCGCCCCAAAAAAAAAACGTAAGGGGTACCACTGTCGTTTTTTTTTCGGGCCGAATTTTTGAGTTTCGATATCTCAGCTCTGGAAGGGGCTAGAGCCTCCATTTTTGCACTCAGGTCTAAGTCTCATGGCCCTCTATCAGAATTTGGGAAGATTGGAGAAACTTAATTTTTCACCCCCCCCCCCCCCAAAAAAAACGTAAGGGGTACCACTGTCGTTTTTTTTTCGGGCCGAATTTTTGAGTTTCGATATCTCAGCTCTGGAAGGGGCTAGAGCCTCCATTTTTGCACTCAGGTCTAAGTCTCATGGCCCTCTATAAGAATCCAGAGTTTTGGGAAAATTGGAGAAACTTAATTTTTCGCCCCAAAAAAAAAAAACGTAAGGGGTACCACTGTCGTTTTTTTTTCGGGCCGAATTTTTGAGTTTCGATATATCAGCTCTGGAAGGGGCTAGAGCCTCCATTTTTGCACTCAGGTCTAAGTCTCATGGCCCTCTATCAGAATTTGGGAAGATTGGAGAAACTTAATTTTTCGCCCAAAAAAAAAAACGTAAGGGGTACCACTGTCGTTTTTTTTTCGGGCCGAATTTTTGAGTTTCGATATCTCAGCTCTGGAAGGGGCTAGAGCCTCCATTTTTGCACTCAGGTCTAAGTCTCATGGCCCTCTATCAGAATTTGGGAAGATTGGAGAAACTTAATTTTTCGCCCAAAAAAAAAAACGTAAGGGGTACCACTGTCGTTTTTTTTTCGGGCCGAATTTTTGAGTTTCGATATCTTAGCTCTGGAAGGGGCTAGAGCCTTCATTTTTGCACCCAGGTCTAAGTCTCATGGCCCTCTATCAGAATTTGGGAAGATTGGAGAAACTTAATTTTTCACCCCCCCCAAAAAAAAACGTAAGGGGTACCACTGTCGGTTTTTTTTTCGGGCCGAATTTTTGAGTTTCGATATCTCAGCTCTGGAAGGGGCTAGAGCCTCCATTTTTGCACTCAGGTCTAAGTCTCATGGCCCTCTATAAGAATCCAGAGTTTTGGGAAGATTGGAGAAACTTAATTTTTCGCCCCAAAAAAAAAAAACGTAAGGGGTACCACTGTCGTTTTTTTTTCGGGCCGAATTTTTGAGTTTCGATATCTCAGCTCTGGAAGGGGCTAGAGCCTCCATTTTTGCACTCAGGTCTAAGTCTCATGGCCCTCTATCAGAATTTGGGAAGATTGGAGAAACTTAATTTTTCGCCTAAAAAAAAACGTAAGGGGTACCACTGTCGTTTTTTTTTCGGGCCGAATTTTTGAGTTTCGATATCTCAGCTCTGGAAGGGGCTAGAGCCTCCATTTTTGCACTCAGGTCTAAGTCTCATGGCCCTCTATCAGAATTTGGGAAGATTGGAGAAACTTAATTTTCGCCCAAAAAAAAAACGTAAGGGGTACCACTGTCGTTTTTTTTTCGGGCCGAATTTTGAGTTTCGATATCTCAGCTCTGGAAGGGGCTAGAGCCTCCATTTTTGCACTCAGGTCTAAGTCTCATGGCCCTCTATCAGAATTTGGGAAGATTGGAGAAACTTAATTTTTCGCCCAAAAAAAAACGTAAGGGGTACCACTGTCGTTTTTTTTTCGGGCCGAATTTTTGAGTTTCGATATCTCAGCTCTGGAAGGGGCTAGAGCCTCCATTTTTGCACTCAGGTCTAAGTCTCATGGCCCTCTATCAGAATTTGGGAAGATTGGAGAAACTTAATTTTTCGCCCCAAAAAAAAAAACGCAAGGGGTACCACTGTCGTTTTTTTTTTCGGGCCGAATTTTTGAGTTTCGATATCTCAGCTCTGGAAGGGGCTAGAGCCTCAATTTTTACACTCAGGTCTAAGTCTCATGGCCCTCTATCAGAATCCAGAGTTTTGGGAAGATTGGAGAAACTAAATTTTTCGCCCCCCAAAAAAAACGTAAGGGGTACCACTGTCGTTTTTTTTTGGGGCGAAAAATTAAGTTTCTCCAATCTTCCCAAATTCTGATAGAGGGCCATGAGACTTAGACCTGAGTGCAAAAATGGAGGCTCTAGCCCCTTCCAGAGCTGAGATATCGAAACTCAAAAATTCAGCCCGAAAAAAAAACGACAGTGGTACCCCTTACGTTTTTTTTTTTGGGCGAAAAATTAAGTTTCTCCAATCTTCCCAAATTCTGATAGAGGGCCATGAGACTTAGACCTGAGTGCAAAAATGGAGGCTCTAGCCCCTTCCAGAGCTGAGATATCGAAACTCAAAAATTCGGCCCGAAAAAAAAACGACAGTGGTACCCCTTACGTTTTTTTTTTTGGGCGAAAAATTAAGTTTCTCCAATCTTCCCAAATTCTGATAGAGGGCCATGAGACTTAGACCTGAGTGCAAAAATGGAGGCTCTAGCCCCTTCCAGAGCTGAGATATCGAAACTCAAAAATTCGGCCCGAAAAAAAAAACGACAGTGGTACCCCTTACGTTTTTTTTTGGGGGCGAAAAATTAAGTTTCTCCAATCTTCCCAAAACTCTGGATTCTGATAGAGGGCCATGAGACTTAGACCTGAGTGCAAAAATGGAGGCTCTAGCCCCTTCCAGAGCTGAGATATCGAAACTCAAAAATTCGGCCCTAAAAAAAAACGACAGTGGTACCCCTTACGTTTTTTTTTGGGGCGAAAAATTAAGTTTCTCCAATCTTCCCAAATTCTGATAGAGGGCCATGAGACTTAGACCTGAGTGCAAAAATGGAGGCTCTAGCCCCTTCCAGAGCTGAGATATCGAAACTCAAAAATTCGGCCCGAAAAAAAAACGACAGTGGTACCCCTTACGGTTTTTTTTTGGGCGAAAAATTAAGTTTCTCCAATCTTCCCAAATTCTGATAGAGGGCCATGAGACTTAGACCTGAGTGCAAAAATGGAGGCTCTAGCCCCTTCCAGAGCTGAGATATCAAAACTCAAAAATTCGGCCCGAAAAAAAAAACGACAGTGGTACCCCTTACGTTTTTTTTTTGGGCGAAAAATTAAGTTTCTCCAATCTTCCCAAATTCTGATAGAGGGCCATGAGACTTAGACCTGAGTGCAAAAATGGAGGCTCTAGCCCCTTCCAGAGCTGAGATATCGAAACTCAAAAATTCGGCCCGAAAAAAAAAACGACAGTGGTACCCCTTACGTTTTTTTTTTGGGGCGAAAAATTAAGTTTCTCCAATCTTCCCAAATTCTGATAGAGGGCCTTGAGACTTAGACCTGAGTGCAAAAATGGAGGCTCTAGCCCCTTCTAGAGCTGAGATATCGAAACTCAAAAATTCGGCCCGAAAAAAAAACGACAGTGGTACCCCTTACGTTTTTTTTTTGGGGCGAAAAATTAAGTGTCTCCAATCTTCCCAAAACTCTGGATTCTGATAGAGGGCCATGAGACTTAGACCTGAGTGCAAAAATGGAGGCTCTAGCCCCTTCCAGAGCTGAGATATCGAAACTAAAAAATTCGGCCCGAAAAAAAAACGACAGTGGTACCCCTTACGTTTTTTTTTTGGGCAAAAAATTAAGTTTCTCCAATCTTCCCAAATTCTGATAGAGGGCCATGAGACTTAGACCTGAGTGCAAAAATGGAGGCTCTAGCCCCTTCCAGAGCTGAGATATCGAAACTCAAAAATTCGGCCCGAAAAAAAAACGACAGTGGTACCCCTTACGTTTTTTTTGGGGGGGGCGAAAAATTAAGTTTCTCCAATCTTCCCAAATTCTGATAGAGGGCCATGAGACTTAGACCTGAGTGCAAAATGGAGGCTCTAGCCCCTTCCAGAGCTGAGATATCGAAACTAAAAAATTCGGCCGAAAAAAAAACGACAGTGGTACCCCTTACGTTTTTTTTTTTGGGCGAAAAATTAAGTTTCTCCAATATTCCCAAATTCTGATAGAGGGCCATGAGACTTAGACCTGAGTGCAAAAATGGAGGCTCTAGCCCCTTCCAGAGCTGAGATATCGAAACTAAAAAATTCGGCCCGAAAAAAAAAACGACAGTGGTACCCCTTACGTTTTTTTTTGGGGGGCGAAAAATTAAGTTTCTCCAACCTTCCCAAATTCTGATAGAGGGCCATGAGACTTAGACCTGAGTGCAAAAATGGAGGCTCTAGCCCCTTCCAGAGCTGAGATATCGAAACTCAAAAATTCGGCCCGAAAAAAAAACGACAGTGGTACCCCTTACGTTTTTTTTTTTGGGGCGAAAAATTAAGATTCTCCAATCTTCCCAAAACTCTGGATTCTGATAGAGGGCCATGAGACTTAGACCTGAGTGCAAAAATGGAGGCTCTAGCCCCTTCCAGAGCTGAGATATCGAAACTCAAAAATTCGGCCCGAAAAAAAAAACGACAGTGGTACCCCTTACGTTTTTTTTTTGGGCGAAAAATTAAGTTTCTCCAATCTTCCCAAATTCTGATAGAGGGCCATGAGACTTAGACCTGAGTGCAAAAATGGAGGCTCTAGCCCCTTCCAGAGCTGAGATATCAAAACTCAAAAATTCGTCCCGAAAAAAAAACGACAGTGGTACCCCTTACGTTTTTTTTTTGGGGCGAAAAATTAAGTTTCTCCAATCTTCCCAAATTCTGATAGAGGGCCATGAGACTTAGACCTGAGTGCAAAAATGGAGGCTCTAGCCCCTTCTAGAGCTGAGATATCGAAACTCAAAAATTCGGCCCGAAAAAAAAACGACAGTGGTACCCCTTACGTTTTTTTTGGGGGGGCGAAAAATTAAGTTTCTCCAATCTTCCCAAAACTCTGGATTCTGATAGAGGGCCATGAGACTTAGACCTGAGTGCAAAAATGGAGGCTCTAGCCCCTTCCAGAGCTGAGATATCGAAACTCAAAAATTCGGCCCGAAAAAAAAACGACAGTGGTACCCCTTACGATTTTTTGGGGGGGGCGAAAAATTAAGTTTCTCCAATCTTCCCAAATTCTGATAGAGGGCCATGAGACTTAGACCTGAGTGCAAAAATGGAGGCTCTAGCCCCTTCCAGAGCTGAGATATCGAAACTCAAAAATTCAGCCCGAAAAAAAAACGACAGTGGTACCCCTTACGTTTTTTTTTTTGGGGCGAAAAATTAAGATTCTCCAATCTTCCCAAAACTCTGGATTCTGATAGAGGGCCATGAGACTTAGACCTGAGTGCAAAAATGGAGGCTCTAGCCCCTTCCAGAGCTGAGATATCGAAACTCAAAAATTCGGCCCGAAAAAAAAAACGACAGTGGTACCCCTTACGTTTTTTTTTTTGGGCGAAAAATTAAGTTTCTCCAATCTTCCCAAATTCTGATAGAGGGCCATGAGACTTAGACCTGAGTGCAAAAATGGAGGCTCTAGCCCCTTCCAGAGCTGAGATATCGAAACTCAAAAATTCGGCCCGAAAAAAAAACGACAGTGGTACCCCTTACGTTTTTTTTTTTGGGGCGAAAAATTAAGTTTCTCCAATCTTCCCAAATTCTGATAGAGGGCCATGAGACTTAGACCTGAGTGCAAAAATGGAGGCTCTAGCCCCTTCCAGAGCTGAGATATCGAAACTCAAAAATTCGGCCCGAAAAAAAAAACGACAGTGGTACCCCTTACGTTTTTTTTTGGGGGCGAAAAATTAAGTTTCTCCAATCTTCCCAAAACTCTGGATTCTGATAGAGGGCCATGAGACTTAGACCTGAGTGCAAAAATGGAGGCTCTAGCCCTTTCCAGAGCTGAGATATCGAAACTCAAAAATTCGGCCCGAAAAAAAAACGACAGTGGTACCCCTTACGTTTTTTTTTTTGGGGCGAAAAATTAAGTTTCTCCAATCTTCCCAAATTCTGATAGAGGGCCATGAGACTTAGACCTGAGTGCAAAAATGGAGGCTCTAGCCCCTTCCAGAGCTGAGATATCGAAACTCAAAAATTCGGCCCGAAAAAAAAAACGACAGTGGTACCCCTTACGTTTTTTTTTTTTTGGGCGAAAAATTAAGTTTCTCCAATCTTCCCAAATTCTGATAGAGGGCCATGAGACTTAGACCTGAGTGCAAAAATGGAGGCTCTAGCCCCTTCCAGAGCTGAGATATCGAAACTCAAAAATTCGGCCCGAAAAAAAAAACGACAGTGGTACCCCTTACGTTTTTTTTTTGGGGGCGAAAAATTAAGTTTCTCCAATCTTCCCAAATTCTGATAGAGGGCCATGAGACTTAGACCTGAGTGCAAAAATGGAGGCTCTAGCCCCTTCCAGAGCTGAGATATCGAAACTCAAAAATTCGGCCCGAAAAAAAAAACGACAGTGGTACCCCTTACGTTTTTTTTGGGGGGCGAAAAATTAAGTTTCTCCAATCTTCCCAAAACTCTGGATTCTGATAGAGGGCCATGAGACTTAGACATGAGTGCAAAAATGGAGGCTCTAGCCCCTTCCAGAGCTGAGATATCGAAACTCAAAAATTCGGCCCGAAAAAAAAACGACAGTGGTACCCCTTACGTTTTTTTTTTTTGGGCGAAAAATTAAGTTTCTCCAATCTTCCCAAATTCTGATAGAGGGCCATGAGACTTAGACCTGAGTGCAAAAATGGAGGCTCTAGCCCCTTCCAGAGCTGAGATATCGAAACTCAAAAATTCGGCCCGAAAAAAAAAAACGACAGTGGTACCCCTTACGGTTTTTTTTTGGGCGAAAAATTAAGTTTCTCCAATCTTCCCAAATTCTGATAGAGGGCCATGAGACTTAGACCTGAGTGCAAAAATGGAGGCTCTAGCCCCTTCCAGAGCTGAGATATCGAAACTAAAAAATTCGGCCGAAAAAAAAACGACAGTGGTACCCCTTACGTTTTTTTTTTTGGGCGAAAAATTAAGTTTCTCCAATATTCCCAAATTCTGATAGAGGGCCATGAGACTTAGACCTGAGTGCAAAAATGGAGGTTCTAGCCCCTTCCAGAGCTGAGATATAGAAACTCAAAAATTCGGCCCGAAAAAAAAAAACGACAGTGGTACCCTTTACGTTTTTTTTGGGGGGGCGAAAAATTAAGTTTCTCCAATCTTCCCAAATTCTGATAGAGGGCCATGAGACTTAGACCTGAGTGCAAAAATGGAGGCTCTAGCCCCTTCCAGAGCTGAGATATCGAAACTCAAAAATTCGGCCCGAAAAAAAAACGACAGTGGTACCCCTTACGTTTTTTTTTTGGGCGAAAAATTACGTTCCTCCAATCTTCCCAAATTCTGGTAGAGGGCCATGAGACTTAGACCTGAGTGCAAAAATGGAGGCTCTAGCCCCTTCCAGCGCTGAGATATCGAAACTCAAAAATTCGGCCCGAAAAAAAAAACGACAGTGGTACCCCTTACGTTTTTTTTTTGGGCGAAAAATTAAGTTTGTCCAATCTTCCCAAATTCTGATAGAGGGCCATGAGACTTAGATCTGAGTGCAATAATGGAGGCTCTAGACCCTTCCAGAGCTGAGATATTAAAACTCAAAGTTTGGACCCGAAAAAAAAAAAAACGACAGTGGTACCCCTTTCGTTTTGTTTTTTTTTGGGCGAAAAATTAAGTTTCTCCAATCTTCCCAAATTCTGATAGAGGGCCATGAGACTTAGACCTGAGTGCAAAAATGGAGGCTCTAGCCCCTTCCAGAGCTGAGATATCGAAACTAAAAAATTCGGCCGAAAGAAAAACGACAGTGGTACCCCTTACGTTTTTTTTTTTGGGCGAAAAATTAAGTTTCTCCAATATTCCCAAATTCTGATAGAGGGCCATGAGACTTAGACCTGAGTGCAAAAATGGAGGCTCTAGCCCCTTCCAGAGCTGAGATATCGAAACTCAAAAATTCGGCCCGAAAAAAAAAACGACAGTGGTACCCTTTACGTTTTTTTTTGGGGGGCGAAAAATTAAGTTTCTCCAATCTTCCCAAATTCTGATAGAGGGCCATGAGACTTAGACCTGAGTGCAAAAATGGAGGCTCTAGCCCCTTCCAGAGCTGAGATATCGAAACTCAAAAATTCGGCCCGAAAAAAAAACGACAGTGGTACCCCTTACGGTTTTTTTTTTGGGGCGAAAAATTAAGATTCTCCAATCTTCCCAAAACTCTGGATTCTGATAGAGGGCCATGAGACTTAGACCTGAGTGCAAAAATGGAGGCTCTAGCCCCTTCCAGAGCTGAGATATCGAAACTCAAAAATTCGGCCCGAAAAAAAAAACGACAGTGGTACCCCTTACGTTTTTTTTTTGGGCGAAAAATTAAGTTTCTCCAATCTTCCCAAATTCTGGTAGAGGGCCATGAGACTTAGACCTGAGTGCAAAAATGGAGGCTCTAGCCCCTTCCAGAGCTGAGATATCGAAACTCAAAAATTCAGCCCGAAAAAAAACGACAGTGGTACCCCTTACGTTTTTTTTTTTTGGGCGAAAAATTAAGTTTCTCCAATCTTCCCAAAACTCTGGATTCTGATAGAGGGCCATGAGACTTAGACCTGAGTGCAAAAATGGAGGCTCTAGCCCCTTCCAGAGCTGAGATATCGAAACTCAAAAATTCGGCCCGAAAAAAAAACGACAGTGGTACCCCTTACGTTTTTTTTTTGGGCGAAAAATTACGTTTCTCCAATCTTCCCAAATTCTGGTAGAGGGCCATGAGACTTAGACCTGAGTGCAAAAATGGAGGCTCTAGCCCCTTCCAGAGCTGAGATATCGAAACTCAAAAATTCAGCCCGAAAAAAAAACGACAGTGGTACCCCTTACGTTTTTTTTTTTTGGGCGAAAAATTAAGTTTCTCCAATCTTCCCAAATTCTGATAGAGGGCCATGAGACTTAGATCTGAGTGCAAAAATGGAGGCTCTAGACCCTTCCAGAGCTGAGATATTAAAACTCAAAGTTTGGACCCGAAAAAAAAAAAAAACGACAGTGGTACCCCTTTCGTTTTGTTTTTTTTTTGGGCGAAAAATTACGTTCCTCCAATCTTCCCAAATTCTGGTAGAGGGCCATGAGACTTAGACCTGAGTGCAAAAATGGAGGCTCTAGCCCCTTCCAGCGCTGAGATATCGAAACTCAAAAATTCGGCCCGAAAAAAAACCCGACAGTGGTACCCCTTACGTTTTTTTTTTGGGCGAAAAATTAAGTTTGTCCAATCTTCCCAAATTCTGATAGAGGGCCATGAGACTTAGATCTGAGTGCAAAAATGGAGGCTCTAGACCCTTCCAGAGCTGAGATATTAAAACTCAAAGTTTGGACCCGAAAAAAAAAAACGACAGTGGTACCCCTTTCGTTTTGTTTTTTTTTGGGCGAAAAATTAAGTTTCTCCAATCTTCCCAAATTCTGATAGAGGGCCATGAGACTTAGACCTGAGTGCAAAAATGGAGGCTCTAGCCCCTTCCAGAGCTGAGATATCGAAACTAAAAAATTCGGCCGAAAGAAAAACGACAGTGGTACCCCTTACGTTTTTTTTTTTGGGCGAAAAATTAAGTTTCTCCAATATTCCCAAATTCTGATAGAGGGCCATGAGACTTAGACCTGAGTGCAAAAATGGAGGCTCTAGCCCCTTCCAGAGCTGAGATATCGAAACTCAAAAATTCGGCCCGAAAAAAAAAACGACAGTGGTACCCTTTACGTTTTTTTTTGGGGGGCGAAAAATTAAGTTTCTCCAATCTTCCCAAATTCTGATAGAGGGCCATGAGACTTAGACCTGAGTGCAAAAATGGAGGCTCTAGCCCCTTCCAGAGCTGAGATATCGAAACTCAAAAATTCGGCCCGAAAAAAAAACGACAGTGGTACCCCTTACGGTTTTTTTTTTGGGGCGAAAAATTAAGATTCTCCAATCTTCCCAAAACTCTGGATTCTGATAGAGGGCCATGAGACTTAGACCTGAGTGCAAAAATGGAGGTTCTAGCCCCTTCCAGAGCTGAGATATCGAAACTCAAAAATTCGGCCCGAAAAAAAAAACGACAGTGGTACCCCTTACGTTTTTTTTTTGGGCGAAAAATTAAGTTTCTCCAATCTTCCCAAATTCTGATAGAGGGCCATGAGACTTAGACCTGAGTGCAAAAATGGAGGCTCTAGCCCCTTCCAGAGCTGAGATATCGAAACTCAAAAATTCGGCCCGAAAAAAAAAACGACAGTGGTACCCCTTAAGTTTTTTTTTTCGGGGCGAAAAATTAAGTTTCTCCAATCTTCCCAAAACTCTGGATTCTGATAGAGGGCCATGAGACTTAGACCTGAGTGCAAAAATGGAGGCTCTAGCCCCTTCCAGAGCTGAGATATCGAAACTCAAAAATTCGGCCCGAAAAAAAAACGACAGTGGTACCCCTTACGTTTTTTTTTTGGGCGAAAAATTACGTTTCTCCAATCTTCCCAAATTCTGGTAGAGGGCCATGAGACTTAGACCTGAGTGCAAAAATGGAGGCTCTAGCCCCTTCCAGAGCTGAGATATCGAAACTCAAAAATTCGGCCCGAAAAAAAAAACGACAGTGGTACCCCTTACGTTTTTTTTTTTGGGCGAAAAATTAAGTTTCTCCAATCTTCCCAAATTCTGATAGAGGGCCATGAGACTTAGATCTGAGTGCAAAAATGGAGGCTCTAGACCCTTCCAGAGCTGAGATATTAAAACTCAAAGTTTGGACCCGAAAAAAAAAAAAAAACGACAGTGGTACCCCTTTCGTTTTGTTTTTTTTTTGGGCGAAAAATTAAGTTTCTCCAATCTTCCCAAATTCTGATAGAGGGCCATGAGACTTAGACCTGAGTGCAAAAATGGAGGCTCCAGCCCCTTCCAGAGCTGAGATATCGAAACTCAAAAATTCGGCCCGAAAAAAAAAACGACAGTGGTACCCCTTACGTTTTTTTTTTGGGCGAAAAATTAAGTTTCTCCAATCTTCCCAAATTCTGATAGAGGGCCATGAGACTTAGACCTGAGTGCAAAAATGGAGGCTCTAGCCCCTTCCAGAGCTGAGATATCGAAACTCAAAAATTCGGCCCGAAAAAAAAAACGACAGTGGTACCCCTTAAGTTTTTTTTTTCGGGGCGAAAAATTAAGTTTCTCCAATCTTCCCAAAACTCTGGATTCTGATAGAGGGCCATGAGACTTAGACCTGAGTGCAAAAATGGAGGCTCTAGCCCCTTCCAGAGCTGAGATATCGAAACTCAAAAATTCGGCCCGAAAAAAAACGACAGTGGTACCCCTTACGGTTTTTTTTTTTGGGCGAAAAATTAAGTTTCTCCAATCTTCCCAAAACTCTGGATTCTGATAGAGGGCCATGAGACTTAGACCTGAGTGCAAAAATGGAGGCTCTAGCCCCTTCCAGAGCTGAGATATCGAAACTCAAAAATTCGGCCCGAAAAAAAAACGACAGTGGTACCCCTTACGTTTTTTTTTTGGGCGAAAAATTACGTTTCTCCAATCTTCCCAAATTCTGGTAGAGGGCCATGAGACTTAGACCTGAGTGCAAAAATGGAGGCTCTAGCCCCTTCCAGAGCTGAGATATCGAAACTCAAAAATTCGGCCCGAAAAAAAAAACGACAGTGGTACCCCTTACGTTTTTTTTTTTGGGCGAAAAATTAAGTTTCTCCAATCTTCCCAAATTCTGATAGAGGGCCATGAGACTTAGATCTGAGTGCAAAAATGGAGGCTCTAGACCCTTCCAGAGCTGAGATATTAAAACTCAAAGTTTGGACCCGAAAAAAAAAAAAACGACAGTGGTACCCCTTTCGTTTTGTTTTTTTTTTGGGCGAAAAATTAAGTTTCTCCAATCTTCCCAAATTCTGATAGAGGGCCATGAGACTTAGACCTGAGCGCAAAAATGGAGGCTCTAGCCCCTTCCAGAACTGAGATATCGAAACTCAAAAAATCGGCCCGAAAAAAAAAAACGACAGTGGTACCCCTTACGTTTTTTTTTGGGGCGAAAAATTAAGTTTCTCCAATCTTCCCAAAACTCTGGATTCTGATAGAGGGCCATGAGACTTAGACCTGAGTGCAAAAATGGAGGCTCTAGCCCCTTCCAGAGCTGAGATATCGAAACTCAAAAATTCGGCCCGAAAAAAAAACGACAGTGGTACCCCTTACGTTTTTTTTTTGGGCAAAAAATTAAGTTTCTCCAATCTTCCCAAATTCTGATAGAGGGCCATGAGACTTAGACCTGAGTGCAAAAATGGAGGCTCTAGCCCCTTCCAGAGCTGAGATATCGAAACTCAAAAATTCGGCCCGAAAAAAAAACGACAGTGGTACCCCTTACGTTTTTTTTGGGGGGGGCGAAAAATTAAGTTTCTCCAATCTTCCCAAATTCTGATAGAGGGCCATGAGACTTAGACCTGAGTGCAAAATGGAGGCTCTAGCCCCTTCCAGAGCTGAGATATCGAAACTAAAAAATTCGGCCGAAAAAAAAACGACAGTGGTACCCCTTACGTTTTTTTTTTGGGGCGAAAAATTAAGTTTCTCCAATATTCCCAAATTCTGATAGAGGGCCATGAGACTTAGACCTGAGTGCAAAAATGGAGGCTCTAGCCCCTTCCAGAGCTGAGATATCGAAACTAAAAAATTCGGCCCGAAAAAAAAAACGACAGTGGTACCCCTTACGTTTTTTTTTTGGGGGGCGAAAAATTAAGTTTCTCCAACCTTCCCAAATTCTGATAGAGGGCCATGAGACTTAGACCTGAGTGCAAAAATGGAGGCTCTAGCCCCTTCCAGAGCTGAGATATCGAAACTCAAAAATTCGGCCCGAAAAAAAAACGACAGTGGTACCCCTTACGTTTTTTTTTTTGGGGCGAAAAATTAAGATTCTCCAATCTTCCCAAAACTCTGGATTCTGATAGAGGGCCATGAGACTTAGACCTGAGTGCAAAAATGGAGGCTCTAGCCCCTTCCAGAGCTGAGATATCGAAACTCAAAAATTCGGCCCGAAAAAAAAAACGACAGTGGTACCCCTTACGTTTTTTTTTTGGGCGAAAAATTAAGTTTCTCCAATCTTCCCAAATTCTGATAGAGGGCCATGAGACTTAGACCTGAGTGCAAAAATGGAGGCTCTAGCCCCTTCCAGAGCTGAGATATCAAAACTCAAAAATTCGTCCCGAAAAAAAAACGACAGTGGTACCCCTTACGTTTTTTTTTTGGGGCGAAAAATTAAGTTTCTCCAATCTTCCCAAATTCTGATAGAGGGCCATGAGACTTAGACCTGAGTGCAAAAATGGAGGCTCTAGCCCCTTCTAGAGCTGAGATATCGAAACTCAAAAATTCGGCCCGAAAAAAAAACGACAGTGGTACCCCTTACGTTTTTTTTGGGGGGGCGAAAAATTAAGTTTCTCCAATCTTCCCAAAACTCTGGATTCTGATAGAGGGCCATGAGACTTAGACCTGAGTGCAAAAATGGAGGCTCTAGCCCCTTCCAGAGCTGAGATATCGAAACTCAAAAATTCGGCCCGAAAAAAAAACGACAGTGGTACCCCTTACGATTTTTTGGGGGGGGCGAAAAATTAAGTTTCTCCAATCTTCCCAAATTCTGATAGAGGGCCATGAGACTTAGACCTGAGTGCAAAAATGGAGGCTCTAGCCCCTTCCAGAGCTGAGATATCGAAACTCAAAAATTCAGCCCGAAAAAAAAACGACAGTGGTACCCCTTACGTTTTTTTTTTTGGGGCGAAAAATTAAGATTCTCCAATCTTCCCAAAACTCTGGATTCTGATAGAGGGCCATGAGACTTAGACCTGAGTGCAAAAATGGAGGCTCTAGCCCCTTCCAGAGCTGAGATATCGAAACTCAAAAATTCGGCCCGAAAAAAAAAACGACAGTGGTACCCCTTACGTTTTTTTTTTTGGGCGAAAAATTAAGTTTCTCCAATCTTCCCAAATTCTGATAGAGGGCCATGAGACTTAGACCTGAGTGCAAAAATGGAGGCTCTAGCCCCTTCCAGAGCTGAGATATCGAAACTCAAAAATTCGGCCCGAAAAAAAAACGACAGTGGTACCCCTTACGTTTTTTTTTTTGGGGCGAAAAATTAAGTTTCTCCAATCTTCCCAAATTCTGATAGAGGGCCATGAGACTTAGACCTGAGTGCAAAAATGGAGGCTCTAGCCCCTTCCAGAGCTGAGATATCGAAACTCAAAAATTCGGCCCGGAAAAAAAACGACAGTGGTACCCCTTACGTTTTTTTTGGGGGGGGCGAAAAATTAAGTTTCTCCAATCTTCCCAAAACTCTGGATTCTGATAGAGGGCCATGAGACTTAGACCTGAGTGCAAAAATGGAGGCTCTAGCCCCTTCCAGAGCTGAGATATCGAAACTCAAAAATTCGGCCCGAAAAAAAAACGACAGTGGTACCCCTTACGTTTTTTTTTTGGGCGAAAAATTACGTTCCTCCAATCTTCCCAAATTCTGGTAGAGGGCCATGAGACTTAGACCTGAGTGCAAAAATGGAGGCTCTAGCCCCTTCCAGAGCTGAGATATCGAAACTCAAAAATTCGGCCCAAAAAAAAAACGACAGTGGTACCCCTTACGTTTTTTTTTTGGGCGAAAAATTAAGTTTCTCCAATCTTCCCAAATTCTGATAGAGGGCCATGAGACTTAGATCTGAGTGCAAAAATGGAGGCTCTAGACCCTTCCAGAGCTGAGATATTAAAACTCAAAGTTTGGACCCGAAAAAAAAAAAACGACAGTGGTACCCCTTTCGTTTTGTTTTTTTTTTTGGGCGAAAAATTAAGTTTCTCCAATCTTCCCAAATTCTGATAGAGGGCCATGAGACTTAGACCTGAGTGCAAAAATGGAGGCTCTAGCCCCTTCCAGAGCTGAGATATCGAAACTAAAAAATTCGGCCGAAAAAAAAACGACAGTGGTACCCCTTACGTTTTTTTTTTTGGGCGAAAAATTAAGTTTCTCCAATATTCCCAAATTCTGATAGAGGGCCATGAGACTTAGACCTGAGTGCAAAAATGGAGGTTCTAGCCCCTTCCAGAGCTGAGATATAGAAACTCAAAAATTCGGCCCGAAAAAAAAAAACGACAGTGGTACCCTTTACGTTTTTTTTGGGGGGGCGAAAAATTAAGTTTCTCCAATCTTCCCAAATTCTGATAGAGGGCCATGAGACTTAGACCTGAGTGCAAAAATGGAGGCTCTAGCCCCTTCCAGAGCTGAGATATCGAAACTCAAAAATTCGGCCCGAAAAAAAAACGACAGTGGTACCCCTTACGTTTTTTTTTTGGGCGAAAAATTACGTTCCTCCAATCTTCCCAAATTCTGGTAGAGGGCCATGAGACTTAGACCTGAGTGCAAAAATGGAGGCTCTAGCCCCTTCCAGCGCTGAGATATCGAAACTCAAAAATTCGGCCCGAAAAAAAAAACGACAGTGGTACCCCTTACGTTTTTTTTTTGGGCGAAAAATTAAGTTTCTCCAATCTTCCCAAAACTCTGGATTCTGATAGAGGGCCATGAGACTTAGACCTGAGTGCAAAAATGGAGGCTCTAGCCCCTTTCAGAGCTGAGATATCGAAACTCAAAAATTCGGCCCGAAAAAAAAAAAGACAGTGGTACCCCTTACGTTTTTTTTTTTGGGGCGAAAAATTAAGTTTCTCCAATCTTCCCAAATTCTGATAGAGGGCCATGAGACTTAGACCTGAGTGCAAAAATGGAGGCTCTAGCCCCTTCCAGAGCTGAGATATCGAAACTCAAAAATTCGGCCCGAAAAAAAAACGACAGTGGTACCCCTTACGTTTTTTTTTTGGGCGAAAAATTAAGTTTCTCCAATCTTCCCAAATTCTGATAGAGGGCCATGAGACTTAGACCTGAGTGCAAAAATGGAGGCTCCAGCCCCTTCCAGAGCTGAGATATCGAAACTCAAAAATTCGGCCCGAAAAAAAAAAACGACAGTGGTACCCCTTACGTTTTTTTTTTGGGCGAAAAATTAAGTTTCTCCAATCTTCCCAAATTCTGATAGAGGGCCATGAGACTTAGACCTGAGTGCAAAAATGGAGGCTCTAGCCCCTTCCAGAGCTGAGATATCGAAACTCAAAAATTCGGCCCGAAAAAAAAAACGACAGTGGTACCCCTTAAGTTTTTTTTTTCGGGGCGAAAAATTAAGTTTCTCCAATCTTCCCAAAACTCTGGATTCTGATAGAGGGCCATGAGACTTAGACCTGAGTGCAAAAATGGAGGCTCTAGCCCCTTCCAGAGCTGAGATATCGAAACTCAAAAATTCGGCCCGAAAAAAAACGACAGTGGTACCCCTTACGGTTTTTTTTTTTGGGCGAAAAATTAAGTTTCTCCAATCTTCCCAAAACTCTGGATTCTGATAGAGGGCCATGAGACTTAGACCTGAGTGCAAAAATGGAGGCTCTAGCCCCTTCCAGAGCTGAGATATCGAAACTCAAAAATTCGGCCCGAAAAAAAAACGACAGTGGTACCCCTTACGTTTTTTTTTTGGGCGAAAAATTACGTTTCTCCAATCTTCCCAAATTCTGGTAGAGGGCCATGAGACTTAGACCTGAGTGCAAAAATGGAGGCTCTAGCCCCTTCCAGAGCTGAGATATCGAAACTCAAAAATTCGGCCCGAAAAAAAAAACGACAGTGGTACCCCTTACGTTTTTTTTTTTGGGCGAAAAATTAAGTTTCTCCAATCTTCCCAAATTCTGATAGAGGGCCATGAGACTTAGATCTGAGTGCAAAAATGGAGGCTCTAGACCCTTCCAGAGCTGAGATATTAAAACTCAAAGTTTGGACCCGAAAAAAAAAAAAACGACAGTGGTACCCCTTTCGTTTTGTTTTTTTTTTGGGCGAAAAATTAAGTTTCTCCAATCTTCCCAAATTCTGATAGAGGGCCATGAGACTTAGACCTGAGTGCAAAAATGGAGGCTCCAGCCCCTTCCAGAGCTGAGATATCGAAACTCAAAAATTCGGCCCGAAAAAAAAAACGACAGTGGTACCCCTTTCGTTTTGTTTTTTTTTTGGGCGAAAAATTAAGTTTCTCCAATCTTCCCAAATTCTGATAGAGGGCCATGAGACTTAGACCTGAGTGCAAAAATGGAGGCTCTAGCCCCTTCCAGAGCTGAGATATCGAAACTCAAAAATTCGGCCCGAAAAAAAAAATGACAGTGGTACCCCTTAAGTTTTTTTTTTCGGGGCGAAAAATTAAGTTTCTCCAATCTTCCCAAAACTCTGGATTCTGATAGAGGGCCATGAGACTTAGACCTGAGTGCAAAAATGGAGGCTCTAGCCCCTTCCAGAGCTGAGATATCGAAACTCAAAAATTCGGCCCGAAAAAAAACGACAGTGGTACCCCTTACGGTTTTTTTTTTTGGGCGAAAAATTAAGTTTCTCCAATCTTCCCAAAACTCTGGATTCTGATAGAGGGCCATGAGACTTAGACCTGAGTGCAAAAATGGAGGCTCTAGCCCCTTCCAGAGCTGAGATATCGAAACTCAAAAATTCGGCCCGAAAAAAAAACGACAGTGGTACCCCTTACGTTTTTTTTTTCGGGGCGAAAAATTAAGTTTCTCCAATCTTCCCAAATTCTGATAGAGGGCCATGAGACTTAGACCTGAGTGCAAAAATGGAGGCTCTAGCCCCTTCCAGAGCTGAGATATCGAAACTCAAAAATTCGGCCCGAAAAAAAAACGACAGTGGTACCCCTCACGTTTTTTTTGGGGGGGCGAAAAATTAAGTTTCTACAATCTTCCCAAATTCTGATAGAGGGCCATGAGACTTAGACCTGAGTGCAAAAATGGAGGCTCTAGCCCCTTCCAGAGCTGAGATATCGAAACTCAAAAATTCGGCTCGAAAAAAAAACGACAGTGGTACCCCTTACGTTTTTTTTGGGGGGGCGAAAAATTAAGTTTCTCCAATCTTCCCAAATTCTGATAGAGGGCCATGAGACTTAGACCTGAGTGCAAAAATGGAGGCTCTAGCCCCTTCCAGAGCTGAGATATCGAAACTCAAAAATTCGGCCCGGAAAAAAAACGACAGTGGTACCCCTTACGTTTTTTTTGGGGGGGGGCGAAAAATTAAGTTTCTCCAATCTTCCCAAAACTCTGGATTCTGATAGAGGGCCATGAGACTTAGACCTGAGTGCAAAAATGGAGGCTCTAGCCCCTTCCAGAGCTGAGATATCGAAACTCAAAATTTCGGCCCGAAAAAAAACGACAGTGGTACCCCTTACGTTTTTTTTTTTG
Source organism: Pimephales promelas (assembly GCF_988280905.1). Classification (NCBI taxonomy): domain Eukaryota; kingdom Metazoa; phylum Chordata; class Actinopteri; order Cypriniformes; family Leuciscidae; genus Pimephales; species Pimephales promelas. The sequence continues at coordinate 2,136,147 of NC_142781.1, forward strand.
GGCGAAAAATTAAGTTTCTCCAATCTTCCCAAAACTCTGGATTCTGATAGAGGGCCATGAGACTTAGACCTGAGTGCAAAAATGGAGGCTCTAGCCCCTTCCAGAGCTGAGATATCGAAACTCAAAAATTCGGCCCGAAAAAAAAACGACAGTGGTACCCCTTACGTTTTTTTTTTGGGCGAAAAATTACGTTTCTCCAATCTTCCCAAATTCTGGTAGAGGGCCATGAGACTTAGACCTGAGTGCAAAAATGGAGGCTCTAGCCCCTTCCAGAGCTGAGATATCGAAACTCAAAAATTCAGCCCGAAAAAAAAACGACAGTGGTACCCCTTACGTTTTTTTTTTTGGGCGAAAAATTAAGTTTCTCCAATCTTCCCAAATTCTGATAGAGGGCCATGAGACTTAGATCTGAGTGCAAAAATGGAGGCTCTAGACCCTTCCAGAGCTGAGATATTAAAACTCAAAGTTTGGACCCGAAAAAAAAAAAAACGACAGTGGTACCCCTTTCGTTTTGTTTTTTTTTGGGCGAAAAATTAAGTTTCTCCAATCTTCCCAAATTCTGATAGAGGGCCATGAGACTTAGACCTGAGCGCAAAAATGGAGGCTCTAGCCCCTTCCAGAGCTGAGATATCGAAACTCAAAAAATCGGCCCGAAAAAAAAACGACAGTGGTACCCCTTACGTTTTTTTTTTGGGCGAAAAATTAAGTTTCTCCAATCTTCCCAAAACTCTGGATTCTGATAGAGGGCCATGAGACTTAGACCTGAGTGCAAAAATGGAGGCTCTAGCCCCTTTCAGAGCTGAGATATCGAAACTCAAAAATTCGGCCCGAAAAAAAAAAGACAGTGGTACCCCTTACGTTTTTTTTTTTTGGGGCGAAAAATTAAGTTTCTCCAATCTTCCCAAATTCTGATAGAGGGCCATGAGACTTAGACCTGAGTGCAAAAATGGAGGCTCTAGCCCCTTCCAGAGCTGAGATATCGAAACTCAAAAATTCGGCCCGAAAAAAAAACGACAGTGGTACCCCTTACGTTTTTTTTTTGGGCGAAAAATTAAGTTTCTCCAATCTTCCCAAATTCTGATAGAGGGCCATGAGACTTAGACCTGAGTGCAAAAATGGAGGCTCCAGCCCCTTCCAGAGCTGAGATATCGAAACTCAAAAATTCGGCCCGAAAAAAAAACGACAGTGGTACCCCTTAAGTTTTTTTTTCGGGGCGAAAAATTAAGTTTCTCCAATCTTCCCAAATTCTGATAGAGGGCCATGAGACTTAGACCTGAGTGCAAAAATGGAGGCTCTAGCCCCTTCCAGAGCTGAGATATCGAAACTCAAAAATTCGGCCCGAAAAAAAAACGAGAGTGGTACCCCTTACGTTTTTTTTTGGGGGCGAAAAATTAAGTTTCTCCAATCTTCCCAAAACACTGGATTCTGATAGAGGGCCATGAGACTTAGACCTGAGTGCAAAAATGGAGGCTCTAGCCCCTTCCAGAGCAGAGATATCGAAACTCAAAAATTCGGCCCGAAAAAAAAAACGACAGTGGTACCCCTTACGTTTTTTTTTTTTTGGGCGAAAAATTAAGTTTCTCCAATCTTCCCAAAACTCTGGATTCTGATAGAGGGCCATGAGACTTAGACCTGAGTGCAAAAATGGAGGCTCTAGCCCCTTCCAGAGCTGAGATATCGAAACTCAAAAATTCGGCACGAAAAAAAAACGACAGTGACTTACGTTTTGACAGTGGTACCCCTTACGTTTTTTTTTTTTTGGCGAAAAATTAAGTTTCTCCAATCTTCACAAATTCTGATAGAGGGCCATGTGTCATGAAACTGCACATGGAACATGAACAGAGGTGATCCAAACGCAGGCTTTATTAAAGAGGAGAATCCAGAGACAGGTACAAGGAAACAGGCAGGGGTCAAAACCAGGTAAGCAGTCCAGATCAGCAATCAAACAATTCAGGGATAAGGCAAACGGGAGGACCAGATACAGGCAGAGAGTCCAGGAACCGTGAAACTAGGGAATACTAAGGAAACTAGGAGATACTAGAAAAACACTAGAAGCAGTCAGACACTAGACACAAACACAATACTGAGCACCGAGCAAAGGGGAAACTCAGGCTTAAGACAGGTGAACTAAACAAGATGATAAAACACAGGTGCATGAAATCAACCATAATCAGTCCAGGGTAAAACATGAAAGAAACAATAAACTAGGAAGGAGTGCCCCCCAGAGGCTCAAGCGGGCACTCCAGCCGCAGATCATCACATAACCCCCCCTCTAAGGAGCGGCTTCCAGACGCTCCTAGAACAATCCAGGCGGGGGGCAGAGTGAAGGTGATCCCGGGGGAGGGACGGAGGGCCAGGCCCGTGCAGGGGAACGGGACCCGGACACAGGCAAGGCGGGCCTGGGCCGTGGAGCGTGGGTGACCAGGTTGGAGCAGGACGTGATGGCGGCCAGGGTGGAGCAGGGCGTGATGGCGGCCAGGGCGGAGCAGGACGTGAAGGCGGCCAGGGCGGAGCAGGACTTGATGGCGGCCAGGGCGGAGCAGGACGTGAAGGCGGCCAGGGCGGAGCAGGACTTGATGGCGGCCAGGGCGGAGCAGGCTCAGGCAGAGACGAGGGCGGAGCAGACTCAGGTGCGGTCCATGTCAGTGTCACCTCCAAGGCCCCCGCAGAGTACCTAGTGCCCCCCCCAAAAAAACACTTGGGGAAATTCACGGGAGGAACCTCTGGGTGGTAAACGGGTTCAGGAAAGGTCTCCCGGAGCTTGAAGGGCGCAGTCAAGGTGATGCGCAGAGGCGGGGCCGGCAGGGCGAGGCGCAGAGGCGGGGCCGGCAGGGCGAGGCGCAGAGGCGGGGCCGGCAGGGCGAGGCGCAGAGGCGGGGCCGGCAGGGCGAGGCGCAGAGGCGGGGCCGGCAGGGCGAGGCGCAGAGGCGGGGCCGGCAGGGCGAGGCGCAGAGGCGGGGCCGGCAGAGCGAGGAGTCTGGGCACGCTCACCGGGGCCTGGCGAACCAAACGAGTCCTCCTTCTCCTCCTCCTGCGGCGGCGCGTCACAGGGCTAGACACACTCGCTGGGCTGGACAACTCACTCACTTGAACTGGAGATGCAGCGCTCACTTGAAGAGGAGATGCAGCGCTCACTTGAAGAGGAGATGCAGCGCTCACTTGAAGAGGAGATGCAGCGCTCACTTGAAGAGGAGATGCAGCGCTCACTTGAAGAGGAGATGCAGCGCTCACTTGAAGAGGAGATTCAGCGCTCACTTGAAGAGGAGATTCAGCGCTCACTTGAAGAGGAGATTCAGCGCTCACTTGAAGAGGAGATGCAGCGCTCACTTGAAGAGGAGATTCACTCACTTGACTCGATTTGGACCTGGACACACTTGACTCACTTGATTTGGACCAGGACACACTTGACTCACTTGATTTGGACCTGGACACACTTGACTCACTTGATTTGGACCTGGACACACTTGACTCACTTGATTTGGACCTGGACACACTTGACTCGGCCGTTGACTCACTTGACTCGGCCGTTGACTCACTTGACTCGGCCGTTGACTCACTTGACTCGGCCGTTGACTCACTTGACTCGGCCGTTGACTCACTTGACTCGGCTGGCACGCGCTCAGTGGAAAACTCTTGAGGCAGGAATGCAACGGAGCTCACGTGAAGTGTTAGAACAACAGGATTCACATGTTGCGTGGATTCGGGGGACTCCTCACCAAGTGCTGGTTCAACTGGGCTTTTATGTAGCGCAAACTCGGCGGAGCACGTGTGAAGCGCTGGTTCACCGGGAGACTCTAGATGCGTGGATTCAGTGGGTACCTTGTAAAATGCCGAATCGTCGGGTCCTCTGTGAAGCAAAAGTTCCAAAAAATCCACAGTAAAAAGCGAACCGCTCATGGAAAGGGCCAGATCAATATATTGGGAAAGAGTCCAGCTTGGACTCGGAAACGGTATATCAGAGCCGAGCGGTTCAGACAGTCCTCCCCGAAAGAATATCATTAAACAAAAATCATCCAAGTAGGACTGATGAGAGAGCTTCAAAAAATCCATCACAAAAACCTTTAGAGGACGTTCTCCTTGGCGGAGGCATACGATCTGTGCTGTGGGATCCATTGCAAGGTCCGTGTTCCTCTCAGCCGCTGGATCAGTAGTGGCTCAGTATTCTGTCATGAAACTGCACATGGAACATGAACAGAGGTGATCCAAACGCAGGCTTTATTAAAGAGGAGAATCCAGAGACAGGTACAAGGAAACAGGCAGGGGTCAAAACCAGGTAAGCAGTCCAGATCAGCAATCAAACAATTCAGGGATAAGGCAAACGGGAGGACCAGATACAGGCAGAGAGTCCAGGAACCGTGAAACTAGGGAATACTAAGGAAACTAGGAGATACTAGAAAAACACTAGAAGCAGTCAGACACTAGACACAAACACAATACTGAGCACCGAGCAAAGGGGAAACTCAGGCTTAAGACAGGTGAACTAAACAAGATGATAAAACACAGGTGCATGAAATCAACCATAATCAGTCCAGGGTAAAACATGAAAGAAACAATAAACTAGGAAGGAGTGCCCCCCAGAGGCTCAAGCGGGCACTCCAGCCGCAGATCATCACACCATGAGACTTAGACCTGAGTGCAAAAATGTAGGCTCTAGCCCCTTCCAGAGCTGAGATATTGAAACTCAAAAATTCGGCCCGAAAAAAAAACGACAGTGGTACCCCTTACGTTTTGTTTTTTTTTGGCGAAAAATTAAGTTTCTCCAATCTTCACAAATTCTGATAGAGGGCCATGAGACTTAGACCTGAGTGCAAAAATGGAGGCTCTAGCCCCTTCCAGAGCTGAGATATTGAAACTCAAAAATTCGGCCCGAAAAAAAACCGACAGTGGTACCCCTTACATTTTTTTTTTTTTGGCGAAAAATTAAGTTTCTCCAATCTTCACAAATTCTGATAGAGGGCCATGAGACTTAGACCTGAGTGCAAAAATGGAGGCTCTAGCCCCGTCCAGAGCTGAGATATTGAAACTCAAAAATTCGGCCCGAAAAAAAACGACAGTGGTACCCCTTACGTTTTTTTTTTGGGGGCGAAAAATTAAGTTTCTCCAATCTTCCCAAAACTCTGGATTCTGATAGAGGGCCATGAGACTTAGACCTGAGTGCAAAAATGGAGGCTCTAGCCCCTTCCAGAGCTGAGATATCGAAACTCAAAAATTTGGCCCGAAAAAAAAAACGACAGTGGTACCCCTTACGTTTTTTTTTTTGGGCGAAAAATTAAGTTTCTCCAATCTTCCCAAAACTCTGGATTCTGATAGAGGGCCATGAGACTTAGACCTGAGTGCAAAAATGGAGGCTCTAGCCCCTTCCAGAGCTGAGATATCGAAACTCAAAAATTCGGCCCGAAAAAAAAAACGACAGTGGTACCCCTTACGTTTTTTTTTTTGGGCGAAAAATTAAGTTTCTCCAATCTTCCCAAATTCTGATAGAGGGCCATGAGACTTAGACCTGAGTGCAAAAATGGAGGCTCTAGCCCCTTCCAGAGCTGAGATATCGAAACTCAAAAATTCGGCCCGAAAAAAAAACGACAGTGGTACCCCTTACGTTTTTTTTGGGGGGGCGAAAAATTAAGTTTCTCCAATCTTCCCAAAACTCTGGATTCTGATAGAGGGCCATGAGACTTAGACCTGAGTGCAAAAATGGAGGCTCTAGCCCCTTCCAGAGCTGAGATATCGAAACTCAAAAATTCGGCCCGAAAAAAAACGACAGTGGTACCCCTTACGTTTTTTTTTTTTTGGGCGAAAAATTAAGTTTCTCCAATCTTCCCAAAACTCTGGATTCTGATAGAGGGCCATGAGACTTAGACCTGAGTGCAAAAATGGAGGCTCTAGCCCCTTCCAGAGCTGAGATATCGAAACTCAAAAATTCGGCCCGAAAAAAAAAAACGACAGTGGTACCCCTTACGTTTTTTTTTTTTGGGCGAAAAATTAAGTTTCTCCAATCTTCCCAAAACTCTGGATTCTGATAGAGGGCCATGAGACTTAGACCTGAGTGCAAAAATGGAGGCTCTAGCCCCTTCCAGAGCTGAGATATCGAAACTCAAAAATTCGGCACGAAAAAAAACCGACAGTGGTACCCCTTACGTTTTTTTTGGGGGGGAGCGAAAAATTAAGTTTCTCCAATCTTCCCCAAACTCTGGATTCTGATAGAGGGCCATGAGACTTAGACCTGAGTGCAAAAATGGAGGCTCTAGCCCCTTCCAGAGCTGAGATATCGAAACTCAAAAATTCGGCCCGAAAAAAAAACGACAGTGGTACCCCTTATGTTTTTTTTTTTTTTGGCGAAAAATTAAGTTTCTCCAATCTTCCCAAATTCTGGTAGAGGGCCATGAGACTTAGACCTGAGTGCAAAAATGGAGGCTCTAGCCCCTTCCAGAGCTGAGATATCGAAACTCAAAAATTCGGCCCGAAAAAAAAACGACAGTGGTACCCCTTACGGTTTTTTTTTTGGGCGAAAAATTAAGTTTCTCCAATCTTCCCAAATTCTGATAGAGGGCAATGAGACTTAGATCTGAGTGCAAAAATGGAGGCTCTAGACCCTTCCAGAGCTGAGATATTAAAACTCAAAGTTTGGACCCGAAAAAAAAAAAACGACAGTGGTACCCCTTTCGTTTTGTTTTTTTTTTGGGCGAAAAATTAAGTTTCTCCAATCTTCTCAAAACTCTGGATTCTGATAGAGGGCCATGAGACTTAAACCTGGCCGCAAAAATGGAAGCTCTAGACCCTTCCAGAGCTGAGATATCAAAACTCAAAGTTTGGTCCCGAAAAAAAAAAAACGACAGTGGTACCCCTTTCGTTTTTTTTTTTTCGGGCGAAAAATTAAGTTTCTCCAATCTTCTCAAAACTCTGGATTCTGATAGAGGGCCATGAGACTTAGACCTGAGTGCAAAAATGGAGGCTCTAGACCCTTCCAGAGCTGAGATATTAAAACTCAAAGTTTGGACCCGAAAAAAAAAAAACGACAGTGGTACCCCTTTCGTTTTGTTTTTTTTTGGGCGAAAAATTAAGTTTCTCCAATCTTCCCAAATTCTGATAGAGGGCCATGAGACTTAGACCTGAGCGCAAAAATGGAGGCTCTAGCCCCTTCCAGAGCTGAGATATCGAAACTCAAAAAATCGGCCCGAAAAAAAAAACGACAGTGGTACCCCTTACGTTTTTTTTGGGGGCGAAAAATTAAGTTTCTCCAATCTTCCCAAAACTCTGGATTCTGATAGAGGGCCATGAGACTTAGACCTGAGTGCAAAAATGGAGGCTCTAGCCCCTTCCAGAGCTGAGATATCGAAACTCAAATATTCGGCCCGAAAAAAAAAACGACAGTGGTACCCCTTACGTTTTTTTTTTTTGGGCGAAAAATTAAGTTTCTCCAATCTTCCCAAAACTCTGGATTCTGATAGAGGGCCATGAGACTTAGACCTGAGTGCAAAAATGGAGGCTCTAGCCCCTTCCAGAGCTGAGATATCGAAACTCAAAAATTCGGCCCGAAAAAAAAAACGACAGTGGTACCCCTTACGTTTTTTTTTGGGGGGCGAAAAATTAAGTTTCTCCAATCTTCCCAAATTCTGATAGAGGGCCATGAGACTTAGACCTGAGTGCAAAAATGGAGGCTCTAGCCCCTTCCAGAGCTGAGATATCGAAACGCAAAAATTCGGCCCGAAAAAAAAACGACAGTGGTACCCCTTACGTTTTTTTTTTGGGCGAAAAATTAAGTTACTCCAATCTTCCCAAAACTCTGGATTCTGATAGAGGGCCATGAAACTTTGACCTGAGTGCAAAAATGGAGGCTCTAGCCCCTTCCAGAGCTGAGATATCGAAACTCAAAAATTCGGCCCGAAAAAAAACGACAGTGGTACCCCTTACGTTTTTTTTTTTTTGGGCGAAAAATTAAGTTTCTCCAATCTTCCCAAAACTCTGGATTCTGATAGAGGGCCATGAGACTTAGACCTGAGTGCAAAAATGGAGGCTCTAGCCCCTTCCAGAGCTGAGATATCGAAACTCAAAAATTCGGCCCGAAAAAAAAACGACAGTGGTACCCCTTACGGTTTTTTTTTTGGGCGAAAAATTAAGTTTCTCCAATCTTCCCAAATTCTGATAGAGGGCAATGAGACTTAGATCTGAGTGCAAAAATGGAGGCTCTAGACCCTTCCAGAGCTGAGATATTAAAACTCAAAGTTTGGACCCGAAAAAAAAAAAACGACAGTGGTACCCCTTTCGTTTTGTTTTTTTTTTGGGCGAAAAATTAAGTTTCTCCAATCTTCTCAAAACTCTGGATTCTGATAGAGGGCCATGAGACTTAAACCTGGCCGCAAAAATGGAAGCTCTAGACCCTTCCAGAGCTGAGATATCAAAACTCAAAGTTTGGTCCCGAAAAAAAAAAAACGACAGTGGTACCCCTTTCGTTTTTTTTTTTTCGGGCGAAAAATTAAGTTTCTCCAATCTTCTCAAAACTCTGGATTCTGATAGAGGGCCATGAGACTTAGACCTGAGTGCAAAAATGGAGGCTCTAGACCCTTCCAGAGCTGAGATATTAAAACTCAAAGTTTGGACCCGAAAAAAAAAAACGACAGTGGTACCCCTTTCGTTTTGTTTTTTTTTGGGCGAAAAATTAAGTTTCTCCAATCTTCCCAAATTCTGATAGAGGGCCATGAGACTTAGACCTGAGCGCAAAAATGGAGGCTCTAGCCCCTTCCAGAGCTGAGATATCGAAACTCAAAAAATCGGCCCGAAAAAAAAAACGACAGTGGTACCCCTTACGTTTTTTTTGGGGGCGAAAAATTAAGTTTCTCCAATCTTCCCAAAACTCTGGATTCTGATAGAGGGCCATGAGACTTAGACCTGAGTGCAAAAATGGAGGCTCTAGCCCCTTCCAGAGCTGAGATATCGAAACTCAAATATTCGGCCCGAAAAAAAAAACGACAGTGGTACCCCTTACGTTTTTTTTTTTTGGGCGAAAAATTAAGTTTCTCCAATCTTCCCAAAACTCTGGATTCTGATAGAGGGCCATGAGACTTAGACCTGAGTGCAAAAATGGAGGCTCTAGCCCCTTCCAGAGCTGAGATATCGAAACTCAAAAATTCGGCCCGAAAAAAAAAACGACAGTGGTACCCCTTACGTTTTTTTTTGGGGGGCGAAAAATTAAGTTTCTCCAATCTTCCCAAATTCTGATAGAGGGCCATGAGACTTAGACCTGAGTGCAAAAATGGAGGCTCTAGCCCCTTCCAGAGCTGAGATATCGAAACGCAAAAATTCGGCCCGAAAAAAAAACGACAGTGGTACCCCTTACGTTTTTTTTTTGGGCGAAAAATTAAGTTACTCCAATCTTCCCAAAACTCTGGATTCTGATAGAGGGCCATGAAACTTTGACCTGAGTGCAAAAATGGAGGCTCTAGCCCCTTCCAGAGCTGAGATATCGAAACTCAAAAATTCGGCCCGAAAAAAAACGACAGTGGTACCCCTTACGTTTTTTTTTTTTTGGGCGAAAAATTAAGTTTCTCCAATCTTCCCAAAACTCTGGATTCTGATAGAGGGCCATGAGACTTAGACCTGAGTGCAAAAATGGAGGCTCTAGCCCCTTCCAGAGCTGAGATATCGAAACTCAAAAATTCGGCCCGAAAAAAAAACGACAGTGGTACCCCTTACGTTTTTTTTTTTTGGGCGAAAAATTAAGTTTCTCCAATCTTCCCAAATTCTGGTAGAGGGCCATGAGACTTAGACCTGAGTGCAAAAATGGAGGCTCTAGCCCCTTCCAGAGCTGAGATATCGAAACTCAAAAATTCGGCCCGAAAAAAAAACGACAGTGGTACCCCTTACGGTTTTTTTTTTGGGCGAAAAATTAAGTTTCTCCAATCTTCCCAAATTCTGATAGAGGGCAATGAGACTTAGATCTGAGTGCAAAAATGGAGGCTCTAGACCCTTCCAGAGCTGAGATATTAAAACTCAAAGTTTGGACCCGAAAAAAAAAAAACGACAGTGGTACCCCTTTCGTTTTGTTTTTTTTTTTGGGCGAAAAATTAAGTTTCTCCAATCTTCTCAAAACTCTGGATTCTGATAGAGGGCCATGAGACTTAAACCTGGTCGCAAAAATGGAAGCTCTAGACCCTTCCAGAGCTGAGATATCAAAACTCAAAGTTTGGTCCCGAAAAAAAAAAAACGACAGTGGTACCCCTTTCGTTTTTGTTTTTTTTCGGGCGAAAAATTAAGTTTCTCCAATCTTCTCAAAACTCTGGATTCTGATAGAGGGCCATGAGACTTAGACCTGAGTGCAAAAATGGAGGCTCTAGCCCCTTTCAGAGCTGAGATATCGAAACTCAAAAATTCGGCCCGAAAAAAAAACGACAGTGGTACCCCTTACGTTTTTTTTTTGGGCGAAAAATTAAGTTTCTCCAATCTTCCCAAAACTCTGGATTCTGATAGAGGGCCATGAGACTTAGACCTGAGTGCAAAAATGGAGGCTCTAGCCCCTTTCAGAGCTGAGATATCGAAACTCAAAAATTCGGCCCGAAAAAAAAAAAGACAGTGGTACCCCTTACGTTTTTTTTTTTTGGGGCGAAAAATTAAGTTTCTCCAATCTTCCCAAATTCTGATAGAGGGCCATGAGACTTAGACCTGAGTGCAAAAATGGAGGCTCTAGCCCCTTCCAGAGCTGAGATATCGAAACTCAAAAATTCGGCCCGAAAAAAAAACGACAGTGGTACCCCTTACGTTTTTTTTTTGGGCGAAAAATTAAGTTTCTCCAATCTTCCCAAATTCTGATAGAGGGCCATGAGACTTAGACCTGAGTGCAAAAATGGAGGCTCCAGCCCCTTCCAGAGCTGAGATATCGAAACTCAAAAATTCGGCCCGAAAAAAAAACGACAGTGGTACCCCTTAAGTTTTTTTTTCGGGGCGAAAAATTAAGTTTCTCCAATCTTCCCAAATTCTGATAGAGGGCCATGAGACTTAGACCTGAGTGCAAAAATGGAGGCTCTAGCCCCTTCCAGAGCTGAGATATCGAAACTCAAAAATTCGGCCCGAAAAAAAAACGAGAGTGGTACCCCTTACGTTTTTTTTTGGGGGCGAAAAATTAAGTTTCTCCAATCTTCCCAAAACACTGGATTCTGATAGAGGGCCATGAGACTTAGACCTGAGTGCAAAAATGGAGGCTCTAGCCCCTTCCAGAGCAGAGATATCGAAACTCAAAAATTCGGCCCGAAAAAAAAAACGACAGTGGTACCCCTTACGTTTTTTTTTTTTTGGGCGAAAAATTAAGTTTCTCCAATCTTCCCAAAACTCTGGATTCTGATAGAGGGCCATGAGACTTAGACCTGAGTGCAAAAATGGAGGCTCTAGCCCCTTCCAGAGCTGAGATATCGAAACTCAAAAATTCGGCACGAAAAAAAAACGACAGTGACTTACGTTTTGACAGTGGTACCCCTTACGTTTTTTTTTTTTTGGCGAAAAATTAAGTTTCTCCAATCTTCACAAATTCTGATAGAGGGCCATGTGTCATGAAACTGCACATGGAACATGAACAGAGGTGATCCAAACGCAGGCTTTATTAAAGAGGAGAATCCAGAGACAGGTACAAGGAAACAGGCAGGGGTCAAAACCAGGTAAGCAGTCCAGATCAGCAATCAAACAATTCAGGGATAAGGCAAACGGGAGGACCAGATACAGGCAGAGAGTCCAGGAACCGTGAAACTAGGGAATACTAAGGAAACTAGGAGATACTAGAAAAACACTAGAAGCAGTCAGACACTAGACACAAACACAATACTGAGCACCGAGCAAAGGGGAAACTCAGGCTTAAGACAGGTGAACTAAACAAGATGATAAAACACAGGTGCATGAAATCAACCATAATCAGTCCAGGGTAAAACATGAAAGAAACAATAAACTAGGAAGGAGTGCCCCCCAGAGGCTCAAGCGGGCACTCCAGCCGCAGATCATCACATAACCCCCCCTCTAAGGAGCGGCTTCCAGACGCTCCTAGAACAATCCAGGCGGGGGGCAGAGTGAAGGTGATCCCGGGGGAGGGACGGAGGGCCAGGCCCGTGCAGGGGAACGGGACCCGGACACAGGCAAGGCGGGCCTGGGCCGTGGAGCGTGGGTGACCAGGTTGGAGCAGGACGTGATGGCGGCCAGGGTGGAGCAGGGCGTGATGGCGGCCAGGGCGGAGCAGGACGTGAAGGCGGCCAGGGCGGAGCAGGACTTGATGGCGGCCAGGGCGGAGCAGGACGTGAAGGCGGCCAGGGCGGAGCAGGACTTGATGGCGGCCAGGGCGGAGCAGGCTCAGGCAGAGACGAGGGCGGAGCAGACTCAGGTGCGGTCCATGTCAGTGTCACCTCCAAGGCCCCCGCAGAGTACCTAGTGCCCCCCCCAAAAAAACACTTGGGGAAATTCACGGGAGGAACCTCTGGGTGGTAAACGGGTTCAGGAAAGGTCTCCCGGAGCTTGAAGGGCGCAGTCAAGGTGATGCGCAGAGGCGGGGCCGGCAGGGCGAGGCGCAGAGGCGGGGCCGGCAGGGCGAGGCGCAGAGGCGGGGCCGGCAGGGCGAGGCGCAGAGGCGGGGCCGGCAGGGCGAGGCGCAGAGGCGGGGCCGGCAGGGCGAGGCGCAGAGGCGGGGCCGGCAGGGCGAGGCGCAGAGGCGGGGCCGGCAGAGCGAGGAGTCTGGGCACGCTCACCGGGGCCTGGCGAACCAAACGAGTCCTCCTTCTCCTCCTCCTGCGGCGGCGCGTCACAGGGCTAGACACACTCGCTGGGCTGGACAACTCACTCACTTGAACTGGAGATGCAGCGCTCACTTGAAGAGGAGATGCAGCGCTCACTTGAAGAGGAGATGCAGCGCTCACTTGAAGAGGAGATGCAGCGCTCACTTGAAGAGGAGATGCAGCGCTCACTTGAAGAGGAGATGCAGCGCTCACTTGAAGAGGAGATTCAGCGCTCACTTGAAGAGGAGATTCAGCGCTCACTTGAAGAGGAGATTCAGCGCTCACTTGAAGAGGAGATGCAGCGCTCACTTGAAGAGGAGATTCACTCACTTGACTCGATTTGGACCTGGACACACTTGACTCACTTGATTTGGACCAGGACACACTTGACTCACTTGATTTGGACCTGGACACACTTGACTCACTTGATTTGGACCTGGACACACTTGACTCACTTGATTTGGACCTGGACACACTTGACTCGGCCGTTGACTCACTTGACTCGGCCGTTGACTCACTTGACTCGGCCGTTGACTCACTTGACTCGGCCGTTGACTCACTTGACTCGGCCGTTGACTCACTTGACTCGGCCGTTGACTCACTTGACTCGGCTGGCACGCGCTCAGTGGAAAACTCTTGAGGCAGGAATGCAACGGAGCTCACGTGAAGTGTTAGAACAACAGGATTCACATGTTGCGTGGATTCGGGGGACTCCTCACCAAGTGCTGGTTCAACTGGGCTTTTATGTAGCGCAAACTCGGCGGAGCACGTGTGAAGCGCTGGTTCACCGGGAGACTCTAGATGCGTGGATTCAGTGGGTACCTTGTAAAATGCCGAATCGTCGGGTCCTCTGTGAAGCAAAAGTTCCAAAAAATCCACAGTAAAAAGCGAACCGCTCATGGAAAGGGCCAGATCAATATATTGGGAAAGAGTCCAGCTTGGACTCGGAAACGGTATATCAGAGCCGAGCGGTTCAGACAGTCCTCCCCGAAAGAATATCATTAAACAAAAATCATCCAAGTAGGACTGATGAGAGAGCTTCAAAAAATCCATCACAAAAACCTTTAGAGGACGTTCTCCTTGGCGGAGGCATACGATCTGTGCTGTGGGATCCATTGCAAGGTCCGTGTTCCTCTCAGCCGCTGGATCAGTAGTGGCTCAGTATTCTGTCATGAAACTGCACATGGAACATGAACAGAGGTGATCCAAACGCAGGCTTTATTAAAGAGGAGAATCCAGAGACAGGTACAAGGAAACAGGCAGGGGTCAAAACCAGGTAAGCAGTCCAGATCAGCAATCAAACAATTCAGGGATAAGGCAAACGGGAGGACCAGATACAGGCAGAGAGTCCAGGAACCGTGAAACTAGGGAATACTAAGGAAACTAGGAGATACTAGAAAAACACTAGAAGCAGTCAGACACTAGACACAAACACAATACTGAGCACCGAGCAAAGGGGAAACTCAGGCTTAAGACAGGTGAACTAAACAAGATGATAAAACACAGGTGCATGAAATCAACCATAATCAGTCCAGGGTAAAACATGAAAGAAACAATAAACTAGGAAGGAGTGCCCCCCAGAGGCTCAAGCGGGCACTCCAGCCGCAGATCATCACACCATGAGACTTAGACCTGAGTGCAAAAATGTAGGCTCTAGCCCCTTCCAGAGCTGAGATATTGAAACTCAAAAATTCGGCCCGAAAAAAAAACGACAGTGGTACCCCTTACGTTTTGTTTTTTTTTGGCGAAAAATTAAGTTTCTCCAATCTTCACAAATTCTGATAGAGGGCCATGAGACTTAGACCTGAGTGCAAAAATGGAGGCTCTAGCCCCTTCCAGAGCTGAGATATTGAAACTCAAAAATTCGGCCCGAAAAAAAACCGACAGTGGTACCCCTTACATTTTTTTTTTTTTGGCGAAAAATTAAGTTTCTCCAATCTTCACAAATTCTGATAGAGGGCCATGAGACTTAGACCTGAGTGCAAAAATGGAGGCTCTAGCCCCGTCCAGAGCTGAGATATTGAAACTCAAAAATTCGGCCCGAAAAAAAACGACAGTGGTACCCCTTACGTTTTTTTTTTGGGGGCGAAAAATTAAGTTTCTCCAATCTTCCCAAAACTCTGGATTCTGATAGAGGGCCATGAGACTTAGACCTGAGTGCAAAAATGGAGGCTCTAGCCCCTTCCAGAGCTGAGATATCGAAACTCAAAAATTTGGCCCGAAAAAAAAAACGACAGTGGTACCCCTTACGTTTTTTTTTTTGGGCGAAAAATTAAGTTTCTCCAATCTTCCCAAAACTCTGGATTCTGATAGAGGGCCATGAGACTTAGACCTGAGTGCAAAAATGGAGGCTCTAGCCCCTTCCAGAGCTGAGATATCGAAACTCAAAAATTCGGCCCGAAAAAAAAAACGACAGTGGTACCCCTTACGTTTTTTTTTTTGGGCGAAAAATTAAGTTTCTCCAATCTTCCCAAATTCTGATAGAGGGCCATGAGACTTAGACCTGAGTGCAAAAATGGAGGCTCTAGCCCCTTCCAGAGCTGAGATATCGAAACTCAAAAATTCGGCCCGAAAAAAAAACGACAGTGGTACCCCTTACGTTTTTTTTGGGGGGGCGAAAAATTAAGTTTCTCCAATCTTCCCAAAACTCTGGATTCTGATAGAGGGCCATGAGACTTAGACCTGAGTGCAAAAATGGAGGCTCTAGCCCCTTCCAGAGCTGAGATATCGAAACTCAAAAATTCGGCCCGAAAAAAAACGACAGTGGTACCCCTTACGTTTTTTTTTTTTTGGGCGAAAAATTAAGTTTCTCCAATCTTCCCAAAACTCTGGATTCTGATAGAGGGCCATGAGACTTAGACCTGAGTGCAAAAATGGAGGCTCTAGCCCCTTCCAGAGCTGAGATATCGAAACTCAAAAATTCGGCCCGAAAAAAAAAAACGACAGTGGTACCCCTTACGTTTTTTTTTTTTGGGCGAAAAATTAAGTTTCTCCAATCTTCCCAAAACTCTGGATTCTGATAGAGGGCCATGAGACTTAGACCTGAGTGCAAAAATGGAGGCTCTAGCCCCTTCCAGAGCTGAGATATCGAAACTCAAAAATTCGGCACGAAAAAAAACCGACAGTGGTACCCCTTACGTTTTTTTTGGGGGGGAGCGAAAAATTAAGTTTCTCCAATCTTCCCCAAACTCTGGATTCTGATAGAGGGCCATGAGACTTAGACCTGAGTGCAAAAATGGAGGCTCTAGCCCCTTCCAGAGCTGAGATATCGAAACTCAAAAATTCGGCCCGAAAAAAAAACGACAGTGGTACCCCTTATGTTTTTTTTTTTTTTGGCGAAAAATTAAGTTTCTCCAATCTTCCCAAATTCTGGTAGAGGGCCATGAGACTTAGACCTGAGTGCAAAAATGGAGGCTCTAGCCCCTTCCAGAGCTGAGATATCGAAACTCAAAAATTCGGCCCGAAAAAAAAACGACAGTGGTACCCCTTACGGTTTTTTTTTTGGGCGAAAAATTAAGTTTCTCCAATCTTCCCAAATTCTGATAGAGGGCAATGAGACTTAGATCTGAGTGCAAAAATGGAGGCTCTAGACCCTTCCAGAGCTGAGATATTAAAACTCAAAGTTTGGACCCGAAAAAAAAAAAAACGACAGTGGTACCCCTTTCGTTTTGTTTTTTTTTTGGGCGAAAAATTAAGTTTCTCCAATCTTCTCAAAACTCTGGATTCTGATAGAGGGCCATGAGACTTAAACCTGGCCGCAAAAATGGAAGCTCTAGACCCTTCCAGAGCTGAGATATCAAAACTCAAAGTTTGGTCCCGAAAAAAAAAAAACGACAGTGGTACCCCTTTCGTTTTTTTTTTTTCGGGCGAAAAATTAAGTTTCTCCAATCTTCTCAAAACTCTGGATTCTGATAGAGGGCCATGAGACTTAGACCTGAGTGCAAAAATGGAGGCTCTAGACCCTTCCAGAGCTGAGATATTAAAACTCAAAGTTTGGACCCGAAAAAAAAAAACGACAGTGGTACCCCTTTCGTTTTGTTTTTTTTTGGGCGAAAAATTAAGTTTCTCCAATCTTCCCAAATTCTGATAGAGGGCCATGAGACTTAGACCTGAGCGCAAAAATGGAGGCTCTAGCCCCTTCCAGAGCTGAGATATCGAAACTCAAAAAATCGGCCCGAAAAAAAAAACGACAGTGGTACCCCTTACGTTTTTTTTGGGGGCGAAAAATTAAGTTTCTCCAATCTTCCCAAAACTCTGGATTCTGATAGAGGGCCATGAGACTTAGACCTGAGTGCAAAAATGGAGGCTCTAGCCCCTTCCAGAGCTGAGATATCGAAACTCAAATATTCGGCCCGAAAAAAAAAACGACAGTGGTACCCCTTACGTTTTTTTTTTTTGGGCGAAAAATTAAGTTTCTCCAATCTTCCCAAAACTCTGGATTCTGATAGAGGGCCATGAGACTTAGACCTGAGTGCAAAAATGGAGGCTCTAGCCCCTTCCAGAGCTGAGATATCGAAACTCAAAAATTCGGCCCGAAAAAAAAAACGACAGTGGTACCCCTTACGTTTTTTTTTGGGGGGCGAAAAATTAAGTTTCTCCAATCTTCCCAAATTCTGATAGAGGGCCATGAGACTTAGACCTGAGTGCAAAAATGGAGGCTCTAGCCCCTTCCAGAGCTGAGATATCGAAACGCAAAAATTCGGCCCGAAAAAAAAACGACAGTGGTACCCCTTACGTTTTTTTTTTGGGCGAAAAATTAAGTTACTCCAATCTTCCCAAAACTCTGGATTCTGATAGAGGGCCATGAAACTTTGACCTGAGTGCAAAAATGGAGGCTCTAGCCCCTTCCAGAGCTGAGATATCGAAACTCAAAAATTCGGCCCGAAAAAAAACGACAGTGGTACCCCTTACGTTTTTTTTTTTTTGGGCGAAAAATTAAGTTTCTCCAATCTTCCCAAAACTCTGGATTCTGATAGAGGGCCATGAGACTTAGACCTGAGTGCAAAAATGGAGGCTCTAGCCCCTTCCAGAGCTGAGATATCGAAACTCAAAAATTCGGCCCGAAAAAAAAACGACAGTGGTACCCCTTACGGTTTTTTTTTTGGGCGAAAAATTAAGTTTCTCCAATCTTCCCAAATTCTGATAGAGGGCAATGAGACTTAGATCTGAGTGCAAAAATGGAGGCTCTAGACCCTTCCAGAGCTGAGATATTAAAACTCAAAGTTTGGACCCGAAAAAAAAAAAACGACAGTGGTACCCCTTTCGTTTTGTTTTTTTTTTGGGCGAAAAATTAAGTTTCTCCAATCTTCTCAAAACTCTGGATTCTGATAGAGGGCCATGAGACTTAAACCTGGCCGCAAAAATGGAAGCTCTAGACCCTTCCAGAGCTGAGATATCAAAACTCAAAGTTTGGTCCCGAAAAAAAAAAAACGACAGTGGTACCCCTTTCGTTTTTTTTTTTTCGGGCGAAAAATTAAGTTTCTCCAATCTTCTCAAAACTCTGGATTCTGATAGAGGGCCATGAGACTTAGACCTGAGTGCAAAAATGGAGGCTCTAGACCCTTCCAGAGCTGAGATATTAAAACTCAAAGTTTGGACCCGAAAAAAAAAAACGACAGTGGTACCCCTTTCGTTTTGTTTTTTTTTGGGCGAAAAATTAAGTTTCTCCAATCTTCCCAAATTCTGATAGAGGGCCATGAGACTTAGACCTGAGCGCAAAAATGGAGGCTCTAGCCCCTTCCAGAGCTGAGATATCGAAACTCAAAAAATCGGCCCGAAAAAAAAAACGACAGTGGTACCCCTTACGTTTTTTTTGGGGGCGAAAAATTAAGTTTCTCCAATCTTCCCAAAACTCTGGATTCTGATAGAGGGCCATGAGACTTAGACCTGAGTGCAAAAATGGAGGCTCTAGCCCCTTCCAGAGCTGAGATATCGAAACTCAAATATTCGGCCCGAAAAAAAAAACGACAGTGGTACCCCTTACGTTTTTTTTTTTTGGGCGAAAAATTAAGTTTCTCCAATCTTCCCAAAACTCTGGATTCTGATAGAGGGCCATGAGACTTAGACCTGAGTGCAAAAATGGAGGCTCTAGCCCCTTCCAGAGCTGAGATATCGAAACTCAAAAATTCGGCCCGAAAAAAAAAACGACAGTGGTACCCCTTACGTTTTTTTTTGGGGGGCGAAAAATTAAGTTTCTCCAATCTTCCCAAATTCTGATAGAGGGCCATGAGACTTAGACCTGAGTGCAAAAATGGA
Source organism: Pimephales promelas (assembly GCF_988280905.1). NCBI lineage: Eukaryota > Metazoa > Chordata > Actinopteri > Cypriniformes > Leuciscidae > Pimephales > Pimephales promelas. The sequence continues at coordinate 2,155,139 of NC_142781.1, forward strand.
GGCTCTAGCCCCTTCCAGAGCTGAGATATCGAAACGCAAAAATTCGGCCCGAAAAAAAAACGACAGTGGTACCCCTTACGTTTTTTTTTTGGGCGAAAAATTAAGTTACTCCAATCTTCCCAAAACTCTGGATTCTGATAGAGGGCCATGAAACTTTGACCTGAGTGCAAAAATGGAGGCTCTAGCCCCTTCCAGAGCTGAGATATCGAAACTCAAAAATTCGGCCCGAAAAAAAACGACAGTGGTACCCCTTACGTTTTTTTTTTTTTGGGCGAAAAATTAAGTTTCTCCAATCTTCCCAAAACTCTGGATTCTGATAGAGGGCCATGAGACTTAGACCTGAGTGCAAAAATGGAGGCTCTAGCCCCTTCCAGAGCTGAGATATCGAAACTCAAAAATTCGGCCCGAAAAAAAAACGACAGTGGTACCCCTTACGTTTTTTTTTTTTGGGCGAAAAATTAAGTTTCTCCAATCTTCCCAAATTCTGGTAGAGGGCCATGAGACTTAGACCTGAGTGCAAAAATGGAGGCTCTAGCCCCTTCCAGAGCTGAGATATCGAAACTCAAAAATTCGGCCCGAAAAAAAAACGACAGTGGTACCCCTTACGGTTTTTTTTTTGGGCGAAAAATTAAGTTTCTCCAATCTTCCCAAATTCTGATAGAGGGCAATGAGACTTAGATCTGAGTGCAAAAATGGAGGCTCTAGACCCTTCCAGAGCTGAGATATTAAAACTCAAAGTTTGGACCCGAAAAAAAAAAAACGACAGTGGTACCCCTTTCGTTTTGTTTTTTTTTTTGGGCGAAAAATTAAGTTTCTCCAATCTTCTCAAAACTCTGGATTCTGATAGAGGGCCATGAGACTTAAACCTGGTCGCAAAAATGGAAGCTCTAGACCCTTCCAGAGCTGAGATATCAAAACTCAAAGTTTGGTCCCGAAAAAAAAAAAACGACAGTGGTACCCCTTTCGTTTTTGTTTTTTTTCGGGCGAAAAATTAAGTTTCTCCAATCTTCTCAAAACTCTGGATTCTGATAGAGGGCCATGAGACTTAGACCTGAGTGCAAAAATGGAGGCTCTAGACCCTTCCAGAGCTGAGATATTAAAACTCAAAGTTTGGACCCGAAAAAAAAAAACGACAGTGGTACCCCTTTCGTTTTGTTTTTTTTTGGGCGAAAAATTAAGTTTCTCCAATCTTCCCAAATTCTGATAGAGGGCCATGAGACTTAGACCTGAGCGCAAAAATGGAGGCTCTAGCCCCTTCCAGAGCTGAGATATCGAAACTCAAAAAATCGGCCCGAAAAAAAAACGACAGTGGTACCCCTTACGTTTTTTTTGGGGGCGAAAAATTAAGTTTCTCCAATCTTCCCAAAACTCTGGATTCTGATAGAGGGCCATGAGACTTAGACCTGAGTGCAAAAATGGAGGCTCTAGCCCCTTCCAGAGCTGAGATATCGAAACTCAAAAATTCGGCCCGAAAAAAAAAACGACAGTGGTACCCCTTACGTTTTTTTTTTTTGGGCGAAAAATTAAGTTTCTCCAATCTTCCCAAAACTCTGGATTCTGATAGAGGGCCATGAGACTTAGACCTGAGTGCAAAAATGGAGGCTCTAGCCCCTTCCAGAGCTGAGATATCGAAACTCAAAAATTCGGCCCGAAAAAAAAAACGACAGTGGTACCCCTTACGTTTTTTTTGGGGGGGCGAAAAATTGAGTTTCTCCAATCTTCCCAAATTCTGATAGAGGGCCATGAGACTTAGAACTGAGTGCAAAAATGGAGGCTCTAGCCCCTTCCAGAGCTGAGAAATCGAAATTCAAAAATTCGGCCCGAAAAAAAAAACGACGGTGGTACCCCTTACGTTTTTTTTTTTGGGCGAAAAATTAAGTTTCTCCAATCTTCCCAAATTCTGATAGAGGGCCATGAGACTTAGACCTGAGTGCAAAAATGGAGGCTCTAGCCCCTTCCAGAGCTGAGATATCGAAACTCAAAAATTCGGCCCGAAAAAAAAAACGACAGTGGTACCCCTTAAGTTTTTTTTTCGGGGCGAAAAATTAAGTTTCTCCAATCTTCCCAAATTCTGATAGAGGGCCATGAGACTTAGACCTGAGTGCAAAAATGGAGGCTCTAGCCCCTTCCAGAGCTGAGATATCGAAACTCAAAAATTCGGCCCGAAAAAAAAAACGACAGTGGTACCCCTTATGTTTTTTTTTTTGGGCGAAAAATTAAGTTTCTCCAATCTTCCCAAAACTCTGGATTCTGATAGAGGGCCATGAGACTTAGACCTGAGTGCAAAAATGGAGGCTCTAGCCCCTTTCAGAGCTGAGATATCGAAACTCAAAAATTCGGCACGAAAAAAAAACGACAGTGGTACCCCTTACGTTTTTTTTTTTTGGGCGAAAAATTAAGTTTCTCCAATCTTCCCAAATTCTGATAGAGGGCCATGAGACTTAGACCTGAGTGCAAAAATGGAGGCTCTAGCCCCTTCCAGAGCTGAGATATCGAAACTCAAAAATTCGGCCCGAAAAAAAAACGACAGTGGTACCCCTTACGTTTTTTTTTTTGGGCGAAAAATTAAGTTTCTCCAATCTTCCCAAATTCTGATAGAGGGCCATGAGACTTAGACCTGAGTGCAAAAATGGAGGCTCTAGCCCCTTCCAGAGCTGAGATATCGAAACTCAAAAATTCGGCCCGAAAAAAAAACGACAGTGGTACCCCTTACGTTTTTTTTTTGGGGCGAAAAATTAAGTTTCTCCAATCTTCCCAAATTCTGATAGAGGGCCATGAGACTTAGACCTGAGTGCAAAAATGGAGGCTCTAGCCCCTTCCAGAGCTGAGATATCGAAACTCAAAAATTCGGCCCGAAAAAAAAACGAGAGTGGTACCCCTTACGTTTTTTTTGGGGGGCGAAAAATTAAGTTTCTCCAATCTTCCCAAAACACTGGATTCTGATAGAGGGCCATGAGACTTAGACCTGAGTGCAAAAAATGGAGGCTCTAGCCCCTTCCAGAGCTGAGATATCGAAACTCAAAAATTCGGCCCGAAAAAAAAACGAGAGTGGTACCCCTTACGTTTTTTTTGGGGGGCGAAAAATTAAGTTTCTCCAATCTTCCCAAAACACTGGATTCTGATAGAGGGCCATGAGACTTAGACCTGAGTGCAAAAATGGAGGCTCTAACCCCTTCCAGAGCTGAGATATCGAAACTCAAAAATTCGGCCCAAAAAAAAAACGACAGTGGTACCCCTTACGTTTTTTTTTTTTTTGGGGCGAAAAATTAAGTTTCTCCAATCTTCCCAAATTCTGGTAGAGGGCCATGAGACTTAGACCTGAGTGCAAAAATGGAGGCTCCAGCCCCTTCCAGAGCTGAGATATCGAAACTCAAAAATTCGGCCCAAAAAAAAAACGACAGTGGTACCCCTTACGTTTTTTTTTTGGGCGAAAAATTAAGTTTCTCCAATCTTCCCAAATTCTGATAGAGGGCCATGAGACTTAGATCTGAGTGCAAAAATGGAGGCTCTAGACCCTTCCAGAGCTGAGATATTAAAACTCAAAGTTTGGACCCGAAAAAAAAAAAACGACAGTGGTACCCCTTTCGTTTTGTTTTTTTTTTGGGCGAAAAATTAAGTTTCTCCAATCTTCTCAAAACTCTGGATTCTGATAGAGGGCCATGCGACTTAAACCTGGCCGCAAAAATGGAAGCTCTAGACCCTTCCAGAGCTGAGATATCAAAACTCAAAGTTTGGTCCCGAAAAAAAAAAAAAAACGACAGTGGTACCCCTTTCGTTTTTTTTTTTCGGGCGAAAAATTAAGTTTCTCCAATCTTCTCAAAACTCTGGATTCTGATAGAGGGCCATGAGACTTAGACCTGAGTGCAAAAATGGAGGCTCTAGACCCTTCCAGAGCTGAGATATCAAAACTCAAAGTTTGGTCCCGAAAAAAAAAACGACAGTGGTACCCCTTTCGTTTTTTTTTTTTCGGGCGAAAAATTAAGTATCCCCAATCTTCTCAAAACTCTGGATTCTGATAGATGGCCATGAGACATAGACCTGAGTGCAACAATGGAGGCTCTAGACCCTTCCAGAGCTGAGATATCGAAATTCAAAATTTCGACCCGAAAAAAAAAACGACAGTGTTACCCCTTACGGTTTTTTTGGGGCGAAAAATTAAGTATCCCCAATCTTCTCAAAACTCTGGATTCTGATAGAGGGCCGTGAGACTTAGACTTGAGTGCAAAAATGGAGGCTCTAGACCCTTCCAGAGCTGAGATATCGAAACTCAAAATTTCGATACGAAAAAAAACGACAGTGGTACCCCTTTCGTTTTGTTTTTTTCGGGCGAAAAATGAAGTTTCTCCAATCTTCTCAAAACTCTGGATTCTGATAGAGGGCCATGAGACTTAAACCTGAGTGCAAAAATGGAGGCTCTAGACCCTTCCAGAGCTGAGATATCGGAAATCAAAATTTCGACCAGAAAAAAAAACGACAGTGTTACCCCTTACGTTTTTTTTTTTGGGGCGAAAAATTAAGTATCCCCAATCTTCTCAAAACTCTGGATTCTGATAGAGGGCCATGAGACTTAGACCTGAGTGCAACAATGGAGGCTCTAGACCCTTCCAGAGCTGAGATATCGAAAATCAAAATTTCGACCCGTAAAAAAACGACAGTGTTACCCCTTACGTTTTTTTTTTGGGCGAAAAATTAAGTATCCCTAATCTTCTCAAAACTCTGGATTCTGATAGAGGGCAATGAGACTTAGACCTGAGTGCAACAATGGAGGCTCTAGACCCTTCTAGTGCTGAGATATCGAAACTCAAAATTTCGACCCGAAAAAAAACGACAGTGTTACCCCTTACGTTTTTTTTTTGGGGCGAAAAATTAAGTATCCCTAATCTTCTCAAAACTCTGGATTCTGATAGAGAGCCATGAGACTTAGACCTGAGTGCAACAATGGAGGCTCTAGACCCTTCCAGAGCTGAGATATCGAAACTCAAAATTTCGACCCGAAAAAAAAAACGACAGTGGTACCCCTTTAGTTTTTTGTTTTTTTTTCGGGCGAAAAATGAAGTTTCTCCAATCTTCTCAAAACTCTGGATTCTGATAGAGGGCCATGAGACTTAAACTTGAGTGCAAAAATGGAGACTCTAGACCCTTCCAGAGCTGAGATATCGAAACTCAAAATTTCGACCCGTAAAAAAAACGACAGTGTTACCCCTTACGTTTTTTTTTTTTGGGGCGAAAAATTAAGTATCCCCAATCTTCTCAAAACTCTGGATTCTGATAGAGGGCCATGAGACATAGGCCTGAGTGCAACAATGGAGGCTCTAGACCCTTCCAGTGCTGAGATATCGAAACTCAAAATTTCGACCCGAAAAAAAAAACGACAGTGTTATCCCTTACGTTTTTTTTTTTTTGGCGAAAAATTAAGTATCCCCAATCTTCTCAAAACTCTGGATTCTGATAGAGGGCCATGAGACATAGACCTGAGTGCAACAATGGAGGCTCTAGACCCTTCCAGAGCTGAGATATCGAAAATCAAAATTTCGACCCGTAAAAAAAACGACAGTGTTACCCCTTACGTTTTTTTTTTTTGGGCGAAAAATTAAGTATCCCTAATCTTCTCAAAACTCTGGATTCTGATAGAGGGCAATGAGACTTAGACCTGAGTGCAACAATGGAGGCTCTAGACCCTTCTAGTGCTGAGATATCGAAACTCAAAATTTCGACCCGAAAAAAAACGACAGTGTTACCCCTTACGTTTTTTTTTTTGGGGCGAAAAATTAAGTATCCCTAATGTTCTCAAAACTCTAGATTCTGATAGAGGGCCATGAGACTTAGACCTGAGTGCAACAATGGAGGCTCTAGACCCTTCCAGAGCGGAGATATTGAAACTCAAAATTTCGACCCGAAAAAAAAAACGACAGTGTTACCCCTTACGTTTTTTTTTTGGGCAAAAAATTAAGTATCCCCAATCTTCTCAAAACTCTGGATTCTGATATAGGGCCGTGAGACTTAGACCTGAGTGCAAAAATGGAGGCTCTAGACCCTTCCAGAGCTGAGATATTGAAACTCAAAATTTCGACCCGTAAAAAAAACGACAGTGTTACCCCTTACGTTTTTTTTTTTTTGGGCGAAAAATTAAGTATCCCCAATCTTCTCAAAACTCTGGATTCTGATAGAGGGCCATGAGACATAGACCTGAGTGCAACAATGGAGGCTCTAGACCCTTCCAGTGCTGAGATATCGAAACTCAAAATTTCGACCCGAAAAAAAAACGACAGTGTTACCCCTTACGTTTTTTTTTTTTGGCGAAAAATTAAGTATCCCCAATCTTCTCAAAACTCTGGATTCTGATAGAGGGCCATGAGACATAGACCTGAGTGCAACAATGGAGGCTCTAGACCCTTCCAGAGCTGAGATATCGAAAATCAAAATTTCGACCCGTAAAAAAAACGACAGTGTTACCCCTTACGGTTTTTTTTTTTTGGGCGAAAAATTAAGTATCCCTAATCTTCTCAAAACTCTGGATTCTGATAGAGGGCCATGAGACTTAGACCTGAGTGCAACAATGGAGGCTCTAGACCCTTCCAGAGCTGAGATATCGAAATTCAAAATTTCGACCAGATAAAAAAACGACAATGTTACCCCTTATGTTTTTTTTTGGGGGGGGTGAAAAATTAAGTATCCCTAATCTTCTCAAAACTCTGGATTCTGATATACGGCCGTGAGACTTAGACCTGAGTGCAAAAATGGAGGCTCTAGACCCTTCCAGAGCTGAGATATCGAAACTCAAAATTTCGACCCGAAAAAAAAAACGACGGTGGTACCCCTTTCGTTTTTTTTTTTTCGGGCGAAAAATGAAGTTTCTCCAATCTTCTCAAAACTCTGGATTCTGATAGAGGGCCATGAGACTTAAACTTGAGTGCAAAAATGGAGGATCTAGACCCTTCCAGAGCTGAGATATCGAAAATCAAAATTTCGACCCGTAAAAAAAACGACAGTGTTACCCCTTACGTTTTTTTTTTTTGGGCGAAAAATTAAGTATCCCCAATCTTCTCAAAACTCTGGATTCTGATAGAGGGCCATGAGACATAGACCTGAGTGCAACAATGGAGGCTCTAGACCCTTCCAGTGCTGAGATATCGAAACTCAAAATTTTGACCCGAAAAAAAAACGACAGTGTTACCCCTTACGTTTTTTTTTTTTGGCGAAAAATTAAGTATCCCCAATCTTCTCAAAACTCTGGATTCTGATAGAGGGCCATGAGACATAGACCTGAGTGCAACAATGGAGGCTCTAGACCCTTCCAGAGCTGAGATATCGAAAATCAAAATTTCGACCCGTAAAAAAAACGACAGTGTTACCCCTTACGTTTTTTTTTTTTGGGCGAAAAATTAAGTATCCGTAATCTTCTCAAAACTCTGGATTCTGATAGAGGGCCATGAGACTTAGACCTGAGTGCAACAATGGAGGCTCTAGACCCTTCCAGAGCTGAGATATCGAAATTCAAAATTTCGACCAGATAAAAAAACGACAATGTTACCCCTTATGTTTTTTTTTGGGGGGTGAAAAATTAAGTATCCCCAATCTTCTCAAAACTCTGGATTCTGATAGAGGGCCATGAGACATAGACCTGAGTGCAACAATGGAGGCTCTAGACCCTTCCAGTGCTGAGATATCGAAACTCAAAATTTTGACCCGAAAAAAAAAACGACAGTGGTACCCCTTACGTTTTGTTTTTTTTTGGGCGAAAAATTAAGTATCCCCAATCTTCTCAAAACTCTGGATTCTGATAGAGGGCCATGAGACTTAGACCTGAGTGCAACAATGGAGGCTCTAGACCCTTCCAGAGCTGAGATATCGAAATTCAAAATTTCGACCAGATAAAAAAACGACAATGTTACCCCTTATGGGTTTTTTTTTTGGGGTGAAAAATTAAGTATCCCCAATCTTCTCAAAACTCTGGATTCTGATAGAGGGCCATGAGACTTAAACCTGAGTGCAACAATGGAGGCTCTAGCCCCTTCCAGTGCTGAGATATCGAAACTCAAAATTTCGACCCGAAAAAAAAAACGACAGTGTTACCCCTTACGTTTTTTTTTTTGGGGGGGGCGAAAAATTAAGTATCCCCAATCTTCTCAAAACTCTGGATTCTGATAGAGGGCCGTGAGCCTTAGACCTAAGTGCAAAAATGGAGGCTCTAGACCCTTCCAGAGCTGAGATATCGAAACTCAAAATTTCGACCCGAAAAAAAAAAACGACAGTGGTACCCCTTTCGGTTTTTTTTTTTGGGCGAAAAATTAAGTATCCCTAATCTTCTCAAAACTCTGGATTCTGATAGAGGGCCATGAGACTTAGACCTGAGTGCAACAATGGAGGCTCTAGACCCTTCCAGAGCTGAGATATCGTAAATCAAAATTTCGACCAGAAAAAAAAACGACAGTGTTACCCCTTACGTTTTTTTTTTTGGGGCGAAAAATTAAGTATCCCTAATCTTCTCAAAACTCTGGATTCTGATAGAGGGCCATGAGACTTAGACCTGAGTGCAACAATGGAGGCTCTAGACCCTTCCAGAGCTGAGATATCGAAATTCAAAATTTCGACCAGAAAAAAAATGACAGTGTTACCCCTTACGTTTTTTTTTTTGGGCGAAAAATTAAGTATCCCCAATCTTCTCAAAACTCTGGATTCTGATAGAGGGCCGTGAGCCTTAAACCTGAGTGCGAAACTGGAGGCTCTAGACCCTTCCAGAGCTAAGATATCGAAAATCAAAATTTCGACCAGAAAAAAAAACGACAGTGTTACCCCTTATGTTTTTTTTTGGGGGGGCGAAAAATTAAGTATCCCCAATCTTCTCAAAACTCTGGATTCTGATAGAGGGCCATGAGACTTAGACCTGAGTGCAAAAATGGAGGCTCTAGACCCTTCCAGAGCTGAGATATCGAAAATTAAAATTTCGACCAGAAAAAAAAACGACAGTGTTACCCCTTACGTTTTTTTTTTTTTGGGCGAAAAATTAAGTATCCCCAATCTTCTCAAAACTCTGGATTCTGATAGAGGGCCATGAGACATAGACCTGAGTGCAACAATGGAGGCTCTAGACCCTTCTAGAGCTGAGATATCGAAATTCAAGATTTCGACCCGAAAAAAAAAAACGACAGTGTTACCCCTTACGTTTTTTTTTTTTTGGGGCGAAAAATTAAGTATCCCCAATCTTCTCAAAACTCTGGATTCTGATAGAGGGCCATGAGACTTAGACCTGAGTGCAACAATGGAGGCTCTAGACCCTTCCAGAGCTGAGATATCGTAAATCAAAATTTCGACCAGAAAAAAAAACGACAGTGTTACCCCTTACGGTTTTTTTTTTTGGGGCGAAAAATTAAGTATCCCTAATCTTCTCAAAACTCTGGATTCTGATAGAGGGCCATGAGACTTAGACCTGAGTGCAACAATGGAGGCTCTAGACCCTTCCAGAGCTGAGATATCGAAATTCAAAATTTCGACCAGAAAAAAAATGACAGTGTTACCCCTTACGTTTTTTTTTTTTGGGCGAAAAATTAAGTATCCCCAATCTTCTCAAAACTCTGGATTCTGATAGAGGGCCGTGAGCCTTAAACCTGAGTGCGAAACTGGAGGCTCTAGACCCTTCCAGAGCTAAGATATCGAAAATCAAAATTTCGACCAGAAAAAAAAACGACAGTGTTACCCCTTATGTTTTTTTTTTGGGGGGCGAAAAATTAAGTATCCCCAATCTTCTCAAAACTCTGGATTCTGATAGAGGGCCATGAGACTTAGACCTGAGTGCGAAACTGGAGGCTCTAGACCCTTCCAGAGCTAAGATATCGAAAATCAAAATTTCGACCAGAAAAAAAAACGACAGTGTTACCCCTTATGTTTTTTTTTTGGGGGGCGAAAAATTAAGTATCCCCAATCTTCTCAAAACTCTGGATTCTGATAGAGGGCCATGAGACTTAGACCTGAGTGCAAAAATGGAGGCTCTAGACCCTTCCAGAGCTGAGATATCGAAAATCAAAATTTCGACCAGAAAAAAAAACGACAGTGTTACCCCTTACGTTTTTTTTTTTTGGGCGAAAAATTAAGTATCCCCAATCTTCTCAAAACTCTGGATTCTAATAGAGGGCCATGAGACATAGACCTGAGTGCAACAATGGAGGCTCTAGACCCTTCCAGAGCTGAGATATCGAAATTCAAGATTTCGACCCGAAAAAAAAAAACGACAGTGTTACCCCTTACGTTTTTTTTTTTTGGGGCGAAAAATTAAGTATCCCCAATCTTCTCAAAACTCTGGATTCTGACAGAGGGCCGTGAGCCTTAAACCTGAGTGCAAAAATGGAGACTCTAGCCCCTTCCAGAGCTGAGATATCGAAACTCAAAGTTTCGACCCGAAAAAAAAAATGACAGTGGTACCCCTTTCGTTTTTTTTTTTGTTTTTTTTCGGGCGAAAAATGAAGTTTCTCCAATCTTCTCAAAACTCTGGATTCTGATAGAGGGCCATGAGACTTAAACTTGAGTGCAAAAATGGAGGATCTAGACCCTTCCAGAGCTGAGATATCGAAAATCAAAATTAAACCCGTAAAAAAAACGACAGTGTTACCCCTTACGTTTTTTTTTTTTGGGCGAAAAATTAAGTCAAATTCAAAGGGGGCGATGGCGGACCACACTTTGAGAATTACTGCAATACACCCTTGAACTCAACAGATTCAGTGGCTCAATTGATAAAGCGTTGGGCTTTAATCAAGAAGATCTGAGTTCAAATTCCATTCTTGCTTACGTTAAATTGTTGTGATTATATCAAACAAAGTGGCCAAAACAACATTTCTTCAACCCGGTATCACGACAAGACGTGAAATAATCACGTTGGTCCACTTTTGAAAATGTGTAGATGTCACGGTTTAAACCCCCTCAAACGTGAAACTTACACTTAAACTGAAACTTACCATCACGACCTATTGGTTTTCATTAAACCGAGAAAAATGGAATTTTGTTTTATTGACGATCACTGAGAATTATTTAAAATGCAAAAAACATTTATTATTTTCAAGGTGAAAAGGATTCATTTTCCTCGATCCACGGCGAAACAAACGTCTAAATGTCACATTTTTAATGAAGCAGCCTAAATAGTCCACTTTGGAAAATGTGTAGATGTCACGGTTTAACCCCCTCAAACGTGAAACTTACACGTTTGCGTTAACACGCTCCAGTGGAGAGATATCCAGATGTTTATTCGCCTCTGCCATAACCATAGATATATACACTAGACCTCACCTTGGGGGTCTAAGCATGCGTCAAAACCGCCGCCATCTTGGAACAGGGGTCTTGTCATAGGAAGTAGCTATAATGCTGCTATCTCTGCCTTTACTTCAAATTCATTGATGGTGGCGGACTTTTGTGCAGCGTATGATGTTCACGGATTAAATCTAAACTAGAAAGAATGTTTCAAAAAAAAAAAATAATTCTTTCTGGAATCAATGATAAATACATGTCTGACCGTTGGAACAAACCAAAAAAACAAGAAAAATCGCATTCATGATGATTTATGGTGATTTACTGTGTCTACTACATTGACGCTGATGCATTAAAGTGGAGGGGCTCCCCTGTTTCAAGATGGCGGCTCTATTGACGCATTCGTTCCAATGAACTTCCGTAGCCAAGGTGAGGTCTAGTGTATATGTCTATGTGCCATAACGACCTATCGGTTTTCATTAAACCGAGAAAAATTGAATTTTGTTTTATTTACGATCACTGAGAAAAAAAGTGCATCTATCCATCATAAAAGTGCATCTGTCCATCATAAAAGTGCATCTATCCATCATAAAAGTGCACCTGCCCATCATAAAAGTTCGTCTGTCCATCATAAAAGTGCACCTGTCCATCATAAAAGTGCATCTATCCATCATAAAAGTGCATCTGTCCATCATAAAAGTGCATCTATCCATCATAAAAGTGCATCTGTCCATCATAAAAGTGCATCTGTCCATCATAAAAGTTCATCTGTCCATCATAAAAGTGCATCTATCCATCATAAAAGTGCATCTGTCCATCATAAAAGTGCATCTGTCCATCATAAAAAGTCCATCTGTCCATCATAAAAGTGCATCTATCCATCATAAAAGTGCATCTGTCCATCATAAAAGTGCATCTGTCCATCATAAAAGTTCATCTGTCCATCATAAAAGTGCATCTATCCATCATAAATGTGCATCTATCAATCATAAAAGTGCATCTATCCATCATAAAAGTGCATCTGTCCATCATAAAAGTGCATCTGTCCATCATAAAAGTGCATCTATCCATCATAAAAGTGCATCTATCCATCATAAAAGTGCATCTGTCCATCATAAAAGTGCATCTGTCCATCATAAAAGTTCATCTGTCCATCATAAAAGTGCATCTATCCATCATAAAAGTGCATCTATCCATCATAAAAGTTCATCTGTCCATCATAAAAGTGCATCTGTCCATCATAAAAGTTCATCTATCCATCATAAAAGTGCATCTATCCATCATAAAAGTGCATCTGTCCATCATAAAAGTGCATCTGTCCATCATAAAAGTTCATCTGTCCATCATAAAAGTGCATCTATCCATCATAAAAGTGCATCTGTCCATCATAAAAGTGCATCTGTCCATCATAAAAAGTCCATCTGTCCATCATAAAAGTGCATCTATCCATCATAAAAGTGCATCTGTCCATCATAAAAGTGCATCTGTCCATCATAAAAGTTCATCTGTCCATCATAAAAGTGCATCTATCCATCATAAATGTGCATCTATCAATCATAAAAGTGCATCTATCCATCATAAAAGTGCATCTGTCCATCATAAAAGTGCATCTGTCCATCATAAAAGTGCATCTATCCATCATAAAAGTGCATCTGTCCATCATAAAAGTGCATCTGTCCATCATAAAAGTGCATCTATCCATCATAAAAGTGCATCTGTCCATCATAAAAGTGCATCTGTCCATCATAAAAGTGCATCTGTCCATCATAAAAGTTCATCTGTCCATCATAAAAGTGCATCTATCCATCATAAATGTGCATCTATCAATCATAAAAGTGCATCTATCCATCATAAAAGTGCATCTGTCCATCATAAAAGTGCATCTGTCCATCATAAAAGTGCATCTATCCATCATAAAAGTGCATCTGTCCATCATAAAAGTGCATCTGTCCATCATAAAAGTGCATCTATCCATCATAAAAGTGCATCTATCCATCATAAAAGTGCATCTGTCCATCATAAAAGTGCATCTGTCCATCATAAAAGTTCATCTGTCCATCATAAAAGTGCATCTATCCATCATAAAAGTGCATCTATCCATCATAAAAGTTCATCTGTCCATCATAAAAGTGCATCTGTCCATCATAAAAGTTCATCTATCCATCATAAAAGTGCATCTATCCATCATAAAAGTGCATCTGTCCATCATAAAAGTGCATCTGTCCATCATAAAAGTTCATCTGTCCATCATAAAAGTGCATCTATCCATCATAAAAGTGCATCTGTCCATCATAAAAGTGCATCTGTCCATCATAAAAGTGCATCTGTCCATCATAAATGTGCATCTATCAATCATAAAAGTGCATCTATCCATCATAAAAGTGCATCTATCCATCATAAAAGTGCATCTGTCCATCATAAAAGTGCATCTGTCCATCACAAAAGTGCATCTATCCATCATAAAAGTGCATCTGTCCATCATAAAAGTTCATCTGTCCATCATAAAAGTTTGCCTCCTCGATAGGCACCGGAGACCTTACGGCTGCAACTCTGAGCAGCCGCTTCGACAATGTAGGTAGAGAACATGATCCACTCGGACTCAATATCTACAGCCTCCCTCGGGATCTGGTCGAGGCTCCTCCAGAGGTGGGAGTTGAAGATCTCCAAACGTTTCCAGCAGACCCTTACAGTACGCTTCGGTCTGCCGAGTCTGTTTAGCTTCCTCTCCCGCCATCTGATCCAACTCACCACCAGGTTGTGATCTGTTGACAGCTCTGCCCCTCTCTTCACCCAAGTGTCCAAGACATATGGCTGCAGTCAGATGAAACGACCACAAAGTCGATCATCGACCTACGCCCTAGGGTGTTCAGGTGCTGCATGCACTGATGGACACCCTTTTGCTTGAAGATGGTGTTCGTTGTGGACAAACTGTGACTAGCACAGAAGTCCAATAACTGAACACTACTCGGGTTCAGGTCAGGGGGGCCATTCTGTCCCTAGAGCTAGTTTCCATGTCCAGGGATCGGGTTGTTGAGGCCCCCGCCTTCGACTGCCGCCCGATCCTCTCAGCACAGGCCCCTTACGGTCCCTCATGAAGGTGGTGAGCCCACGGGAAGGAGGCCCCACGTTGCTTCTTCGGACTGAGCCCTGCCGGACACCGTGTGGGAGGCCCTGCCACCAGGCGCTCACATACTGGCTCCAAGGTGGGGCCCCGGCTGTCCTTGTTTTCACTTCACTCATAAGGTTTTTTGAACCGTTCATGGTCTGACCCGTCGCCTAGGACCTTGGGAGACCCTACCAGGGGCATATAGCCCCGGACAACATAGCTCATAGGGTCGTTCGGGTACTCAAACCCCTCCACCACGTTAAGGTGGCAGTGCAAGGAGGGGTTGATTAGAATCACTTTTTTTCTATTTCAGTTTATTCTAATGGGGATTTGTTATACCCTATATGAAGAGTTCAGATGCAAAAGCCTCGAAGTGCCATTTGAAATTTTCTTCTAAAATTATCATTTTTTATCAAGCTTGTATATTTAAGTTCAGTAATTTCACTTAAATGACAATGAAGATTACCTATTAATGGTCATTTAAGTGAAATTACTGAACTTAAATACACAAGCTTGATGAAAATGGTCATTCTAGAACCAAATTTCAAATGGCACTTCGAGGCTTTTGCATCTGAACTCTTCATATATACATTACACATACAGTATTTGAATATATGAGTTTCAATACATATAACACCAATATAATGGTTTGAATAGTATCTACTTATTATGGGAGATGTTCATTTGGACCAACATGTTTCAGGTGGGGATCATCAACATTTGCTTCTTAGACATCATAAAGACTGTAAAAGTACAAAAGTTAGAAAACATATATCAATAGGGTCCTGAGGACAGGAGTTCCAGTGATCCAATGTCACAATTTATTTGTACATTTTTTGGTGTTCATTTGAGTGTTTATGCACTATACATCATCTAATCATGACTTGATGATGAATTTAGGGTCTCAGGTATATCTACCATAAGGGAGCGCGTCTTTTTCCACTCGTAGAGTGGGAGCATTCGTGGAATTTCCAGAGAGTTGGGGGCATCAAATTCAGGTTTCACCTCCTGTATCATGATCCCACCGGTCCAGTTCACCACATTTGAGCCATGAATGTTTGTTGTTATTTTGTTCAGATTGTCCCACTCGAGATGAAACACATTCCCTCACCAGTAGTAATAATAATAATAATGAAAGTATAATTAATTAATTATTAAGCATAACATTTTTCTTTTCAACTTAACAGAAACCTGGAGAGACCATTATCTGCCAGTTAATGTGGGCTTCCATAACGCTAAATGCTCTTCACCAAAGACCTTTCTAATTGTGTGTTGGTGCATGGTGTAGGCTATGTATTTGTGTAGTTAGTTTAAAAATGTATGATAAATAAACCTCACATTACCAGTGAATCCTAATTACATGATGTGATTTTTATTTAATGCATATTTTTGAACACGTTGTATCTTAAAATGTATTATTTAATTAAAATATCTATGTTATACTTTTAATGTGCAACAATTGACGTTGGGAACAAGCTCAACATGTGCTCAACAATAATTTACATAGCCAGTTATGAAAAATGGAGGAGATTTATCAAATCGAAAACTAAAGGAGAAAAACAGACTGCCTATAAATGTGCTTTTTTGGATATCCAGGGTGGCAACCAATATAGCCAGAAAATACATACATGTGACAATATTTCAGGTGGGGATCATCAACATTTGCTTCTTAGACATCCTAAAGACTGTAAAAATACAAAAGTTAGAAAACATATATCAGAAGGGTCCATAGGGGAGGAGTTCCAGTGATCCAATGTCACCATTTTTTGACATTTTTTGGTGTTTATTTGAGTTTTTATGCACTATACATCATCTAATCAAGACAATCCTCATATCTATCAATTCCTCATGCAAAGACGAAGAGAAAATGGGGTAGATTGTCTGTCTGTAGGATGTATTGTTCAGATTCTATGTAGGTTTAAAGTTTTCATTTTCCGCAGCCAAAAATCAAGCACGGACACAAAAGATGATACAAAAAAATCACATATGGGACAAAAAATGGCGCGGGGAACATCAAAATTCCTTTTCTAGACACCTTAAGGATTACAAAAAACTAGGTTAAAAAAATATATCTTTCGGGTGCAGGTGAACCCCCCCTTCCTACCAGACTAATAAGTACTCGTTCATTCGACTTTTGCCCTATAATCTATATTGAACTTGCGGAATCAACAATAAAATCTATGAATAGCAGGTGAAAGAGACACATTTAGCCGTTTAGCCCCATAGACTCCCATTCATTCTGCACTCGCCCGTGATCACCCCCAGTGGAATTCTAATGGAACTGCAACCAAAATGATACACAACGGGGCTAATAGGAAGTGCCAAGGCTCTCCGTTAGACGGGCTCTGCTTACACAGACCGTTTTCAAAAGTTTGCGTTTCCAAGCGTCAAAACGCCGTTGTCATGTAAACGAATGCCCAAAACACATGAAAGTTTTACGTTGTAAACGACCCCTGAAGTCTAAAAAATTAACCTTTGAATCCCCCCTGAGGAATGTGCAGATTGTTGCCTCGCTGTGATTGGCTGTTGTGGTCAGAGGATCGACAGTGGGGTGAGGGTTATCGGGTTACAGTGTCTTTAATGTTTTTCCTAGGCATTGTGCTGAACAGAGTCCAAATATGAGTGTGTGATGTTGAACTTTCACCTGTGCATTCATGTATACCTTGTGTCACAAACATCACTTATTAATAAGCGGATACAGTTCTGTTGATGGAGAGGATCTGGTGAACTGTCTGTGAAGATCTGTCCTTTCTCTGTGGCATCACACACACGTGGACTGGCTTCACACACTCTGCTGATAACCCTCCTCTAGTTATCTGAAGGTACGGTCCACACAATCTCCATCACATTGAGGCTTTCTCCACATGCCGGGTCAAACTGCTGCTTTTGAGTTCACGTTTGTTTCTGTTACATTGATCAGACAAGAGAGAGATCAGCCATTGTGTGTTAACTCTCAGACCGTAGCGTTCTGGATCCCAGCTGTGTCTCTGATCACAGGTGTGTGTGTGTGTGTGTGTGTGTGTCAGGTGCGGCTCCTCGTCTCCGTCCGCCGTCTGTGGCGAGGCCTGCTGTAACTGAGCTGAGACGCGGTGTCTCTCGGGTCTGTGGTCATGGCCAGTTCTTCCTCTGCTGGAAGACACAATCAACACAAACTCATGAGCAGTCGAAGTCTTGAACACACTCCACAGAAGACAGTTCAGATTAGGCTAGTTTACTCTGAGCTGGTTCATCTCAAACTAGTTTACTCTGAGTAGGGTTGGGTATTGAGAATCGAGTATCGATTGGAACTGAGACTAACTTTTCGTTTTTCCCGGAATCGTTCAAAAGTTAAAATTTCGATTCCTAGTTTCGATATTCACAGTCCGCCGAGCGGAAGAAGAAACCGCTGAACAACACCAACGAAGAAGCGTCTACCGGAAGTGTTGGCATAACCACGCGAGTCGAACATGAGTAGCTTACGTCGGCGATCCAAAGTGTGGCTTCACTTTTCTAAAAATAACGAAATCTCGGCAAAATGCAAAATTTGTGACAAAAGGAGTATTTTTACAGGAGGATTATTTCCTTCAGAAAGGCCGTTGGTTAGCAAGGTTAGCTAAACTTTTTTGACCCTGCCTCTTAAAAGAATCAGAATCGAGAATCGTTAGGAACCGGAATCGAAACAAGGATTCGGAATCGGAATCAGAATCATTCAAATTCAAACTATACCCAACCCTAACTCTGAGCTGGTTCAGCAGGGGCTGGTGGTAACTCCTCGAATCTTTTGGGAATCGCTGCTAGTTTCTCTGTAGTTTTCTGCTTCACACACACTCTTTCATTGTATGGTGTGATCAAACAGCATCTCTAATGCTTCCTCATCCAGACACTGAGGGGATTTGCTTGTCGGGTGTTTTTAGCTTTATTATTCACATCTGAGCTGTCACATATTATTTAATTTTTCATTTTTAATTACACATAAGAGGGATGAGAAAATATGAGGTTTTCTCTTTGATCGAGGGAAGAAAAAGAAATAAATGGTTTCACTTTAGAAAGAGACGGTGTAGAATTTATTTGTGTGTCCAAAATTGTTAACTTTATTTTACAGTGTTTTGTTATGTTACATATAGAACTAACTGTATATTACGCATAATAACATGTTAATAACCTTAAGCCAAAGCCTAATAGTATGTTGTTATTGTTCTCTTTAAATCTATAATTACACTGTAACTAAAACACCTTAATATAAAGTGTAAATTTCCGATTGCTGTCTTAAGATGATGATAATGAATGATGAATAACAACATACACGACTGGGAAGGTGGTAATACTAGATGTGAAATACAAATCATATGACTGCATTGAAAGATGTTTGTTTTAGTAAAATCACTTTTGATGTTTCAAATACACATTTTTGTTGCTTTAAACACACAACTCAATGTTCATAGTTATTCAGCCTGAGAGTTATGATGGGAATACAGATTGAAGGGGGATTTACATTTATACACATTTATAAGAAATCGGAATATATAAATGTAAATCATGATTTACATTTATATATTCCGACTTATAACTATATTCAGATTTCATATAATTATTTCCTGTTGGGCTCTTTATTATATGTATACATTCAAAAGTTTGGGGTCAGTAAGATTGTTTTTTAAGGAATATACTTGTATTTATCAAGGATGCATCGGTATCACTTTACTATAGCTTTCATTAGTTAACATGAACTATAATAAACTGCACTTCTACAGCATTTATTCATCGTAGTTCATTTCAACATTTACTAATACATTATTAAAATCAAATGTCGTATTTGTTAACATTAGTTTATGCACTGTGAACTAACATGAACAAACAATGAACTAATGTTAACGAAGATTAATAGTAGTAAATGTATTGCTCATGTTAGACATTAGCCTACATTAACTAATGAACTTTATTGTAAAGCGTTACACCACTCATTAAATGCATACAGAAGATTATATTTCAAATAAATGCTGTTCTTTTGAACTTTCTATTCATCAACGAATCCTGAAAAATACAAATGTACGACGGTTCCCACAGAAATATGAAGCAGCACAACTGTTATTTTCATCATAATAATCATAAATGTTTCTTGAACATCAAATCCTCATATTAGAGTGATTTCTGAAGGACTATGTGACTCTGAAGCCCGGAGTAATGATGCCGAAATTTCAGTGTTCATCACAGGAATAAATTACATAGAAGACAGATATTTTAAACTGTTTTTTTACTATATTTTTTGATTAAATAAATGCAGCGTTGGTGAGCAGAAACACTGTAAACACCTCAGCGACCCCGGACTCTCGATGGCAGTGTGTACTGTACACTGTGTGTGTGTGTGTGTCTTACTGTGGCGGATCCTCCAGCTCAGGTGAGCGATGATGAGCAGCAGGAGCGCCGACACGGGCAGGAAGATCCCCGTCCACAGGAACCACCCCGGGACCCGCTCCAGGAACGCAGCCGGAGAGGACATGCTCTGCTCGGCTCGGGATCGGGGCTGTGAGGTAAAGCTGAAACCCGTGATGATTTAGAGGGATTTACAGCTGCTGGTTAATGCTTCACTGACTGACCTCTGAACTCCAGATCTGCTGCTTTTCTCTGTGTTGTTATCAGAAGAACACATTACATCAACAAAGACAAACACACGAACAGAATTAGGATGAAGTTCATAGATGACTTTATTCTGAACTGTTGTGATTGAATTATCTGTGAAGCACACATTGAGCCGGAATGGACGGCAGGAACACAAGTGGAAGAGTGTGGGCTTGTCTGTGTGATTATAGCCTACTTGCAGCCTCTGATAAAAGGAAACGCTTTAATTGGACATGTTTTATTGGAGACCAGTGTTCAGGTCGTCCTGATATTGAGATCCGATGAAACACACATGAGATTTGGAAATGATTTATCATCCCAGTATATCGAGTCTGACGGAGCGTCGGACGTGTTTCTGTTCGTCACTGCTGTTTTCCTCCGTGTGTCTTCCGTTTTAATTAGATGAGCACCTTCATTTTCATGAAGATTAAAAAGCCTTGATCATGTGTATTTTGTGCTCTTGACAGCTTCATTTACATACGGTGGCATTTGATAAACCGGCCCAATGCAGCTTTGATCTCTCTCTCTCTCTCTCTCTCTCTCTCTCTCTCTTCATTTCATTTCTTCTGGTGTCTTTTCCACTGCAGAGATCAATGTTTTTTCTTGACTGTCCATAGAGATCAGAGCGCCTCCACTGATTAGGCCTATATATCAGTCCAGACTGATTAAAGTTAAACAAATTGTGTTTTACATGTAGACTATACACTCGGTTCTCTGTTTGCATCATGATTCTTGCTAAATTGGGTTTGCTTTGCTTTCTCATGCACTTACTATAATTTGAGGTCTAGGTAAACACTCAAAACAGCCCTAATAGACTCAAAGCAAAATCTAAATTTTCTTGACCTTGTGTTAACATTATTTAGTGTACTGTATTATATTTCATGCTCACATTTATTAACGATGGCCTCACTCGATGTCCTTCCTTCTCTGATTGATGGTCTCTTTTATCAAATACAAGTCTTTCAGTACAGACGTCCTCCTTCAGCTCGAGCTTCACGTGTCTTTGCTGTGAAGTGCAGGTTTCATAAAAAAATATTTCTTTAAAAAAAAGAATACAAAATGTATGGGTTTCACTTAAGGCAAACGTCACAGTGAAAGATTTATTTAGTGAAAGGATTTATGGAAATGAATGAACCAGATGAAATGGCTTTTATGTCTCTGTATGTTCCCGTCACTCAGCTGTGCAGTTGGTGGCTACAGCTTTTCATCATGGAGTTTTGTTTGGTGTCATTCCTCCAGACTGGAAGAGGATTTGTGGACTGAGATATACCGAGAGCTGCTTCCAGGTGCCCGACTCCAGTGATTCATCATTCAAGAATGACATAACTGGGCGACTGCTTTTCAACTGATCTGATTTGGCTCCATATTTCAAAATTAACTAAAGGATAAAACTTTTGGTTGCCAAACACAAGTTTAATAACTGGCAAATAAATTGGGGAATGGGGAAATGTACCTCACTAATGATGGCACTGTGTTCATTCACCCTAACAAACTCTAATGCCAGAAAATTAACGGATTTCTAAAGTGCTCAGATGACTTTAACTGCTGCTCTCTTATAATTTCACTGATTTAATTGCTTGACGGGTTGAAATTAACATCTTGTGTCTTTTCATTACAGATCTGAACAGAGTTTCACCAATGAGCTCATTTATTTTATATATTCACAGCAGGGTGTTGCTAGTTTTCATTGGTGTGGGGGGGGGGGGGGTAAACTGCAATTTCACTTGTTTCATTTTAAATAGTGTGTAATTTTGCTGTTGGTGAATGAACAGTATCTGCAAAGTTGCAGCACTGAAAGTTCAGTGTACGTAGAGATATCGTCTTTTAATAATCAGGAAGTTTAATGCCTACAAAAACGACTGGATTGGGACTACAGCTGGGTTATGGTACGTCATTAACCCAGACATTTACATCAACCCCTCCCTCTGGAATATGCAGAAAAGGGCATGAGCATATTTCTGCGGCTCGTCGAGTGTGTTGTTCACGCAGCTGTCATGTCTTCTGTTTTCAACCTTCCCACAAACGCTGTACTTCGTCAACAATAGATACAATTTATGTTTGATTATGTTCCTGTAAATGATGATCGTAATCTAGCTCTCTGTGCTGCGCATTTTACGGAAGACAGCTTCCAGAATCTCCACGAGTTCAACACCGCGATTCAACAAGAAACTGTTACTAAAACATGAAGCAGTTCCAACTTTAAAACCAGAGACAGCAGTTGTTGGGCCACGCTTTGGATAAAAGCGTCAGCTAAATAAATAAATGTAAATGTAGTGTGTAATGAGGGACAGGTGCGGTTGATTAGTAACTAAGGCGAACTTTGACTGGGAGAAACAAGACAGGGGAAATGGGACATTATTCCCCCCTCCAGAGGCAGCTGTCAACACCTATAAGCAACACCCTCACACTGGGTCCTGAAGCGTGTTGCCTTTGAGTTGATGGGTACCCAATACCAGAGGGTAGTCGGAGGGGCTGGGAGCCAGGGTGGAGCTGGCAGAGTATGGGGAGCCGGTGGAGTCGAGAGAGCGTCTGGAGAGCGGAGAGTCTCTGGAGGGCCGGCTGAGATGGAGGTGCCGGTAATGCAGGACCAGGGGGCTGGACGATCCTGACGATGGCCTTTCTGGTCGAGTTGTGGGTGTTTAAAGTGGCATTCTTGGCCAGGTCGATAGAGCTTGGGATATTCTCAGTGGCTGAAACAAAAGAGCATGGGACAGCCTCTGAAGTGGCTTTCTTGGCCGATCCAAAGGAGGTTGGGACAATGGCAAGGGAGAATGGAACGGCCTCCGTGGCTGAGACTAGGGGTCTTGGAACGACCTCCATGGCCATGATAGAAGAACATTAGACCATGGGACCCAAAACAACTGGCTTGGGGACCTACAAACCCAGGACAACCAGTTGTGGGGACCATCAAACCCAGGACAACCAGACTTGGGGACCTTCGGACAACCAGACTTGGGGACCATCAAACCCAGGACAACCAGACTTGGGGACCTTCGGACAACCAGACTTGGGGACCATCAAACCCAGGATAACCAGACTTGGGGACCTTCAAACCCAGGATATCCAGACATGGGGACCATCAAACCCAGGACAACCGACTTGGGGACCACAAGAAGCAGGACAACCAGACTTGGGGACCATCAAACCCAGGATAACCAGACTTGGGGACCATCAAACCCAGGATAAACAGACTTGGGGGCCATCAAACCCAGGATAAACAGACTTGGGGACCATCAAACTCCGGACAATCGACTTGGGGACCATCAAACTCCGGACAATCGACTTGGGGACCACTGGACCTAGGACATTCAGACTTGGGGACCATCAAACCCAGGATAACCAGACTTGGGGACCATCAAACCCAGGATAACCAGATTTGGGGACGATCAAAACCAGGATAACCAGACTTGGGGACCATCAAACCCAGGATAAACAGACTTGGGGAGCATCAAACTCCGGACAATCGACTTGGGGACCAGTCGACCCAGGACAACCAGACTTGGGGACCATCAAACCCAGGATAACCAGACTTGGGGACCATCAAACTCCGGACAATCGACTTGGGGACCACTCGAACCAGGACAACCAGACTTGGGGACCATCAAACCCAGGATAACCAGACTTGGGGACCATCAAACTCCGGACAATCGACTTGGGGACCACTGGACCCAGGACAACCAGACTTGGGGACCATCGGACCGAGGACCACCAACTTCGGGACCACTGGACCCAGAACAACCAGACTTGGGGACCATCAAACCCAGGACAACCAGACTTGGGGACCATCAAACCCAGGATAACCAGACTTGGGGACCATCAAACGCCGGACAATCGACTTGGGGACCACTGGACCCAGGACAACCAGACTTGGGGACCATCAAACCCTGGATAACCAGACTTGGGGACCATCAAACTCCGGACAATCGACTTGGGGACCACTGGACCCAGGACAACCAGACTTGGGGACCATCGGACCCAGGACCACCAACTTCGGGACCACTGGACCCAGAACAACCAGACTTGGGGACAATCAAACCCAGGACAACCAGACTTGGGGACCATCAAACCACACTTGAGGACTACCAGGACTTCGGGAACACCAGACTGGTTCATCCATTCCTGCATGAAAACAGTCCTTTAAAGCAACCTCACTGAAATTCGCCACTGTTTATAGTTCACAAAATTTCAATACTCTGCCAAAGGGCGGCCATCTTGGGAGAGTAAGAGCAGCTGTTTGTCTGGGTGAAATGGAGCCATCTCTTTGCCTGCTGGGTTGGTCTGGTCTTCTGTAATGGAAACAGTTGAGAAGCAATATAAAGATAATGACTGACAGTGACTGAGAGAGTCTTTATTTTGGTGTTGATTGGTGTGGTAATGAAGGACCGGTGCAGGTGATCAGTAACTAAAGCAGAACTGAAGGTGATCATTGAGCAAGGGAACTATGACAGGGAGAAACAAGACGGGAGATGTGACAAGTGTTTTTGTAACTATGAGGTGTCTGTCGTCATCATTTTGGTTTGTGTGCTGGAGCTCACAGATGAACAAAAGCCATTTGTGATACAGTGAGTCATCTCTTTGACATTTATATAGCACTTTTCCCCACTCAAATTAGCTTATAAAGATTAAGAGAATGGGGTCCTTTTATGATGTGACAGCAGTTACAGTTCACCAGAATGCCCACTTTAACAAGTTCATGGTGGACATTATTAGGATGAGAAACAGCTGGGATTTTAACATCCACATACAAGTGGATATAACCTTAGTTTATCGTTTCATGGAAGGTAAAATAATTGTGGAAATCACTCAGTGGGAATATATCTCAAGTGTTCAGCACAGTCCTTTTCCCAATTAAAAATAATTATACGTAAAATTCGACAAAAACAATCTGCAACATTATCTTCATAAACAGTTTGATTCCATTATGACCCCATTTTAGACAAAATTATGTCGATATAAAGGTTCATTATGTACTAAAAAAAAACTCATAAAAGCGTTCTGAAAAGCATAATTACAGCTTTCTCTGAATAAATATTTATTAGAGGTGGTTAGGCCTTTATTTAGCTGGAGGCACTGGCTTAGCTTCCAAACAAGAGGAAAAAAACGAGATTTGACTTTAATTAGCAGCCACTGCCCCTCTATAAATGGAAATTCAAGGCTTATTTGGAAAAATGCCTCAGCCTTCAAAAACCAACCAAAAAAGGCATGCATGCTAATGCAATTGCCAGCAGTAAGAGCTGAATGACGTCGATTTTTCCACATTCAGTTCTTTATTATAATTATTAGCATTTGAGCCAAACAAAAGGCCAATCTGAAATATCAGGACAAACCAAATCAGCTCATTCATAAATGCCTCATCCCAGTTAAATCATGCTGTAGCTGTAGATACTGGGATCAGATGTGATGTGTGTTTTCTCCTCTCTTGTGGATGCTACACTCACATATTGTTTTTCTGACAACTGCATTCCCTTCTTCATCTTTGCAATGTCAGATAATTTTCTCTGCATGAATTTTGCATCCTTCATGGCAGTTTCTCTTCACGGTTTGAGTGTGATGTGCATGTTGTGATCAGAAAAACAGAATTCAGCATTTTACCTTTTCTCAAACTGATTTTACTGGCGTTTGGAGATCCTCTTTGCCAACATCTAAGCCTCCAGATCTCATCAGCTCTGGCTGTGTTCAGCGTCCCGTAGCCTGAGGAACACACACACACACACACACTGCTCGCAGTCGAGATGAACAGAGAGCAGAGCTGGCAGTAGATTATTCCGTTCCCCAGATGAATGTCAGAGGAAGAGATTTAATGAGCTTTCTTATGTGTATTCTCATTTGTGTGCCCAACTTTATGATTTGACCCTTTTTTTTGTCAGTTTTCTATTTGTTTTTGTGCGTTTCATACGGTCGTCTGGGTGAAGATGGTGATTTTCAGGACTGCACTGAAACTAGTTTAACATGCTCAAATAATCTGAGTAAATTCATTGCCTCAAGGTAATTACTGTGTGCTCCTCATAATAAACTCTTTACTCAATAAACATCTTTAAATAAATGTGACAGATTTGTATATTTGCAGTTAATAAATAACTTGGATAGAATTGACTAAATGAGAGATCTTGAGGCGTTGCCGAGTTCTCTTTCACAGTGGAAATCAACAGTACATTTGGATCGACTCCATGGGGTCAGCGTGACCGGTGTCCGAAGCACGCAGGTAAACACACATCAATAAAGTCCACGTCATCAATCTTTGTCTTCAGGAGACACTTGTTTAGATATCCACTGATTGACTGAGGAAGTGATGTGATCATGATGATGCGCTCGAGACTGAAAGAGATCGATTCTCACCCGAGGGATGGTAACGTTAATCAGCACAGTCCATTTCATCAGACAATTCGTTCTAAAGTTTGCAGACATTAAAGGGTTAGTTCACCCAAAAATGAAAATTAAGTCATTAATTACTCACCCCCATGCTGTACCAACCCCGCAAGACCTTCGTTCGTCTTCGGAACACAAATGAAGATATTTTTGATTAAATTTGAGAGCTGTATAACTACCACATTGGCTCCTAAGGGACTGCCTCTTGACGGCCCAAAAAGTCAATGAAGAAAATGTTTAAATATCCCAAGTGACTACCGTGGCTCAACTATATGTTTATCAAGCGACGCGAATACTTTTTGTGCGAAAAAACAAACAAAAATAACGAGTTTATTCGACTATTTTTTTCTTCCTTGTAGGCCAGAACGAGACTCCCTTATAGATTTCCACGACGCATGCGCGAGATTTGCGATCTGCGTACACCAGCTTACACTACTTCAGATCGCAATTCTCGCGCATGCGTCGTGGAAATCTATAAGGAAGTCTCGTTCTGGCCTACAAGGAAGAAAAAAATAGTCGAATAAACTCGTTATTTTTGTTTGTTTTTTCGCACAAAAAGTATTCGCGTCGCTTGATAAACATATAGTTGAGCCACGGTAGTCACTTGGGATATTTAAACATTTTCTTCATTGACTTTTTGGGCCGTCAAGAGGCAGTCCCTTAGGAGCCAATGTGGTAGTTATACAGCTCTCAAATTTAATCAAAAATATCTTCATTTGAGTTCCGAAGACGAACGAAGGTCTTACGGGGTTGGTACAGCATGGGGGTGAGTAATTAATGACTTAATTTTCATTTTTGGGTGAACTAACCCTTTAAAGGGATAGTTCACCCCAAAATGTAAACTCTGTCAGTGATTACTCACCCTCATGTTGTTCAACCCCGTAAGACCTTCGTTCATCTTCGGGACAGGAATTACGATATTTTTGATGAAATCTGAGAGCTGGATCGCTCCTCCATACTAGTCCATAGGCTTCTTGAGGGATTGAAACTTGCCGGCCTCGAAAAGTCATTAAAGACATCGTTAAAATAGTCCAAGTGACTACAGGGGCTCAATCTTAACTTTATCGAATGACGAGAACACTTTTTGTGAGCAAAAACAAACATAAATAACGACTTTATTTCAATTACGTATTCATTTCCTTATATGGGCATGAAGTCAGTTAACGTAGTGTGATAGCGTAGAGCTACGTCACACGTAGGCTCACTATTGGCTGACGCTGGTCATGTGTGATGAGTGTGACGTACAACAACAGATCATACGCTTTTAAACTAGCAACCTGACTCGAGGCAGAGAGAGAAGTAAATGAATAGATGTAATAAAGTCGTTATTTTGGGGTTGCGCACAAAAAGTATTCTGGTCGCTTGATAAAGTTAAACTTAAAGAGTAACTAAACACTAAACCAACTTTTTTTAGTTAATGATCTGTAAGAATGGATATTTATTAATACCAGTCATTGATTCGAGTAACTTTTGTGACATTTGTCTATAAAGTGTTTTATTTCTACAATATATGGTGTAGAAACGTCTTAGTGCTGCCCTCTTCAGGTTGAACGGTGGCTACTGCAGTTGGATTTTCCTATTGAATGTTCCGCACTTCGTGACGTACGCAGGTTTCAGCTCACCACGCGAGCAGTATAAAAACCATCTTGTGTCGTCAAAACCACTGTAGGGAGTCAGGAGTTGTAATTGTGAGTATTGAAAACGATCAGGATAGAGTGTTTTAGCATCTATTTCATCCCCTCTATCTCCGCTAGGGGGTCTGTCCACTTTTTCAGCATTTTTCCAATATTGCCAATGAGTCAGGCTCTGACCAGGGGTTTAGTTACCCTTTAGAGCTGGTAAGTCCCGCCCCTTCAGCTAGCCCCGCTGGACCTCTAGGTTGAAAAATCGTCAATCCAAATGAATGAGAGAAAATAATTATTTTCTAATCCCGTTTGAATTTTGCAATGAATGTGAACATATGTTGTCTCTGAATTTTGTATATAATTTTTCGTGTAAAGAATGCCACAATTTAGCAGGTAGAATTTTTATACGGGTAGACTTTGTGTGAGAGCACTTTGTGGACTACAACTCTTTCGACGTGTTTGATATACGTCACCCCCACTAGCACACGGATCCCGCTAAACATGCCTGTGTCTTTGGTGCACTTCACCGCCTTCTTTCAGGCAGAGGACAAACTAGTTGAGCGTGGTGAAAACCGCGATTTGTGGAGGGAAAATGTGTAATGCGGCGACGTCAGATAAGACGTGTAGTCTTTCTCGTTATTTTTATTCCACAACTGCTAGCCAAAGAATCATACAATATACTAACTCGTTACATGAGAAATTATATAAAAAATTCACAGACAACATATGTCACATTCATGGCACAATTAAAACGGGATCAGAAAATAATTATTTTCTCTCATTCACTTGCATTGACGCTTTTTCAACCTAGAGGTCCACTTGGAGTTTTTTTACGGATGGGCGGGACTTACCAGCTCTTTAAGATTGAGCCACTGTAGTCACTTGGACTGTTTACATTTACAGTAGAAGCCTATGGAGGAGTGATCAAGCTCTTTTAGATTTAATCAGAAATATCTTAATTTGTGTTCTGAAGATGAACTAAAGTCTTACGGGGTTGAACAACATGAGGGAGAGAAAATACTGACAGAGTTTACATTTTTGGGTGAACTAACCCTTTAAATAATATATTGCTGTAAATTTAGAATGAAATGAAGACACTTTATTTTAGAATCTCTATTTTAAAGATTATGCATAGTATATAATTTCAGTCAAACACTCTTATGTGGTGTTATGGTATGAATAATAAAATAAACTCTTATGTGCTTAAATGCATAAGTAATGATACATGTTTGCAGGCTAGAATGACATTTGCATTTGCTCTCAATTATTTAGCCGATGCTTTCATCCTGAGAGACTCTTTGACTGTATATATTGTGTAAAGTTTATCCTGACCCCGCTGCCGCTTGTTTCCCGAGCCTCTTCTCTTAGCCTGTGTTTCTGAAGGCCACGTTAAACGCCTCTACTGTAGTGACCAGAGAAAGCCTGATCCCACTTCACCCACACAACTAAACTAGTGTTTCTCACACACTACCAATGTGTGTTTTACATAAGGTTTCTTTCTGAAGGCAACTCGCACCCTGGGTTACCAACAACATTAGCAAAAGTTGTACAGGGCCAGTTTCGCATCGACTATAGCCCTATTTACACAGGATTAGTGTTACCTGGGGACCACGTGCGAATTTGAAATTACACACCCACATCTGAATTTCCCACGGGATAAGCAAAGCCTGTGATTTTACTCGAATTTACTGACTTATCTCCCGGATATGATGTCATTAGGCTGTAGCTTTGAAGTGTCTTGTCGTTATTATGTCTAGCTGTATAAAATAAACAGAAGAATTGTCCTTACCGTATGCTGCTAAACATGTCGAGACCAACGCCACTTTTGCGTCATCGAAGGGTAACGCCCCCTTTTGGGGGAAAACACCTCTATACTGTCTATGGGAAAACAAACGGATTCCCATGAGAACAGAACTCGCACTAGATCTGCAAAGTTTCTTGATAGCAAAAATGGCACAAACTTAAAGAAGCTAACGTTACTGAATACGGGGTTACAGAGGTTTCCCTTTGAAATGGTCAAAAACTGGATTAATGACCCCACACAGCGGCCAAATATGGACTATTCAGACATCTAACGTTACCACTTTCTCGTGGAATCACCAAGTAAGTAGCCTTTTTTATTTATTTATCATTTACACACTCACAGTAGCCTATAGTATTACAAACTACTAGACGATGAGGCCATGTCACTTGGATCATATTTAACTTGATTTAAGCTATTGACAGTTTTGTTGTCGACTAGCTATTAGAAAGACTAGCTGTTAGCAGCTAACGTTACCTTATTAGACTATGTCAATAGCTTAAATCAAGTTAAATATGATCCATTCATCGTCTAGTTTGTCATACTGTGAGTGTTAATGAAAAAAAAAGGCTAGCTACGTGCTTACTTGGTGATTCCACGAGATAGTGGTAACGTTAGATGTCTGAATAGTCCATATTTGGCCGCTGTGTGGGGTCATTAATCCAGTTTTCGACCATTTCAAAGGGACACCTCTGTAACCCCGTATTCAGTAACGTTAGCTTCTTTAAGTTTGTGCCATTTTTGCTATCAAGAAACTTTGCAGATCTAGTGCGAGTTCTGTTCTCATGGGAATCCGTTTGTTTTCCCATAGAGGTGTTTTCCCCCAAAAGGGGGCGTTACCCTTCGATGACGCAAAAGTGGCGTTGGTCTATCTAATCGTTCTTTTTGTTTTTTGCTCTTCTGATTTTCATCTTTTTTTAATTTCTGAAAATTGTGTAGCTGCATATAGCGATATGACCCAGCACCTAAAATAACTATAAAAACACTCCAACTCAGCCTCTTCTCTTCATGAAAGATGGATAAAAATGCGCAGATGAAACAAAAACCTTTAAAAAAATGATATAAGTTACGATCCGGCCAAATCACAGAGATGTCGATTCGCACGGGACGAATATTATCATCACAGGACCTCGGTGTTCGGCGAAATATAGTAGATAATTTGCGGGGGAATTTTTACTTTACAAATTACAGACATGGCCGATTCGCACGGGATTAAGATCACAGACAAACTCCGCAATTATTACAAATTACTACAGGTCACCAGATAATACTAATCCCGTGCGAATAGGGCTTAAGGCTTAGGTATAGTAGATCGTCAGACTTCAGATATCAGACGAGACCGTTGCACAAAGCACTGAAGACTCTGACTATCTTAAGTAGGACTATGCTGCAATGCATTCTGGGTAAAATAAGACACTTTTCAAAAAAAAAAAAAAAAAAGATTCATGTGATTCAAAAGATTCTCGGTGCAGTTTACCCCAGCGGGAGATGTGTGTGTGTGTGTGTTGGAGGAGTGTAACAGTTACAAGGACATTTTACTGGGGAAATTTAGCGGAGAATGTAGGAAGAAATGTTGCTCTGACAGTTAACAGCGTTAATCCGACCGTTGAGCGTAGCGTTTATGATGTACAGAAAGATATGGTGATGCCAAACATATCAAAAAACCAGAGGAGGACCGCAAGAGAAATTTAAAAACACTGAAATGGAGATGGATATATATGGTGAGGGCCATTTCCCTTTTCTTTCGGCTGTTTGTAATGTGACTGGTGGTCACTGCTGGTTGCCACGGTAGCAGAGTCTTAGCCCTGAGTTAGCCTGGGGGAAAGCAGACTAATTTTCTTAACATGAATATGAAACACTGAAAGCACACAAAAGCATTTTAAGAAAAAAAAAACAAACTTTATTTGTCATAACAAATGGATCACACGTTTTCGAAACAACGTGAGAGTTGAACAGACCAGAAGTCCTGATTCTTCCTTCAGCCGCTACAGAAGCTGGGTTTGGGGCTCGCCGGGCCTCAGGATTCAGACCAGCCCTTGATTGAACCTCGACACATATGAGGCGATCACTTCCTTCTTGTCTGGCTTTTCGAACTGGGCAGAGAGATCGTCAGGGATGGGGATCTTCTGCAGCTCGGCCTCATATGGACCGGGGTCCTCGAACACCTTCTCAAAGATCAGGTCCATCAGTCCATCCACATAATCTGAGAAAAAAACAAAAACAAACGTGACTTCATACTTTGTGCAATTGGTTAATGCCCTAGTAGGCCTTTTGCACATTTAAAGGGATACTCCACTTTTTTTGGAAATAGGCCCATTTTACCACTCCCCTAGCCTGGATGCCAGCCCGAACTCCGCCCACAACATTTTTTGGACGGGAAGTTCGGTTTGGACTCGATCCATTGAGGAGTAATTATAATCGGTTCAGAAATCATCGGGCCAATCAAATTGCCAGGGCGGGCTTTATACGATGATTGACAGGTGGTCTTCAATAACGTAATCCTCACGTCATCAAAGTGCGCTTTTCAGAGATGACTGCAGCTGGACAATTGAGATGTATAGATTCTGCAGTCGCGTCTTTTGTTAAAAAAAATAATAAATCGACAGCGCATTAATTTTAATAGACAAACAGAAAACTGCAATCAAGGCATTTGTCGATCGGAAAGATATTTTTGGCCTCCTTCCTACATGATTCGGGAAAAGTGTAACTTATCAGCTGGCTCTGACGGTCGTTGTGGTTTCTCCTTTGGTGGCACTCATGGAGAAGTAAGTAAAAGAAGCAACACTCGTTATTTAACTTCTAAAATAAATAAAGTTAGGCTACGTTCTGTATTTGAAAACTGCACTATGCAAAGGAGCTGACTTATGCGTTGCTCTGATTGGTCGGTAGGTCTACCGACTATCCAATTGTGTGTAGAGTGCAGAGGTTTTTTTGTTTTTCCTGGTTCGGTTACGACACGCCTCATAATCAAAGCCCAATAGAGCGGTTTCAGACTCATATTTTTTCTTGAATACGAGTATGACGAAGTCAGGCTACCACTCCCCCAGAGTTAAACCATTTTCAGATCCATTCAGCCGATTTTCGTATATTTAGAAGAATATCAGTAACCAGACAGGTTTTGGTCTCATTGACTTCTATAGTAGGAAAAAAATATACTATGGTAGTCAATGAGACCAGAAACTGTCTCTGGTTACTGATATTCTTCTAAATATCCGAAAATCGGCTGAATGGATCCGAAAACGGTAAAACTCGACTGTTTAACTCTGGGGGAGTGGTAAAATGAGCCTATTTCCAAAAAAAGTGGAGTATCCCTTTAAATACAGCGCATTTATATTATATTGTTCACGTGTTGTACAAGTGTTCTTGCAAAACTCACCGTACGTTGGCTCCACTTTCACTGGCTTGATGGAAAACTCCCCCTTCTTGGACTTGGGCAAGTTCAATCTGTATAGCAGCTCACCGGTGGATGACGTCGCTTGGGGACGCCCAGCATTTTCATTAAAGTGCATGGCAGCCAGGTAGAGTCTTAGGAAGAAAAATGTAACTCTTGAATACAATGCATGAATCAGTACGGCAACAATGATGGTGTATGTACCTGCACAACATCCCAAGAAAAGGAAATACTGCGTTTTTAGGAGCAAAGTGTGAAACGCTGCTGTGAAACGCCTGCAGCGCCGAGGTCTGCTGGTGAGGGCTCATCTTCTCCACAGCTTGTAACATCCTCTTATTGGTCAAGGCCTTCTCTACTTTGCTGAAGGCCTTTGTTCCTATGAAAACATGAGTAGCACCACATATTAAATGTGTCGAACACTGAATCACTGCACATATGAGTAGGTGGTGGTGTTATAAACTTTCCCACTGGACATCTACATGCACAACCAGACAGGAGTTTGGAAAGTTGTGATAGTTGTGACAGTCGTCTGTGTGAAGAGGGTTCACTCTCATGTAGAGCCAGACCGATATTATCGGCCGATATTAGGCATTTTCTAAACTATCGGTATCGGCAGTTATAATGACCGATAAATGAATATTTCAAAAATAAAATATAAACGGACGAAAAACGCTTGAACCATGTCATGAGTGTTGGAGTTGTGTAGTTTGTCCACCAGAGGGCGCTCTACACCGTTCCTGTTGGCAACACTCGTTGAGTTGGTCACGATACATACATCGCTTGAATAACAATTAAAAGATCATCCCCATCAGTTCTCTTAACTCAAATAAGCATGACAACATTTGTGACCATCATGTCCAGTTTTGCTGTTAAATAAGCCGAGAGTGAAGCGGGATTAGCTAGTAATAATTACGTTACGTTGTTACAGTGTAGTTGACTGACTGTCCTTTTAACTTTTGACAATGTGACTGAAGTATTTCTTTAATAGCGCGTGACAGTTATAGCAATGAGACGGATCATCTCTCCTCGGCCTGTTATATGAAAATGTATGTTTTACAATTTGCAGTATGACGTTATCCATTGCTAATTTATGGCTCATCGTAGACTAGCTAACCACAAAGCTAGCTAACGCCACTATCATCAGTCTGTTCTGTTGTGACGATAAAAGAAACAAGTTTCTTTTTAAAGTGCATTATATTATTTTAGTTAAAACTCATAGATAAGTACAAATAACTAATGTTAGGGAAATCTGTTAATGTTTTGTTGCGCGTTTCTGAAAAAATAAATAAAAATTATATCAGCCGATATATCGGAATATCGGATTTTAAAACCAACAAATATTTATTTCGGTATCGGCCTTCAAAATCCTTTATCGGTCGGGCTCTAGTCACATGTAGTGATTGGGCAAACACACCTGCTTTCAGCCATTTGCGTTTGTCCCGTGATGTCCGTGGTGCGTGCGCGCACTGGGGGAAAGCCGGGTCTTCGTGGACGTGGACATCTCGGATGTGATTGAGGATGGACGTCCACTTTGCCCGCCTCTCTGGCCCTGATGTTGATGAAGCTGCGGTCCAGTACATGTGGTTTTTCAGACTATGAAGCCACTTCTTCAGTACGTCACAGTCCTTGTTCTTTGCTATCAGGGCCAACTTTTTGGACAGTCCTAAAAATACAAAAAGTGTATATCAGCTATGCAAATATACAGTGTATGTGAAATACAATAATTACCAAAGTCTCTATAATATTGAAAAAAAAAAAAAAATGTACCACTCATTAGATGTTTCTGTTTTTATAATAATGGACAACACATGTCTGTGATCATTCACGATACAATGGGGACAAGGACCGTGGGCGTCAGTGTGTGTGTGAAATGTGCTGGGGACAGAGACGCATTCGGAAGTGCATTTTCAGAAGTGATGGCCACAATGACGCATTTTTTTTTCTCCTTCGTACAGGTCATGTTAATAAAGATTATGTCTTGTGGCTTAGTAATGTAAATAAATAATGTATAGAAAACTCGTTTTATGAGGAAGAAAGCCTTAAAGGGATACTTCGCCTCTGGAAAGATGAATGTGTATTTAAAATGGGTCATTTATGTAGAAGAAATGTGAAATTATGTTTGAATTTTGAGCTTTCTAGACTGAGAAAAACCAGAAAACAACAACTCCCAGAATGCACTTGCTTCGCTGCCCTATGAGGCCACGCCTACCAGTAACAGAGCGCAGTCGTTAAACGACAAGTCTAGGCTACTAGTGTAATACTAGTGTCGAAGGCTGTTTTTTAGTGTCCAAAAAAAGATGGCCGACACTATGTGTTCATTATGTGAGTGAGATCGCCCTCTATGGGCGGGTTGAGGACATGCTGGACAGACCTGACTACTGACTGTAGTCTTTAGCCTCTGGACAAAACATCCTCCGATGACGCAAAATTACGGTTTTACAGAGAAAAAAATACATAAATCTCTCGTCTCAGGGGGATATGATGGAGGAAAGCACGGTAATTAAAAAATACTACAGGTTTCCTACTAAAACAAAGCTAAACCCTTGTGCATCAATTAAAAAAGTTACACACAGGTAAATGGAGGACAAAAATATCAGGTCATAAAAATGTGACGCTTCGGAGCACAGACTTAAGTTTGGTAAGAAGACCCTTTGCAGATTATTGCTGAAGTAAAAAAAATAATAATAAGTAAATCCCCCCAAAAAATTATATAGGTATAAGTTTATGAAAATTATTTATAAAAATTAATTTATATAAAATATATATTTTATAAATCAGGTTGAACTCAAAACTGCAATAAAATCAAAGCCATGAATCTAAATAGGTTGTGTTCCAAATTTGAGGATGATATCTCAAAAAATTAGCTTTGGGTAACAGTTTGTTTGGGTGCAGTAACATATTTTCCCCATTGGGTGCCAGCAAAACCCCACTGGAGCTCACAGTGATTGGATTTGTTATTTGCAGTTTTTCTCTCTCAGTATTACGAACACACATATGCGCACACACTAGGGATGCACCGATATGAAAATTTTAGCCGATACCGATAACCGATAATTCTTTATATTTGAAAGCCGATAACCGATATATCGGCCGATAAACTTAAATCCAAATATGCATCTAATTTTGAGAGCCTGATTACAAAAACAAAAGTCTCACAATTAAATCCATGTCCCAAGCGCACAATTATAATGATGTTCTCATTATAGTGTTGTATAGCCGATATGACAGGTTTGCGCTGCACATGTTGCACCGAACCGTATTTTCATTTTTTTAAGAGATTTCAATCCTTTTTCAAGAAATTCAAAAACATAAACAGTGCTCAACAAGTGTCTCATTTGAAGGGAATAATACATTATTTATCACCTTTAATATATCGGCCATATTTTCTTACCAGGCCGACAACGATAACATTAAAAATTAACATATATCAGCCGATACCGATATATCGTGCATCCCTAGCACACACACATTTTGTTTATAACACACATACTAACCACACCCTAACATCCATACCAACACACCCACACAAATATCGTTGCATAATTTATCCAGTTGGCTCTATAATATGCCGAACCAGAAAACAGGAATAAAGCGACATTTGTTTTATTGGCCAAACTTAAAAAAAATGGCACCATCTGATAAAAAAATAGTAAAAAAATAAAATTTTGAAGCCTTGCCAACAGAATGAAAGCCTCTTAACAAAGATTGCATAATTTTATAGTTAACTGAACCGGGGATTAAAAATGGCAGTTTTAATGGGGACAGTTTTGTCCAAAAGGTGCTGAGAGGGAGTCTTTTTTGTACCTAATGCAAAAAAATATTTTAAGAAAATGACGGTGAAATAGTAAAATTCCAATAAAAACACACACCTGTGCCAAATTTTTTGCAGTTAGCTTTAACACAGGCAAAGTGATCAAAAAACCAAAACTGAAAAGGACAAAAGAGTCCATAAGGATGCACAAAGCTTAATGCTAAATCCTGAAGTATCCCTTTAAGTTTTCAAAAAGCATTAGACATATGACCGACTATTCTGCTTCATGAGTATCATGTTGACTATATGACATGGCGTAGTTTAATCTACCTAATCAACGATCACCAAACGGTTACAGTTGTTGCAGCGTTATGAACAGAGAAGCGTGAACAGCAAAACGGCTAAATTGAGCTTGAGGTTTTCACAAAAAAATGTGGTGGGTGAAAAATGAGTGATTACTAAATCTGGTGGGTCCCCAAAGAGGTCGCCGCCCATGCCCTCTTGTACTGGTTACGTTCTTCTTATATAAAAAACAACAGGACCGCATACCCTTTTCGATACGGAAAACATCGTAGTAGTGCTTGATCCTGGTCTCCTTCAGGTATTCCTGAATTCGTGGATGACGCTCTGTCACAATACTATTCACAGTAACGCCACGTTCCTCCAAAAGAGCGAGACTTCTCTTCAGACCCTCCATCTCCATATGGCCACGGCCAGCGACTGCACTGCTCTGATATATGTTAGCAAAACACAGTCTCTTCAGTTACATTCACTCCATTTATTTGACGCCAAAACGCAGTTTTAACCCTCGACTCACCTGAACCAGCTGAAGATCGACCACCTTGTTGTTCCGCAGGTCCATCATTGTGTAGCTGCCATATCTGGCATAATTACCTTTGCAAATATAATAAATGTGTTCATTTTACAAGTGTAAAAATTCAGTTTTCCCATTATTATACAATGAAGCATACACTGAGAGCTGCACACCTGGCGAGTCTGTCCTCATGCCTCCAGCTAGCATGGCGTCGTGTCGTCGGCTAGTGAGCTGCTCCAGCGCGGCGTCCTGCGTCGTCCTCCACCTGTGCACGACGGCAGGCTCGATGAACCGCCGCGCAAGGCTTCGAAACGTGCTGGACTTGCACAGCTGGAGTTTCATTGCCCGGAAGACCTGAAGCCAGACAGGATAAGAGGATAAGACATCTTCATTCAACACCAGGATCTGTATAAAATACTAGTGCTTCGGGAAAAAACCCCACATATTAAAAAATAAATAAATAAATAAATAAATAAAAAATAAAAAAAATCGCTTTTCATAAGTGTTGCACTTCTTTACCGTCGCAGTACTAAAGGCTAGTTATTGGCGTTAATACCAATGAGCTGGTGTACCGCACAGATTTATTTTTATTTATTAATTTATATTTATTTGAATTTTTTTTCTTTTGTATTCGTCCTATTGCTTGTAATTTGCTTCTTTGTTCCAATTTTTAATATAAAAAATAAAATAAAATGTGCCTTTATTACAGAAGACTGTGCGTTATGATTGTAGTCAGCCTAAAGGCATTTGTTTTATAATATTGGGTTGACTGAAAATGAGAAGAAAAGCTAAATTTAATTTAATTTAACACAATCTTTTTCCTTCTCGAGCTATTAAATTGTCTACCGCAGTCAAATAAGGAAAATAACACAAGATTGTAAACTAATCAAACCTTTACACAAAATCAAATCAAAATTTGATTTGAGAATCGAGAGCTCAAGAATCTATTTGAAATGAATCCTGAGGAAGCAAAAGATTCCCACCACTATAAAATATAGCAACAACGTAATCAACGTGTGATCGCTGCGAGGCTAAGCAGCAGGAAAGACTTGTGACGCGTTTCCATGCTTTTAAAATTCATGAACGATGATTGACATGATGTACAAACTATCCGCGGGCAAAAACAATCGGTGATGAGAAACTAGGGGTGGGCGATATGGAAAAAAATATCATATCACGATTTTTTTTTGGATTTTTTTTCAATTTGGTTTTAATATTTTGCAAGTGGCTGTTCATTACAGCCAAACTAATGTTAAAAACAAATCCTTAAGTAACAAAAGAAAAAAAGAAAGGCATACATTTAGGCCAGTGGCGAAGATAAAAATCTTTGTCATTATTTTCTTTTTTATATATTAAAAAAATAAGACAAGATAAACAATACACAAATTAACCCTTGTGCTGCATTAGATTTTTAACACCGTTGAGTGCATTAAGGACCAAAAATGGCCACATATTAAACATTGCCTAAAATATTATATATTATTATTATTTTCCACTTTTACCAAGTTAAATCTTTTAACCAGCATCAGTCCTCATCATAACTACCAAAAATGTATTCAATTTCAGGATTTTAACCCTTTAATTACCAGTTTTGTTTGCGAAACCATCGATTTGTATAAGAGGAAAAAACACAAAAATTCAATTATTTTCAATAAACTAAATGCAAAGAGAAAACTTTAGATTTGGATGATCACAGTCCCACTTTGCAAAAAATCCCACTTAGCACGTTAGAGACCAAAAATGGCCACCTATTAAACATTGCCTATTGCCTAAAATAAGGTGCATTTCCACCCATAGGGAATAAATATGTAGTGACGTCATCTGGTGGAATACACTATATAATGCAAATATAATGCTTTTGCTTCAAAATGAAAGGATGTTTGTGCAAAAATCATGTTTCATGTATTACTGACAGCCTCAGATTTAAACAACGTTTTAATGGGTTTCAATGGGCCATTTTTGGTCTTTATGGTGCTGAGTGTTACTATTTGATCTACACAGTGTGTGTTATACATATTTTGCAAAATGGGATCACATTTTTTACATGTATCCAAAAAGTCACAATTTTGCCAAATTTCATGCCATTTGCATTAAAACAGCCAAAATGGTCAAAGAAATTAAACTGCAAAAGACCAAAAATGTCCCTAATGCAGCATAAGGGTTAATATTCAAATTAAATAAATAGTGCTTTATTTTTTCAGATGCAATAGGTGTATTTAGCAGTAGCATTGAAGAAAGTAATTAAATTAACAAATATGAAATTAAAACGCTACATAGACTTCACTGAATACATTGATTCGTATTAAAGCTACTATTAAAGTTCTCGGTCAGTGAGTGTTTTTTTATTTTTTATTAACACTAAAGGAATAGTTCCCTCAAAAATGAAAATGGTCTTAATTTACTCTCTCAAGATGTTTTAAACCCGAATAAGTTTCTTTCTTCTGTTGAAAATAAAAGTTATTTTGAATAATGTGGGTAACCGAACAGTTGCTGGTCTCCTTATAGTTTTTTTATATAGGTTCTCTCCTGGAAGTTAATGGGGACCAGCAACTGTTTGGTTACCCACATTAAAAAAAAAAAATGTCTTTTGTGTTCAGCACAAGAAAGAAATGAATACAGGTATGGAACAATATTAGAGTGAGTAATTAATGACAGATTTTTTTTTTTTTTTGTGAACTATCCCTTTAAGGACAAGCGGCAGTACTATTTACTCCTGTCGTTTATAGATCAGAATATCTGGTGTAATATGCGTCTATATTAAAAGCACGCGACGCTTTTAATATAGACGCATATTACACCAGATATTCTCTCAAATATTTGCTTTCACTTTAGACGTAGCCTGTTTATGTAAACATTGTGTGTATTTAACAGTATTAGCATAATAAGACTCGAAAGATCCAGTATTCTGGCGCTGTTTGACAGGCTTCTAGTGCCTGTGATTGTCGTGGGTATAT
This sequence comes from Pimephales promelas, assembly GCF_988280905.1. Classification (NCBI taxonomy): domain Eukaryota; kingdom Metazoa; phylum Chordata; class Actinopteri; order Cypriniformes; family Leuciscidae; genus Pimephales; species Pimephales promelas. Next base: position 2,195,774 of record NC_142781.1, read on the forward strand.
GCGGTCAGGAAAGCGCACGTTAGAACAGCGCATCAGCGCGTGGATTAAATGTTTAACCGGCAAGGCTTATGCAAATAATGAACTTTTGTGAATTGCAGTGTCCAGTACCTATTCATTAACGTGTGATGTCTAGACTACGTCGCGTTATACAGAGAGACGGAGGCGCCAGAACTGTTCTGATTGAATGCACTGTAACACGATATTACGATATTTCTTCAAAAGCAGATCGTGGAGACATTTTAATCGTCCACCATTAAAAATCGTCATATCGCGCACCCCTATGAGAAACGTAGCCTCCCGTACCAATGTAAAACGTTTAAACGGTCACCTCTCGCTACTCAATGTTAAAACAGGAAACACTACCAGCTAAACACCCACCTGTACCCATGTGACCAAACCACCAGGAAATGTACACATCAAATAATAAAAAAAAGGCAATTTGGTACATTGAAATATTCGACAGTCACCTTCTCGAGTGTGGAGAAAGAGGCCCCCGAGGCGTAGACCGCGGCCGCGAGCTGAAGGTTCCCGGCGGGAACGGACCCGATGATGGGCTGGCTGTTCCAGGTCCTGGAGAGACCACAGTGTGGGCAGTTCTGCTCGACCCGGAGGAACGTGCCCATGGTCCTGGTCCGCGGGCGCGAGGCTCGTCCACACCTCAGGCACACCTCGAACAGCTCCAGGAGACAGCTCTCATACACGATGTACTTGGACATCTTGTGGGTCGGACTGGACGGGTCCGTTCTATCAGAACAGAAAATATTTCACACTCTGTCAGAGCAGAGTTGGGTAAGTTACTCTAAAAAAGTAACTAATTACTAGTTACTAATTCCCTCTTCAACAGTGTAATTAGATTACTGTACTAATTACTCTCTCTAAAAATAATTTAATTACTTTCAAAATCCCATATCAATCTCAACCAGCTGAATAATACAAGGATAGACATGAATCTGTTTTAATTCTTTCAAATAAATACTATAAAATTGCATGAATTATCCTTAAACTGACCAAGGAGAAGATTACATTATAAAAACATACTTTTTGGCATCAGACGATACATTTTGATGTTAAACCCACTATTGTTTTATGTCTGATCTCATGACTTTTTTCATACATATTTTACAATAATTCATACGAATTTGTACGAGTGCGGTCGTAATATTTAGACACCTCATACAATGCATACGAATCGCTGTGAGATCGGATTGATCTATACACAGTATTTACCTCAATTACATCAGAAGTAACTGTAATTTAATTACAGATAAATGAAGAGTAATCCCTTACTTTACATTTTCAAGGGAAAAGTAATTAAATTACACCCAACACTGGTCAGAGCTGACATAAATAATCATTTTAGGATAACAATCCTCTGACAAATAACTCACTTCACATCGGTGGATTGGGTCGCAGTGATCGAGTGTAGGGGAGCATTAGTGACGTCACGTGGGCCTTCGTTAAGCTCCTCCTCGTCCAGGCGGGGTCTCTTGCGTGACGGTCCCGAAGCGCCGACCGCCGCGGTGTCGACGCCAGCATCGGTGCAGGACACAGCGCCACCTTGGATCAGTCAACACAGGCATTCAGTGTCATCTTAGGAATTGCAAATTAAAAGAAATAAAAAGCCAATAGGGCTGGGCGATAAAACTATAACGATAATTATCACGATATAATCTTTCTCGATAAAACGATATCAAGAGGTCGATAAATGTTCGATAATGTTTATGCGTCAAAAGCGGAACGAAACTCATTTAAACCGCGCGCGCCACACATTTATCCGCTCGGCTCAAAGTCCGAACGGCAGCGCACTAAGCTAAGTTATAGGCTATACCTGGTTTTATCTCATGATCTAAATGCATGATACTGGATGACCAATGGTTAATTTGAATACAACTCGAACAGTCAGAATATTACTTTTTACCAAATAAAAATGTGGTTGGTACATAAAAAAACAAAAAAAAAAAAAAACAAACAGATGTTGCTGTTTTTGTAATTGAACATAAATTTAAAGAGTAGTTTAAAAACACATTTAACACTCATTTAGTAGCAAAAATCTGCCTTTAAACTTGAAAAAAAATACAGATTTGACAAATATCGTGATAATTATCGATATCGACTGATATAAAAAAAAATATCGTGATCATTTTTTTTGGCCATATCGCCCAGCCCTTGAAGCCATTTCAACTTACTACAGCTGAACCATAAAGAATGACAACAGTAATCACATACATATAAACTAACTGCAGGAAAGCTGAATACATTGAATTTATAATACAAAAAAACAAACATACAAACATTTGACTTAATATTATCACTTAGTATCACTCTATCTATATACAGTACTGTGCAGAAGTCTTAGGCATGCTAGTATTTTCGCCTCAAAAAAATGGCTTTAAGCCAGTTATTTATATATTTTGTTGTAGTGTCTCAGTAGGAAATATCAGTTTACATTTCCAGACATTAATTGTGCCATTAATTGTAATAATCCAGTGAAATTTTTGAATGCACAAGGATTCTGACAACAGCCAATGCTCAAAAATAATGTCATAATCATAAATAGATTTTATTTATCAATTCATTTAATTAGTTAACTATTATTAACTGTTATTAACATTTAACAGTTAACTAAATCAAATCAATAGGTGTTTAGTACCCTTTACGTTTAAGACAGCTTTTGTCCAGGTATTGCACATAGTTTTTAGTTTTGCAGGTTTTTTCGAGCGTCTTTGGAAACGTTGCCGCAGTTCTTCTGGTCTTAGTATGTCTATAATATTTTGTGTCTATGACAAACGCGTACAAACATGAATTTTGTATTTAAGTACTAATGTTGTAAATGTATTTTTCATGTATATATGTTTTATGACGTTATTTAATGCCAACGCTGTTTGAGTACATTAGTAGCCAGTCAGTTGCTATTGTGTTAAACAAACGTGTGTAAAGTTAAAAAAAAAAAAAAAAGTTCTTCAATAATGAATGCATATTTGAATAAATCTGGCAAGTTTTTATGACAGTCACTATTTAAATGTTTATATTTCATATAATTCTTATAAAAATAAATAAAAGTGTAATTTAAGTGTTTGTGTAGCTACAAAACAGTTCATTATTACCTTCATATTAGGCTAATGAAGCCTATAGGCTACAACTAGTCTCCCATAGTTTACAGCATTAGTTAAGAGATTTGATTTCCTTGAGAAAATTTGACATTTATTGTAACTGATATCCAAAATAATCGATATTGAATCGAAATCGAATCGAATTGTGAAACTTGTGTCAATACCCAGCCCTAGTTTACACTGCAGGTCTCGATGCCTAAATCCAATTTTCCGACTACATCCGATTTTTTTGACGACCCGCTTACATCATCTTTTAGAAGTGACCCGTATCCGATTTTTGTAAGATCAGTCATCTACATCAGTCACCGATCAAATAAGGCTTTGGCGGGACAAAAATACGCCTTAGGCTGACCGAAAACAGCGCGCAAGTTTCAGTCTCCTTGCGCTCGATGTTTAAACTAGGGCTGGGGTAAACGATTATTAACTAAACGATTAGTTGGGTGATTATTTTATCGATTAGTCGACTAATCTAATGACAAATTGGACGACTAAAATAAAAAATATTTTTCTGCTGCTCAATTAATAAAAAACAATGCATCTCAAATAAATACTAGCATACTGAATCAAGATACTAACGTTAGTCTAATGTTATGTAATTGAACACCATCATTATAACTCTACAACCGCCAAAACCGTGTTATTAAAATATTTTTTACAAACATTTTTTATCATAGAGAATGTTTAAATATTAATATCAGCTGAGGAGGGAAACTTTTTCAAGGCGTTTGCTTTAGTAGGGGTTAAATGAGACGAGTCACGACGTTTAACAGTAGGATCGGTCTGTACCTCCATGGGATGATAGTCTTTGGGTGAATACCTTGCTGAGAGGATTTCCGCATTTTGAGGACACCAAATACACACAGAGTGTTTAAATGATATTTTTGGTGGGTGTTAATGAGATTAAATGAGGAAAAAATTGGGTGATTAACTAGGCAGCTCGGTACAAACACGCATGTTCAGTCCGCCATCTTAGCCGGGACTGAGTATGACGACGTCAGGCTAGATAGGCGTCTGCTAAATGATTAACTGTAGATGTAAATCTAACCTGTGCTTCTGAAGGGAGGTGTGCGAGTCTTCTTGGAGAGCGGTGTGCCACATGAGGGGGTGGTTGGCGGATCCGTCTGGCAGGCCACATGCGCAAACCCCACAGATGGACTCGGCTAAAGCACAACGGAAGAGATAATCAATACATGTCATCACACAAAATATAACAGCCCTTTTTTACCAATTTAGTTTTAAACTTTCAGTTCACATTTCACAACTTCTGTTTGTGCAAGCATTAAGTAACAGACACAGCTTGTGGAGGCTAACGTAAGGGAACGCACACGGAAAGATCACATGATTTGCTAGAGCAATTTCTTTTGCAATATTGTTTACTGATGAACACAAATAATCATATGTAATGTAACTATTTACATCTCTCAATTAAATTCAGTTTTGCCCCGTGATTTTTTACCCCTCTATCATTTCAGTCTTGAAGGTACACACACAAAAAAAAAAATCATATTCTTTCTCGAACACACAATCGGTTACTCTACGAAACATAAATTAGGGCTGGGAAACGATTAATCGCATCCAAAATAAAAGTTTGTGTTTACATAATATATGTGTGTGTTGTGTGTATAATTATTTTGTATATATAAACACACACATATGCATGTACTGTATACATTTAAGAAAAATGTGTTATTAATATATCAAATATTTATATTTATGCATAATATTAATTTTGTATAAATAATATATATATATTTACACATGCATGTGTGTATATTTATATAATAAATAATTATTATACACACTACACACACATATATTATGTAAACACAAACTTTTATTTTGGATGTGATTAATCGTTTCCCAGCCCTAATATAAATATATACATATGCACAGTGCACTTCTTTACGTCAGTCTCACATTTGCTCCGTCTTGCTGATTTTGTCTCGTCTACCTCCTGATCCTGAATACCTTTCTCATCCTTCGGTGAACGTGATTTAACTCAGTATGTGTTCCTGGATCAACTTTCCAACCAATCAGATTTGAGGGACAAGTTTACAGTTTATGTCAAGATTAGGCTTAGAACCAGGATGAAGTACTTAAACATCAGTGTTATTCAGCTATCATTACACTCTTAGAAGAAAAGGTTCTATATAAAACCTTAAAAGGTTCTAAAGCGCTATGTATCTGGAACCCCTAAAATGCCATGCATGTGAATGATCACAAAATTCAAGATATGGGGGTTAAAAAAAAATTTAATTAATCAATATCACATGAAAAGTGAAATTTCAGTTTTTATCCTCCAAAAATCAGCATGATTAAAATGTGACATTAACCCCTTAACGTCTGAATTTATATAGCTGTATATAAAAAATGTTTTATGTGTGTTTTTGCCTTTAAGTAGATGGTAAATAATGTTGAGATTATCAATTTTACTTTTGCACAACAAATAAATAGAAATTTTGGTATGTTGCAAATCTGCAACAGCGGGCATAATGGTCAATTTGGGGTCAATTTGGTATGTTGCAAATCTGCAACAGTGGGCATAATGGTCAATTTGGGGTCAATTTGGTATGTTGCAAATCTGCAACAGCGGGCATAATGGTCAATTTGGGGTCAATTTGGTATGTTGCAAATCTGCAACAGCGGGCATAATGGTCAATTTGGGATGTTGCAAATCTGCAACAGCGGGCATAATGGTCAATTTGGGGTCAATTTGGTATGTTGCAAATCTGCAACAGCGGGCATAATGGTCAATTTGGGATGTTGCAAATCTGCAACAGCGGGCATAATGGTCAATTTGGGGTCAATTTGGTATGTTGCAAATCTGCAACAGTGGGCATAATGGTCAATTTGGGGTCAATTTGGTATGTTGCAAATCTGCAACAGCGGGCATAATGGTCAATTTGGGGTCAATTTGGTATGTTGCAAATCTGCAACAGTGGGCATAATGGTCAATTTGGGGTCAATTTGGTATGTTGCAAATCTGCAACAGCGGGCATAATGGTCAATTTGGGGTCAATTTGGTATGTTGCAAATCTGCAACAGCGGGCATAATGGTCAATTTGGGGTCAATTTGGTATGTTGCAAATCTGCAACAGCGGGCATAATGGTCAATTTGGGATGTTGCAAATCTGCAACAGCGGGCATAATGGTCAATTTGGGATGTTGCAAATCTGCAACAGCGGGCATAATGGTCAATTTGGGGTCAATTTGGTATGTTGCAAATCTGCAACAGCGGGCATAATGGTCAATTTGGGATGTTGCAAATCTGCAACAGCGGGCATAATGGTCAATTTGGGGTCAATTTGGTATGTTGCAAATCTGCAACAGTGGGCATAATGGTCAATTTGGGGTCAATTTGGTATGTTGCAAATCTGCAACAGCGGGCATAATGGTCAATTTGGGGTCAATTTGGTATGTTGCAAATCTGCAACAGCGGGCATAATGGTCAATTTGGGATGTTGCAAATCTGCAACAGCGGGCATAATGGTCAATTTGGTATGTTGCAAATGTTCCTGACCGGAGAAATCCTCGTGCGTAAACAGGAAATAAGTCCGTCACTTTGAAACAAGTGCTTGTCGAAGGTCCATAGGTCCGTAGCGAATATGCACAAACCGGCATTGGGGGAATGCAGACGTTATCTCGACTGGTTGACTGAGTCAAATGGTTTGTTGCATATTTGCGACAGTGGGCGTTAAGGGGTTAAGTTACTACAACAGTTTAATAAACAATAATTTAATTACATACTACAAAATGTTGCAGAATAATGTAATATATGAATGAATAATAACCTATAAAGAACCTTTGTGCCAAAAGGGTTCTGTCTTGTCATTATAGAACCTTTTTTAACATTAAAGTTCCTTTGGAGTTGAGTAAAGAACCCTATGCTACATATATAGAAGCCTTTTTTCTAAGAGTGTTACCCTCTGATTTTAGGGAAAAGTAATGGGTAGGGTTAGGTTTAGGGGTAGGGATTGGGGAATGTTGATCCAGGAGGACCATGGCAAAATCCCAGAGACCCTCATCCTTCTTATCCATCTTTCTGTCCTCATCCTCCATTTCTTTTAAGGTGGAATCATCCGAGAGTATCTCCGAGACTTGACTTGAGCAATTACCATGCTAGTGTCTATGGTGCCGTGAATCTCTTTTTCAATCGACAGAACAGCCAAATGATTGAGTCTTACATGATCGCTGCTGACAGGTATTGCAAGTGCAGCTTGAAGAACCGAGCTCAGGGTGGGAAACGTGTCGGGATCAAGGAGTCTGTAAACACTGGCCATGTCAGAGATAGATAGCGCCCTCTTTCTGCTTTTTTGCCAGGAAACGTTTCGCTACCAGGATCTCCTCTTTACAAAGTCGAATGTTGAGAAAGTCATCAGCTGCTGGATTACCAACCTGAATGCCCTTCAAGAGCTTTGCTCCAACACCAGAAAACCTGCTGCTCAGCTCGCTTACCATGCGGTCAAGACATGGGTGTTAAAGCTGGCTGCCATATCCCTTGCACCCAAAGTAGAGTCCACTGTGCAATCATCCATCCACCTCTGCTTACGCCACCTCGAAAAGTATTTCTATAGCGCATTTATAAGCTCTGGCACAGCTCTACAAGGGTAATAAAGTACCAAATTCAGCTCATGGGCAGAACAATCTACATAAACTGCTTCGGGGGCATAAGCTCTGACTGCACCTTTCATTACTGAAGCCAGAGGTGGACAGTGAAGTACATTTACAAAGGACACTTTTTGAGTATCTGTATCAGTATTATTTTTCTGGTTGGTGGATTTTGGTTGGCAAATAAACTAGGTTTGACACCAGAACCCATCAGACAGACATTGGATTTTGGTTGTAAATGAATGTCGGGTTGACGTCAGAACTCGACTGATGTTGGTTTCTGACGTCAAACCGATGTTCATTTTTAACCACAATACGCCTTATTCACGGCAGCGCCATCTTTGATTTTTAATGAGAATGAAAGCGAGGCTGTGAGGGATAGACTTGCATCTCTTCAATGGGCTGTACTCATATTTAATGTGTTTTCGGATTGTTCTGCTCATGAAACACTGGAAAAATATCTTTCCAAGAAGTTTCAGTTGACAAAAAACTCCCGACAATGTAAGCTGTGGAAAATTGTAAGTAATCTAGCTGCTTTATTCAGCTTTTTACAGCGGATGCCATTGGAAACACGGTAAGTCTATCCCTCACAGCCTCACTTTCATACCTGTCATGGCGCTGCTCTGAATAAGGTCAATACAACGTCTGTCCAACGTTGGAGATTAGTGTTAAATTAGCACATTAGCTTATAGATATCAGTGACGCTAACATATTCATGCTGAAAGCCAAAAAACTTCAAATAGGGCACTATCTGCGGGAACAGCCATTTGTGTACTGGAGCGGTGTTGAAGAAATACATGTGATCTTGATAATAGTCAAGGGTATAATCTACGTTCGAGTAGATATATTCTTTTAAATGTTCCGGAGTTTGGAAAAAACTGCTTTTATTTATAGTGCATCAGCTGCTTGGAATGAGATCCAAAGTTCACTGAAACTTGATGAACTTATTTCAATAAGTGAGTTCCATAGACATATACACTAGACGTCACCTTGGATACAGCAGCTCATTAGAACGAATGCGTCAATAGAGCCGCCATCTTGAAACAGGGGAGCCCCTCCACTTTAATGCACCAGCGTCAATGTAGTAGACACAGGTCTAACGCAAATAAAATCACCATAAATCATCATGAATGCGATTTTTCTTGTTTTTTTGGTTTGATCCAACAGTCAGACATGCATTTATCATTGATTCCAGAAAGAAAAAAAAATTTTTATTATTACTTTTTTTTTTTTTAAAAACATTCTTCCTAGTTCAGATTTCATCCGTGAACTTCATACGCTGCACAAAAGTCCGCCACCATCAATGAATTCGAAGTAAAGGCAGAGATAGCAGCGTTACCTAGCTACTTCCTATGACAAGACCCCTGTTCCAAGATGGCGGCGGTTTTGACGCATGCTTAGAACCCCAAGGTGACGTCTAGTGTATATGTCTATTAGTGAGTTCAAGCTACATTTAAACAAATTATTCAAATCTGTCTGCACATGCTCTTAACATTTAATCTTGTTTTATTTTTGTATATGTGTGTGTTGTGTAATCTGTTTTATGTAGTTATGTATATTGTGTGCTGCTATTTTGGCCAGGGCTCACTTGTAAAGGAGATATTTATCTCAATGTGATTATTTCCCTGGTTAAATAAAGGTTTAATAAATAAAAAATGATATGAGGGCAGGCAGGCGTAGATTCAGAGGCATAATAGTGTATATACAACAAAAGTAAAACAATGCATTTACTTTTACTCTTTTTTACTTGTAACAGAGTAATATTTGGCCAGTGATGTCTGTACTTTCACTCATGTAAGGACGTTTTTGAAGTTTTTAGTAATTTGTCCACCTCTGACTGAAGCGGCGCCATCATATATGAGCTTTCCACACGGAGGAGATCATTCAAATCTTCAGACGTAAGCACATGTTCGGGTTTTGCTTTATGCATTTCCCCAGTATTGAAATCAGGCAAATATAAATGTCAGGAAACCCGATTCCTGGCCATTTTAAAATCATTAAATGTCTTTTCACATTTCCGGGTTTCTCACACGTCGTCATAGATGGGTAAACTTCTATAACGGTGAATATAGATTTTGTGTGTTCCCCATTTGCTCAAAATAGCAAAAAGAAAAACTCCACAAGTGTTTTCACATCGTTCAAAAGAGTAAAAAACAGAGATTGATGTCATTCAGAGCAGCTGTATTAGAAACACATTCACCGCAGCATTAATTAGCATCTTGAAATTTAATGCAGAGATAATATAATACAAAGTATAGTGTTATAAATGTACATACATTTTAAAATAAATAAATAAAAAAAACTTTGCAGGATTTATGACGATGACCGTTAAAACATGCTATCACAGTCTGTGAAAAGGGTCTGCATCATTTAATATGCATAAGTTAACTTTACTCCAGTAGTTTCACCTAACAGTTTCAGAACAGCTAAAAGCCTTTCATCGTGTTCGGCCAAACATAAAGAAGACTTGTTAGATATTTATTTGCAATTGTCTGTGTTGTAACGCCTGGTAAACATTCAAACAAAGTGTAATTTTTAGTCTAAAAAGTCAAGAAAGCTAATTCCTAGAGTAAGTTAATACTGGCGTGGGTTAATACATAAACTTGAACACAAATAAATCCTCATTTCAAACAGGCTGAGAGTGTGAGCATTTTATTAATAGACAAAACCAAGATTACAATATAATTTACATTTACCTTTCAGTGCGGTCATACCATTATTTTACCATTACCATAGATCATTCACTTCAAAGGAGACCTATTATGCCCCTTTTCATAAGATGTAAAACAATTATTTGATGTCCCCATAGTGTGTGTGTGTGTGTGTGTGTGTGAAGTCTTAACTCAAAATACCCCACAGATCATTCTATAGCATTTTAAAATTGCCAAATTGGGGCCTGTACAAAATCACTGTTTTAGCAAAAAAAAAAAACATGATTTAAAAAAACAAAAAAAAACAAAAAATAGATGTCATACAGTTAATTTAGAATTAATATAAAACAGAATATGTTGTGAAGTATGTTGGTTCTTCAGAAACTTACAAACTGTTCTCGGACAGAGGCGGGCGTTTTGAGCGGTGTTGAGGTCAGCAGGAATGGCTCTTGACCTTCAGGCGAGATTGGAGTCTGAAATGACAAGTTCAATAACATTACATAACATTTCATAGCACTGAACTTATTCTGAAGTGAAAACAATGCAGGTTTTTTTTCGTTGACCAAATAAAAAGGCTTTTTCACCTTTAACATATACGCGTTTGAGGTTTTACCAAAATTGGGTGTCAATTATATTTGTAAGCTTACAGTAATGAACATTATTTTGTTCTAGTCTGCACTACATCAGCCTCATCTCGCAAATGTATCTGTCTCTGCAGACATCTCAACGTGTGGTAACATTAGCATAAATAGACAAATATGCTAACTCAGTTTTACAGAACAGTCAGTGGCTTTACTTTGAGAACAGTCAACTTATATACAACTTATGAGTAATTGTTTATCTAACGTTACTTTTCTAAATTTATTTTTTTACTGCTAACTACTATAACACTTTATAATTATGGTTTGGTTGAATTATTATGAAGAATGCGGTCTGTGATTTCTTGATAACACACACACCGTTGCCATGAAAGCCAGAGCGTTGCCATGGACGCAGTTCAGAAGACGGAACGGACTATTTTCTACAGCGGAAGCAATACAATCGTTTTTAAATCAATCAAATCCTTTTTAAATCAATATTTTGTGTCAAGTGATCCCAGAAATAGAGTCGACTATTAGTGAGTCTTACCTCTCGGCGAATTCGTTTAGTCCCAGATGGGCCAGGCTGGTCGTCATCAGGGAAGCTGAATATAGAGGGAACTGCGGTGTCCTTCAGGGTGGTTCTCCTCATTCGAAGCACGTTCGGTTCATAGTCTTCCTGCTTGAAATGGCGACTGCAAATCCTACGGGTTTTCAGGTTTTCCAAATCGGTGTCCTCCCCAAACTTCGGATGTTTGATAGCCCGCAGCCACTGTTTACATCGCTCCAAACTTCTGATCGGCAAATGATGGAAACTTACTATTTGTCCTTTCCTGGTTTTGGTTGTACATCCCGGTACAACGCAATTTAGCACCATTTCGATTGAAATGTATCAACTAACTCACGATTTATAGAGTCATACGATGTATCAACGCAAGGCTAACGTTATTTGTATCAATGTTTCGGATACTGCCGCCTGTAACCGGTAGGCGTGGTTTGAGAGTGGCCTCGGAAGGACAACAAAGCAAAGCATTCTGGGAGTTGATGTCTTTCAGCCACATGCGTAATAAACATACATTTTTATGCCTTTTCTCAGTCTAGAATGCTTCAATTTCAAAAGTAATTTATATAGCATATTATATATGTAACATATACATATAAATACACACACACACATATATATATATATATATATATATATATATATATACACATACATATATATATACACATACATATATATATACACATATATACATATATATATAGACCCGACCCTCCTATATACTTTGGTTCAAATCCCGAACCGTATCTATTTGAACTGGAATACACCGAAGATGAGCTTTTGGTGAAAGACAAGAAAGCATGCCGAGTGGACCAGACGGCCAGGTATCGTTAGAGTAAGTGATTCCTGCAACCATTTCAAAGCATGAGTCACAGATTTAGAATGAATCTTGTCATGCATTTCCAAGCTTATATTTATGATGTGCTATCCTCTCAGAGAATACAGGTTGGTGTCGTACCGCATTATTATGGAGTGGGCCCTGAAGGGAGATACTTTAGTAAGAGGCCATCGAAAACCATTGGTTGATGTAATTCGCCGAAAATATCCAGAGTCAGGAGTTTATGCAGGATTTCAAGAAGCCTTAAATGCAATAAATATACTATAGGTACTGTTACTGTGCTCTGATTTCATGGCTTCTTACAGTTACAAAGATATTTTTGCAATCAAGTGGATTAAAAAGATTATTTTCGGTTTTATATTGCACAAGCTTTGAATGTGAAATGTGTTCTTGTGCTTGTGAGCGTTATGTTATCAGTAATTACATTATTACTCATCTGACTGTCAGACTTTCACATATTATTAAGTTGTCATAATGTCAAAATAAAGCTTTGCCTTCCTGTACCTAGAAAATATGTAAAGCCTTATTTTGTTTGCATGACCTACCAACTTATAGAAATACAGTATAGAAACACTTATATTAGTTTTGTTGTGACCATATGTACAACATGATATCGAACATATTTTACTTGTAACATACATAAGCCTAGATGATGTTTACAAACCAAAGGGTAATCACAAATTGAGAATGTAATCATTTATTTAACTGTACAATAAAACAACAAACTATACATATGCATACATGATGTGAAGTCCCAGTGTATTGTGAACGACACAAGGTCTATGTGGAGCTAGCGCGTTTGTGTTCATTCTGAGATACAGATGACAATCACAGCTCCTCTGATAGACCTTTCAACCTTGATGTGTACGCTCTTAGGACATGCTATAGGTAAGCGTCAGCAAAACGATGCAAAAAAAAAAAATTCATTATCGATTATACACTCTTAGAAGAAAAGGTTCTATATAGAACCTTAAAAGGTTCTAAAGCGCTACATATTTGGAACCCCCAAAATGTTCTATATCAAAATTTAAGATATGGGGTTAGAAAATGTATATATTTATATCATTTTATGTAGTTAATCAATATACCACAAAGAGTGCCATTTCAGATTTTCTCCTCCAAAAATCAGCATGATTAAAACGTGATATTAAGTTTAATAAACAATTTAATTACAACAACAAAATATTGCAGAATAATGTAATATATGAATGAATAATAGCCTATAAAGAACCTTTGTGCCAAAAGGGTTCTTTCTTGTCATTATAGAACCTTTTCTAGCAAAAAAAATATCATTTGGAGTTGAGTAAAGAACCCTATGCTACATATGAAGAGTTCAGATGCAAAAGCCTCTAAATGCCATTTGAAATTTTCTTCTTTAATGATGATTTTTGTCAAACTTGTATATTTAAGTTCAGTAATTTCACTTAAATAACAATTAATAGGTAATTATCATTGCCATTTAAGTGAAATCACTGAACTTAAATACACAAGCTTGATAAAAAAATGATCATTCTAGAAGAAAATTTCAAATGGCACTTAGAGGCTTTTGCATCTGAACTCTTCATATATATCATAAAAAAAATATAAGATCTGTTTGTCAGCGGTGCATTTAGCTGTTCATTATATGCTGTTGATATCAGTCAACATTTTTAATCAGCGAATCAGGCATACAATAAGAAAAAAATATATAAATAAAGCCCAATTCCAAAGGATGTCAGTGCTTGCTCCAACTCTAATTGAGAATAATTGATAAAACAATACATAGCAATATTTCTTACACTATAATCACTAAACGAGCATGTCGGCTCTTGAACAGCTGAGAGTCAGTTTAATCAACTGTAGCATGTTCAGTTTATGTTAAACTTGATGTGCATTGTCTGTTCTCAATACACCAATCTGTGCAGCACTGCTTTAAAGGGTCATGAAACACCCCTCGTTCAGCTCAAGTCACAATCTTTTTCAAAAATGCAACTTAAATGGGCGTGGATGGCTGTGAGAAGAAGGGAGGGGTGTGGGTGTGGCGCGGCACGGCAGGGGAGAGGGGAACTGTCATCGTCCGTGGCCCATGCATATCAACTGTTACTAAAAAAAATCAGTGGTAAAACCTGAGGAAACGCTATATTTTTTTATAGCTTGCAAAATTAAAGGTTCTCTAAGCGATGTGGGGCCAAAACATTTTTTGTCACATACATCAAACGTCTCCTCACTATCGGCTAGCTGCCTGTCCCCTAAACACACTGTAAAAAAAACGCGGTCTCTGTAGACACCACGGGCTCCACAAACGGCAACAAAAACAATCACGTCTCACCCGGACCACGAAACCTAACAAACAGTGTTCTAGCCAATCACTGTCAAGAAGTATTTGAGGGTGGGTCTGGGGGGTTAGTGCGCGCGCACATGAAGGGGGTGTGTGTGTGTGTGTGAAGGAGAGAGAAGCATCAGAGGGAAATTTGAAAAATGACCGACACACGACCAAAGAGACGTCGATCTGAAGAACAAATTATAAAGAAGAAGGAGTCGAAAAAAGAACGTGCGAAGTTCCGAATTTACATCGGTAGCAAAGCTTTTGAACGATGGCGGCAGAAGGGCTTCCAGTCCGACATTCAGGTTGCTCTGTTTTTGCTTGACAGGTGGGTAACGTTAAATTGTTTTTTTTCTTCTAAATTGGCGCTTATGTTCGCCAAACCCACACAAGGATATAATTAGCTAGAAATGCACGTTCACAATTATTTCAGGAAGCACGGAAGTGAGGGGGAGGAGATGAGATGCGGAGGAGGGAGGGTCAAGCTAGCCTCCGATTTGTTTGAAAATATTCCGAACGTCAACACCCAGGATTGCTTTGAGAACCTTTAAAGTCTAATGAAATACACTGACACTTTATTATTGTCCTTTCAAATTTAACTGAATGCTCTGCTACATATTAGCCTACAGTAATCGTAATTCTATTTAAAACATATTAATATACATGTATAATTATAAAGTCATTATAAAATATATATTCTTTTATATACACACTATAAATGCACATATTTGAATACAATTAATTTTCCGCTTCACAAAAAACAAAAACAAAACGTTCTGTGCATAACCTATAGGCTACGCGCTCACTGAAATACAGACATATTAAATTTCAAAGAAATATTTCCCAAAAAAATGTAAACATATGACATATTTAATGACACGAATTAAGCATACAATTGATGTATTATCGAAATATCTAAAATTTTACTAACGAGCGCTTATTTAACAAAAGGCAAGTAAAATGATCAGGGTTACATTTTAGACTCACACACACATACCTACCTCTAAAGGGATAGAAAAGTCCTCGGGAATTGGTACCGCATGACTCGCAAGACGTAACTTGCATTGGTCGTCGACAAGGCCAAAGTCCACCATTCTCCAATTCTCGAAACTCTCTCTGGTAAAATGTTTGCGGCACACGTACAGATTAGATGTGTCCATGGTTGATGGCCAACCAACCGCCCGGAGCCAGAGTCTAGCCCTGGCAGCATCGCGGGGAAACATAGACAATCCACTTTGACTTCTGCACCATGAAAATATACACTTGCGTCCCATGATGGTCATTCCTGTCTCCTCTACTACGCGATATCAGTTTGACATGTCTGTCATTGGAAAGATCCACGTGGTGTCATGAATAATTAAGAGCAGTGTCTTCTCATAGGATATGAAAACTAAGCCTCATTAATAATTATGAGACACTGATGAGTCATCAACGCACACCCTTGTGCTCTGCCACGTCACAGCCTACGATGAAGATTTTAAATAGGGGTCGACCGATATGTGATTTTCAGGGCCGATGCCGATACCGATTATTACAGATCAAATAGACCGATAACCGATATATATATATATATATATATGTATATATTAGCCTATGTCTTGGTTTAAAACTGTAAATTAATGTCAAAATTAAGTTGACAAATACTTTCTTTAAATGATATTAAACATATCTTTGAATATGAGAACTGTTATTAATAATAATAATAATAAAGTGCAGGGAGCACCCAGCAGCGTTCTGTAAACATTTTGTAAAACTTAAAGACTCTATTTTAATGTTTAAATAAAATTTTAGTAATCAAAAAGCATTTCTAATTAGTTAAAATCATTAAACTTATTCAATTTATTTACAGTTTAACAAAAATTACATTTTTAGGGCTTTGTGAAAAACCGAACTTTTATTTTGACGGGTAGCCGTGGAGATCTTTGAGTTTCCGTTTGTCTATGATGTGATGATAACTTTTCTCAGTTGTTGAAGCATTAAAAAGCTCATAAAGTGACCAATCGAGCGACTCTGGAGATGTTTTTTATGCAATCATGTCCTCATATAATGATCCGGATGAGGCTGAAAACAGCGCAAGCGTCACGCGTGCTCCAGAGTGTGTTGTGTGTGTGTGGTAAATGAAATCACGCGTCAGCGCCATTCATTAGAGACACGCAGGATTAATATTTAAATAGTCTTTTTGCGGTTTGATTTGTACTGACCTGCTTTTTATTAATTCATCAAAAAGTTGACAAACTCCGTGATATTCCGCTTTATACAGTAAATTCTGTTTCTATGACTGGAGTCCGCCATTCCGTTTGTTTACTGCATCGCGGAAATCACAGGGCTGTATTATATTGAGGTATTTTGCAACTTCAGTGTATTGCAATGCTTCTTCAGCAAAATCTGCAGCTGCCTTAACTTTGAGAGACAACTGATGCGTGATCAGTGAAGCAGCTCCAGTCAGCGAGTGGTCTCGGTGTGAGAGTGCAAAACTTTCAGTGCCTTCAGCTTGCCGCGCTGATTCAGTAGCACCTCAATGCATAACATGAGATCCACGGGGTGGAGATGGGTAGGATTAGGGTTGGGTTTGGGGATCAGGGGGCGGACTCACTCCTCCCCATGGATTTCATGTTCTGCAGTGAGGACCATCTCCGCTGATTGGCCGGACTCGTGACTCCCAACGAATCAGATGTGCGTGGACATAAGCAGTGGTGGAGGAAGTACTGAATCTCAGTACTTAAGTAAAAGTACAAATAACCAGATAAATATTTACTTTAGTAAAAGTAGAAGTAACACAATGGCAACCATACTTAAAGGATTAGTTCACTTTTGAAAAAACTTTTGCTGATAATTTACTCACCCCCATGTCATCCAAGATGTCCATGTCTTTCTTTCCTCAGTCGAAAAGAAATTAAGGTTTTTGATGAAAACATTCCAGGATTTTTCTCCATATAATGGACTTACATGGGAACCGGATGGTTCAAGTATCAAAAGACGGTTAATAACTGTTTCAGATGCAGCTTCAAATGTCTTTAAACGATATCAGACGATGAATAAGGGTCTTATCATGCGAAACGATCGCTTATTTCAAAGCTTATTCCAAAAATGTAACTTTTCTAAGGACAAATGCTAGCCTTGCTCTATTCTGTGAGGCGCGTTTGTAACGTCACGTAATACGTAATTACGTTCAAAAGGTCACGGGCGACGTAGCCGGAAGTACAGAATCAAAATCGTCCGACATCGTTGTTTTTCCTTTTAATTCCTTTTTTTGTAAACGGCGTTTGAGTTAGTTTGCACGTTCAACCTATGCGTTCAACTTGTAAACACTGACTCTGTACTTTCGGCTACGTCGCCCGTGACCTTTTGAACGTAATTACGTAATAGGTGACGTTGCAAACGCGCCTCACAGAATAGAGCAAGGCTAGCATTTGTCCTTAGAAAAGTTACATTTTTGGAATAAGTTTTGAAATAAGCGATCGTTTCCCATGATAAGACCCTTATTCATCGTCTGGTGTCGTTTAAAGACATTTGAAGCTGCACTGAAACTGTTATTAACTGTCTTTTGGACCTTGAACCATCCGGTTCCCATTGAAGTCCATTATATGGAGAAAAATCCTGGAATGTTTTCATCAAAAACCTAAATTTCTTTTCGACTGAGGAAAGAAAGACATGGACATCTTGGATGACATGGGGGTGAGTAAATTATCAGCAAAAGTTTTTTCAAAAGTGAACTAATCCTTTAAGTAAAAAGTACCTGATTTAAAATGTACTTTAAGTATTAAAAGTGAAAGTACTTGCATAACAATTTATTCTCTTAATGTCTATTTTCTAATGATTAATAAAACATTTAATTCTAGCTCATTCAACCTAATAGCCTACTCCTATAATGATGTTCAATAATGATGGGGGGAAAAAAATGTCACCATTAGCTGAAACAAGCTTGCAATTAGGCAATATACACATCATGCTTTTCCTTACTATATGTTAATAACTATGTTTGGCAGTAAACGCGATTAATTTATGGTGTAATTCTGAACCTCTTGGCTTGCCATTATCCTAACCAAACTTATATTACACACGGTGCGTTTCCTATGCACGTAAAAACAAATTTTCGCGAATAAATTGCACGATAAACACACTGCGTCCGAGACGCATTTAGTTGATGTATCTATGGCAACCAAACGTCACTGGTGAGACAAACGTGCAAACGAACGGATGGTCAGATTACGTTTTGGCAGGGGAAAAACTGATCAGAAAATGTAACAGAAGTTGTAAAAATGTAGTGGAGTAGAAAGTATAATAATTGCTGCAAAATGTAACGAAGTAAAAGTAAAAAGTATGCACTATTTATTCTACTTAAGTAAAGTAAAGATACGTGAAAAATGTACTTAAGTAAAGTAACAAAGTATTTGTACTTCGTTACATTCCACCACTGGACATAAGTCTAGTATACAGAGTGGTGAGGTCCGACAGAGGTGGCTGCGTTAGAGCCAAAAATAGCGCATTTCAAAATAAAATTATTTTATCGGCAAATCGGATTTGAAAATGGCCGATACCGATAAGCATAAAAAATGCTTAAAATGACCGCCGATAATCGGTCGACCTCTAATTTTAAACCCGGAAGACGAAAAAAGCGGGGAAAAAAAACTCAAATTTAACCAATTTAACCTTATTATTAAAACTAACAGATGCTAACATTGTCTTCAATGGTGTTGAAAAAACACATATCTCTGTTAAAATCTCAGAAAATTTGGTTTGGGGTTTCATGACCCTTTAAAGGCGAAAACTTGAAGGGGCGTAATCTGAAGTCTTGCAGTCAGACCCTTCTCAGATAGGCTGAAATCACTCATGTGGTACGTGACGTAACTCTCTCTGCGTGTGCATTGTCAGGTGCATGTGTGTGTGTGTTTCTGTTTATATTACATTGTGTGGACCAAATGTCCCCACAGTATAGTAAAACCTGAAAATCACCTACATTGTGGGGTCCAGCCAGCGGTCCCCATGAGGAAAACAGTGTATCATACTAAGTAATGTTTTTTGAAAATGTAAAAATGCAGAATGTTTCCTGTGATGGGTAGGTTTAGGAATAGGGGCAGGGTAAGGGGATAGAATATACAGTTTGTACAGTATAAAAACCATTACGCCTATGGAGAGTCCCCACAAAGATGTGTGGATGGTTTAGTTTAAAAAAAGAATGAAAAAACCATTCTCCAACAACAGAAAACCCCAGCAATGGCGGCTATGCCCATAATGCACTTAGTGTCTCACAAGTGTGACGTCACCTGACAAAAACCGATTAGCAGGTAATGAGTTGCCATGAGAACGTCCACCATCTTTAATACAGATAAAGAATATTTGTTTTTGTTTTGAATCTGATTGACATCAAGAGGGTTAATTTTAGCCTAAATTGTGATTAAAAATAATATGCTCACTCACTTTAAGACGCCGCCGCGCGGGTGCAGTCCGTGGAGGAGGACGAGGAGGATGAGCGTTTGGCACGGCGTCGCTTCTCAGCGCCAGCTGTGTGGAGAAGCCCATTTCCACCTCCATTGCGTTGGAGAAGCAATCCCGTGTAAAATGCAGGTTGCACACTCGAGCGATAGACGGGAACTCACGGTCTTGCATGCCAAGTGCATACAACCACCGGCGCCTAATATTCAAGTCTGCTGGAAAGTTATGCAGTCCAGCGGTGCTGTTGCAACCAGCAACGCAACACCTACGTCCCATCCTAACCTGCACTAAACACAGATAAAGCTAATGCTAACTTGAATCTATACTGAATCCTGGTGCAATACTTACCTACTAGCTAACTATGTTATTAACAACTATGCTAATATTCACTATCCTGGTGGTACTAACAA
Organism: Pimephales promelas; assembly: GCF_988280905.1. NCBI lineage: Eukaryota > Metazoa > Chordata > Actinopteri > Cypriniformes > Leuciscidae > Pimephales > Pimephales promelas. Next base: position 2,216,269 of record NC_142781.1, read on the forward strand.
TTCCAACTCCTGACTCGCTACAGTGCTTTGGACTAATACGATGTTTTTATATCAGGGGCTGAGCATATGACAAAGGTGTGGTGAGCTCGTGCCTGCTTATGTCACATGGCACCACAACTTCCAATAGGAAAATTCACCTGCAGTAGCCACCGTTCAACCTGAAGAGGGCAGCACTCGCACACGTTTTTACACCAGATAACTAAAACAAACTATTTACAAATGTCCAAAAATGTACTCGAATCAATGGACAGCAGTCTTACACAGATCATTAAGTTTAAAAAAAAGGGTTGCCCTTTAAAAACACTCACATGTTCCTCATCTGCATTTTTGCCTCGTCGTTCTGTTGGTATCGCCCCCTCGTTCAGGAACAACTTTGAAGCAAACCCTGCTTTATACTGTCCAAGGTTGCGAAAGCACTCCGGCTTGAAGTGACTCGCGCACACATGCAGGTTTTTGCTGACTGTTTCTGGGGGATTCCCGCTGAAAATAAAGCCAAGCCACTGCTCTCTGGTCCTCTCTGAGGCTGGGACTCTGAGCAGTGTCCTGTGCTCGTCTGTGCAGCCAACGACCGAACAGTTCGCGTGCTTTGCTCGCACTTTTGCCATTGTGTGTCAGTTAGAGTACTCGCTCGCGAAACTAAATGGCGGTCCGAGGGTGAAACGTGCAGATTAATATAATAACAAGATCCTCTTCCTACGCCAGAAGGGGAGCGAAATCGGATCGGCTTATTTTTTGACATGCTTGCAGAGAAAGGCTCACCAAAAGTTACTGGGTTAGGTTAGGTTTCTGCGTTGATGCACAGCCCGAGTGAAAAAAGTAGCCATTTCACAAGATGTAAACAACACTGGTCCAGAAGCACTTCCTGTTTCAGTTTTTTAACTCTACATAAAAGCTGGGATAAAATACAACCAACAGAACATTTAAAACTGAATCAAAAAGTTAAACAAACATCTTTAAGATATTTTCTTTACATGTGAAATAAAGAAAACCGTTACAAACTTAAACAGGAGGTGCTTCTGGACCAGTGTTGTTTACATCTTGTGAAATGGTCTATACTTTATTGTATTTGACATACATTTCCTTTTTCAATAGTACATTACAAATATACTAACAAAAATTGTACTAGATGCATATTTACCTATTTTCACAATACAAATTTTAACACACAATAAAATAATTGTGCTTTAGTATATAAAATATATTTTAAAAAATATTTATTTTTTAAAAGTGTATTTATTTACACTTTATAAAAAATATATATTTAGGTATATTTTAACTGTGTGCTGGAAATTATCATTGTAACAATGTATAGACCATTTCACAAGATGTAAACAACACTGGTCCAGAAGCACTTCCTGTTTCAGTTTTTTAACACTACATAAAAGCTGGGATAAAATACAACCAACAGAACATTTAAAACTGAATCAAAAAGTTAAACAAACATCTTTAAGATGTTTTCTTTACATGTGAAATAAAGAAAACAGTTACAAACTGAAACAGGAAGTGCTTCTGGACCAGTGTTGTTTACATCTTTTGAAATGGTCTATACTTCCTAAATAATACATTATAATACAATAGTATTTTGTACAAAGTATAGCTAAGTTTTATTTATCTAATAATGCACATTTGTTATTAAAGACAAAGTATGCAATTTGAAGTATTTGGAATAAGCCAACGTTATTAAAGGACAACTCCGGCGCAAAATGAACCTTTGGTCTAATTACACATTGCTACCTAGTCAACCGTTATCTGAGATTTGTTTTCATGATGCCGAATGTAAATAGTTTTATCTCTAAAAACAGTTTAGCCTAAAACGCTAGTATAATGCTGGTATATAGGGCATAGAGTAATGACAAATAAAAATCGCTTGTTATTACCACCAACAAGGCTCAAAATAGCCCCATACCAACACGACAGCATAACAAGGGTCCCTACATTCAAACCGAAGCATTGAGAACTTTGTCAGTGTCCAAACAGTTTAATAAGAAGATATTTTATACACACAGTCAACTTCGCGAATACAGGAAGAAGCCATCTTTGAAAAATAGTCTCTACCAGTCGATCTACGAGCGCCGATCCAAGTGCGCTGAACTGTGCAGAATCTCATATGATCCGTTGTTTCCAGAAGAAACACAAACACAAACCGTTTATTTGTCTTCAATATGTACACGTAGCCTACAGTTCGCGCTCACTTTATCACCTTATTCACATCTCACCAGCGCACTTGGATCGGCGTTCTTAGATCGACTGGTAGAGACTATTTTTCCAAGATGGCTTCTTCCTGTTTTTGCGAAGTTGACTGTGTGTATAAAATATCTGCTTATTAAACTGTTTGGACACTGACAAAGTTCTCAATGCTTCGTTTTGAATGTAGGGACCCTTAATAAGCTGTCGTGTTGGTATGGGGCTATTTTGAGCCTTTTTAGGGATAACAAGTGATTTTTATTTGTCATTACACTATGCCCTATATATAGTAGCATTATACTAGCGTTATAGGCTAAACTGTTTTTAGAGATAAAACTATTTACATTCGGTGTGTATAAAATATCTGCTTATTAAACTGTTTGGACACTGACAAAGTTCTCAATGCTTCGTTTTGAATGTAGGGACCCTTAATATGCTGTCGTGTTGGTATGGGGCTATTTTGAGCCTTTTTAGGGATAACAACTGATTTTTATTTGTCATTACACTATGCCCTATATATACTAGCATTATACTAGCGTTATAGGCTAAACTGTTTTTAGAGATAAAACTATTTACATTCGGCAATCATGAAAACAAATCTCAGATAACGGTTGACTAGTTAACAATGTGTAATTAGACCAAAGGTTCATTTTGCGCCGGAGTTGTCCTTTAATGAGCCTCTGGTTTTTACTGAAATATATCACACAACACGTTGACCAGTATAAAATGTGGGAAATAATCATACTTTTGGTTAATAAATAGGCCTACGTGAAAAGTTTAGATCTCTAAGAATAATTTCTATAGAAGTATAGTTTTTGAAAAAAAAAAAAAGGACAAAAGAATTAGCAAAATGTCTGTATGAATAAGGCAAGTCACACGACAGGACATTTCATGTGTACTAGCCATGAACACAATTTCTAAATCATTAAAAAGTGGCCACACTTTAGTTTAGGGTCCAATCACTATTATCTAACTATTAACTACAACTTTTGCCCCAAACTCCTAATTACTGCTTATCAATAGTAAGAAAGATTGTTAAATTTCGGTATTGGGTGGATTAGAGTATGGTCATACAGAATAAGACATTCATATGTGATTTATAAGTACTAAGAATAGGACCTCATTTATTTATTTATTTAGAAAAGGGACAGTGAATAATACTGATATATTAGTACAGTGATATATTAGGACAGTGAAAAGGGACAAAATAATCTAAAGGGTTATCAAAAAAAAAAAAAAAAAGTATGGCTTTTTACTTATGATTTATTTATTTTAAATCTAGTCACCAGTAAGTCAGGGCTAACAGCGAGCCGGTAGTCTCGAACCCCGAGCACTGAGGACGAACTCAAGCTGTGTTTCCACATTCGGGCCAGAAGCCCCGCATCACCAGTCCGTAAACACGCCTCTATTGAACAACACCACACAACCACACCGTTACACCAGCTGATGGAAAACGAACTACATCACAAAATGATGCAAACGCTCGGTCTTTACTTATAGACTTAACTCCAGCATCGATATTTGACCAATGTTTTAAAATAAAAAAATGTTACAGTGACAGTAATTTATTTATTAGTGTCAGGAGTGCACATCAATCATGCTGAATCAAACTGATATGCACAATTTCACATAAAAACACAACACATAAGGAATATAGGGAAAACCTGTGACTGTCTGTCTGAATGTGTGTGTGTGTGTGTGTGTGTTTCCAAATCTTCATCCCTGAGGGGCTCATTACATTACTATGTTATGAGATCAGATTTAAAGCTTAATGCCTTCCACTCACTCACACACACTCAAGATAATCAGGCATAGAGATACAGTAGAGTGAATCCCCAATCACAGATATACACAGATGATTTCTGCCCTCAGGACATTTCCAGCTCATTGGTTATCATCACTCGAGTCGTATATTTTTGGAAGTATAATAATGCGATGTTACACTCCACATGATAATGCAACACTACTAACCAGCACACAGCCGGCATGGGGTCTCAGGTGCGGCTTCATCATAATAACTCTGACGAACGCTGGTGAAATTAGCCGTCCATGCAGTAACACACACACACACACACACTGTTAGATTAGTTCATTAGCGACAGCACAGCTCCTATAAGGCATGATGTGTACACCGTTTTCCCTTCAATCATTTAGCCTGACACAATTTTTTCTAAACATTTGCCATCTTTTTTCAATCCTTTATGATTTTTACAGGATAAAGATTTTCATAAATCCTTTTGTATAGATTGCACTGACAGATTTCTAGCCAATTAAATATTTTAGAGTTGAAAAACATATATTGAATAAACAATATTTTTCCATGACTTTGTGAGTTTTGAAACCCTGTTTCGTAAGCAACTGTATTGTAAAATATACCAGTGTGAAAGACGTAAAAGCGTTAGTAAATAAGGCCTAAGTTACACTGTTAGACCTTACCAGGTTTTTTACAGTAAAATACTGGCAACACTGTTACCAGTAATTTACTGTAAAAATGCACTAAAACTAACTTGAGTTTTAGTGCATTTTTACAGTAAATTACTGGCAACAGTGTTGTAAAAATGCACTAAAACTACTTTGTATTTTTTAGTTAACTTGAGTTTTAGTGCATTTTTACAGTAAATTACTGGCAACAGTGTTGTAAAAATGCACTAAAACTACTTTGTATTTTTTAGTTAACTTGAGTTTTAGTGCATTTTTACAGTAAATTACTGGCAACAGTGTTGTAAAAATGCACTAAAACTACTTTGTATTTTTTAGTTAACTTGAGTTTTAGTGCATTTTTACAGTAAATTACTGGCAACAGTGTTGTAAAAATGCACTAAAACTACTTTGTATTTTTTAGTTAACTTGAGTTTTAGTGCATTTTTACAGTAAATTACTGGCAACAGTGTTGTAAAAATGCACTAAAACTACTTTGTATTTTTTAGTTAACTTGAGTTTTAGTGCATTTTTACAGTAAATTACTGGCAACAGTGTTGTAAAAATGCACTAAAACTACTTTGTATTTTTTAGTTAACTTGAGTTTTAGTGCATTTTTACAGTAAATTACTGGCAACAGTGTTGTAAAAATGCACTAAAACTACTTTGTATTTTTTAGTTAACTTGAGTTTTAGTGCATTTTTACAGTAAATTACTGGCAACAGTGTTGTAAAAATGCACTAAAACTACTTTGTATTTTTTAGTTAACTTGAGTTTTAGTGCATTTTTACAGTAAATTACTGGCAACAGTGTTGTAAAAATGCACTAAAACTACTTTGTATTTTTTAGTTAACTTGAGTTTTAGTGCATTTTTACAGTAAATTACTGGCAACAGTGTTGCCAGTATTTTACTGTAAAAAACCTGGTACGGTCTAACAGTGTATTTTCTTTTTTAAACGATTTATTCAGTTAACACCCAAAATAATGTACTTCAGTTGTTCCAGTAATATTCAGATGTCAAACTACTGCTAAATATCTGGCGATATTGTCCGGTGTAGTGTATTTATTTCACAAAATGTCACTATTAAAATGTACGGAGGCGTATTGCATTCACTTGAAGAAAAAAAATCTACTCTGTTTTTCTGAATTAATGAGTTAATTTTTCATGAGAAAAAAAAATTGCTCTGTTTTTCTGAATTAATGAGTTAATTTTTCATGAGAAAAAAAATTTTTCTCTGTTTTTCTGAATTAATGAGTTAATTTTTCATGAGAAAAATTTTTTTTGCTCTGTTTTTCTGAATAAACGAGTTAATTTTTCATGAGAATTTTTTTTTGCTCTGTTTTTCTGAATTAATGAGTTAATTTTTCATGAGAAAAAAAATTGCTCTGTTTTTCTGAATTAATGACTTAATTTTTCATGAGAAAAATTTTTTTTGCTCTGTTTTTCTGAATTAACGAGTTAATTTTTCATGAGAATTTTTTTTTTTGCTCTGTTTTTCTGAATTAATGAGTTAATTTTTCATGAGAAAATATTTTTTTCTCTGTTTTTCTGAATTAATGAGTTAATTTTTTGTGAGAAAAAAAGTTTTTGCTCTGTTTTTCTGAATTAACTCGTTAATTCAGAAAAACAGAGCAAAAAAAAAAATTCCATGAAAAATTAACTCATTAATTCAGAAAAACAGAGAAAAACTTTTTTTCTCATGAAAAATTAACTCATTAATTCAGAAAAACAGAGCAAAAAAAAAGTTCTCATGAAAAATTAACTCATTAATTCAGAAAAACAGAGAAAAAAAATTTTTTCTCATGAAAAATTAACTCATTAATTCAGAAAAACAGAGCAAAAAAAATTCTCATAAAAAATTAACTCATTAATTCAGAAAAACAGAGAAAAAAAAATTTCTCATGAAAAATTAACTCATTAATTCAGAAAAACAGAGCAAATTTATTTTTCTCATGAAAAATTAACAAGTTAATTCAGAAAAACAGAGTAGATTTTTTTTTTTCTTCAAGTGAATGCAATACGCCTCTGTAAAAATGAACACAATTTTGCAAATATTCCTTTCTGGTCGTGTAGTTTATGTCGTAGTTGTTACTTCAGTACAGTATGTTGAATGGTAAATGTTAAGCTTATTGAAGCAAACTGAAATATCTCCATAGTGGGGATGATGTTGTCATGGAAACAGCGTTGGATGGGATCACAGCATTATTTAGCATGATGACAGCTCTTCAGCTAATGTTTGTTTAGAGGTTATAGTGGAGAGAGTCTCATTAGATCTAGAACACCCTGATGTTACTCACACTGTGGGTTTGATATGCAGAATAATCAAAGCTAATAAACACCATGAGGCAGGAAAGAGCAGGAAACATGAGACCAAGTGATGGTAAAAATGAGTTTGTTGGATAATCTTAGTTGCCAATTTGCTGATGCTCAGTCGGATCTGACCATCAAGAAGTTATTATATTTAGCAAAGCAAAGGCAATGGAAAACAACTGCTTCATGACATCATCCTGTGACATTAAAAAACATTTCTTTATCTCTAACTGAAGACAACGCAGCACACAAGATTAAACAGGAACAGAGGTAGTATATGGAAATATAAAATGAAATAAGAAAATATGTAAAGTAGTCTAATATTGAAGAGGTAAAGAAACAACACATTGTTTTCTTGAAGCTGCATATACACTAAAAAAATCTGTTAAAAAAGTTCAGTTGCTGCCTTTTACGTATAATCAAATTGGCTGCACAAGTCATTTAAACTTAAATTATATCAACCTGACTTTTTTTTCCTGAATCTCATAGTTTTTTCAAATAGGGGTTAAATATTCACATAGACATCCCCTACATTTAGATTGGTGGGCAAACGCATTTCTGTCTCAGTGCATGTCGCGAGTAAAAGAGTAAAAATTACTTCTTGTAAACACAACGAGTACAAATAGCAATGCAGATTAAGAGTCTGCACAAACACAACAGTTATTCTCTAAATCACAATTCAAATATTATCAAATATTATAAAAAACATGTTTCGACATTGCGATTCTATTTGTACACAGTAGTTATAGGTCTACACTCACAGACATACTCATGTTTAAACTCAATGCACTTAAAGAAGCGTAGACTATTATTAAGTGCATTACTTCTATATAGATTTATATATTAAGTTGCTCAAGCAAACGGCAAAACATTTAAACATGTAGGCCTTATGTTAACATCGCAAACATTTTTCAGTTAAAACAGCCCAGAGAGCTCGGGTGTTTTTAATTTAAAAAGGAAAATTACTGGGGAAAAAAGAGCAGTATAATTTAATTTAATGCATTTATGGAGAGATTACATGTCAATCAACTTGCTCATTTTGAGCGAACCATGCACTGTCCCTTTAATAGTGCGCGCCCACAGCACATGGGACGCGTCCGCGTGCACTGCAACGCACTAGCCGGTGGACATGGATAAAGGGAATATATACACACCGCAAACGGTGAAACGGGCGTTAAAACCGAATAAAGAAGACACAGATTCACGTAACGAAGATTAATAAAACACAACTTACACTTGCACTTAGTTCTGCCTGTTCTTTAAAAATGGATGGGACGGCTGTTTTCTTCAGACGTAGTACCATCTTTCTGGGTCCATATAACATTTTCTCCACGTAGTCCTCCGGTGCAAAATGCTCTTCGCAAACACGATACTGGTTGAGTTTGTAGAGAGGTGTTGTAGGACAGATACCCAGAACAGCTAGCCATTGATTCCCCAGGTCCACATTAGATGGGATTCTGTGAAACATTAAGTTCGTGTATTTTCTTGGCTTGTTCTCACAACCTTTTACTATGCAGGTAATGACCATGTTTGCGGTAACTTCTCAAACTCTACACAATCCAAAATCAAAGATACTCGGTGCAGGCACGCCGGTATGTTGACGGAAGTTGCGTAATATCTCTGCGCCCAACACCCTTAATATAGTCCCAAGTCAATATCTGCCTAGGAAATCGCCTAGTTAATCTGCATAGCTATTTGTACTCGTTTTGAATACGCAGGGCACACGAAGTCATTCGTTTTCTGGATCACTTTTACTCACGACACGCTATCTGGCAACAATGGATTCCATTCAGTATGCTAAGCTAAGCTAGCGGCGGCGCATAGACATATACACTAGACGTCACCTGGGGGGTTCTAAGCATGCGTCAAAACCGCCGCCATCTTGGAACAGGGGTCTTGTCATAGGAAGTAGCTAGGTAACGCTGCTATCTCTGCCCTTACTTCGAATTCATTAATGGTGGCGGACTTTTGTGCAGCGTATGAAGTTCACGGATGAAATCTGAACTAGGAAGAATGTTTTTTTTAAAAAAATAAATAAATATATATTTTTTTTTCTGGAATCAATGATAAATACATGTCTGACTGTTGGAACAAACCAAAAAAACAAGAAAAATCGCATTCATGATGATTTATGGTGATTTTATTTGCGTTAGACCTGTGTCTACTACATTGACGCTGATGTATTAAAGTGGAGGGGCTCCCCTGTTTCAAGATGGCGGTGTTCTGTCGATTTTTGCTGCCTTGTCGAAAAATGCTACCGTAGCGCGAATTGATCACAGAATGCCGATTAAAGTCGTATGAAATACAATTCTAATACAATTCTAAGTTATGAGTAGCTACTGTATACTGTAGACTACTGTTTTTATTTTTAAAACGGTGTGAAAAATTATCATAAAATATTCATCTTTGACTTGTCAAAGTACACCTTTTCTTATAGTAACTGAAACTTTCAGTTATTCCTTTTCAGCTGGCTGACCGTACAAATATTCATATGGTAGTAAGCATTTTTTAAAGGGAAATTATACATTATAACAGGAAAATGTACCTTTTGTATAAAATTAAAAAAAAAAAAAAAAACTGTGAGTCTGCACATGCGCATAACCGGTAAGTAGGAAATCTCGATGGGTAGCATGAATTGTCAGAACACCGGCTCTATTGACGCGTTCGTTCTAATGAACTGCCGTATCCAAGGTGAGGTCTAGTGTATATGTCTATGGCGGCGGCGCTGCCAGACGCACTGAGATAGAAAATGCGTTTGCCCACCTATATGTAGGGGACACTGTGAATAACCCCTATTTCAAAAAACGGTGGCTTTGTTCCTTTAACGAAGAACTTAAAGACGGATCAGAAATAAAAGGGATCACAAAATTGCTTGAGCTGCTTACGAATCCAAATTTAATGGATTATTATATAGATACTAAGAAAGTTAATGGGACAGTGCAAACCAGCCAAACCAACAGCACATCAAGTCTCTATTTCCCTCTGTCACCTTCTGTCCTGTCCTGTGTCTAATGTCCTTCATTCTAGATGCTTGACTGCATTAATAGTGGCCTTCTCTTCAGTGGATAAATATTTCAAGTGGTGTCGCCTTAATGGCCCATCAAATAAATTCATGAAGACCAGCTAGTCCTCGCAAGGTTAGGTTAAACTTAGAATCTGAAAAATTTACAAAAATATTCATGAAGTTAAAGTAGTAATGTTAAAAAAAAAAAAATGCATGAACGCCAACTAAACTCTAAACAGAGATAGATAGATGGTGCATTACTTTTATCCAATAGTGGCATTAGAGTTAAGAGAAAAATTATATGGCTAGTTATAGGGGTGTAACGGTACACAAAAATCACGGTTCGGTACGTACCTCGGTTTTAAAGTCACGGTTCGGTACGTTTTCGATACAGCAAAAAGAAAGAAATGCCAGAGAAATTTCCTATTTGTTTAAAGAAAAAATATTTTTAAATAAGTGTGAGTTTTCCTAGATCTTGAAACTTTCAGGTTTATAAATGGGGGTCATCTTTGAAGGGTGAACAAATAATGTTTTGGTCATCACATTAAAAATAACATTTAAATATATATTTATTTATAGGCTATAATATTTGAATTTTGAAGTGCTGGTAAAAGATGTGTGAAGTACTTGAAAGCATTTCACCATTCCAGCCAAACTGGTTCCAGTTAGTGTTACTCTATTAAATCCATGGTGAATGTTGCTGGTCTGTGGACGTAAAGTTCATTCACGGCACAATGTTTCTCCTGGTTTCCATGACAGCGCTGTCTGATCTAATAGAGATCTGCGGTTAATAACGGAGAAATGTGAATGCATCTCACTAGATCTCGCAGCGATGTTATTACCTCAGTGGCGAATTCAAATGTTTTCTTTACCGAATCTCTTAGCGCTGTGTAGTAACAGTGTCGCTTGGTCGAGATCGGCTCGCGCTGCACAGATGTTGCTGGTCCGAACTGATAAACGATCCGTGAAGCACATTTATAGCGCAGTTTCGTTCTGCATTCATTACGCTTGCCATTTGATGTTGCGCAACGTTGTGTTGGCCGCGTCAGCACGAATTTTGCCGGCAGGAAAAATGGTCCAAGCAATCGTTCGGTTTGTATGCGTACCGAACCGGAAGCTTCGAACCGAAATGGTTCAATACGAATACATGTACCGTTACACCCCTAGCTAGTTATTATATTACATGTATTATATTACATGTAATTATACTGTACTAAAAATTAAATCTAAATTGATTTACGAATAATTAGGCTACATATTTTATATTCATATATTTTTTTTATATTTCTCTTATATTTTAAAGAAAAAAAAATTTAACAAGGCTATACGTTTACAATACAGGGGTGTGACTAGACGCTTATCTCATGAGACGAGACATGAGATTGGGTTCATGAGACGAGATTTTAATAGAAATCCTTAAAGACAAAATTCATAACTGGAAAAAATAGTCTGCAGGTGCATTTTTAAATGTTTTAACTAACAATCTTCATTTTTATTCCATCAAGCAAGTTTTAACTTCATTTTAACTTGCGATTAATCACACATTTTTATATATTCTATGTGTCTTTTGATTTCTTTTTGTCCCATTATTGTTCTAATTATAATGCTCTTATCAACATGGAAAAGTCGATCGGCTTGCTTTGTGCAAATGTTTTTATTGAGATGTGTGGAAATCGCGTCAGTGCGTGATGTAAAAAAAAAAAAACATAAAAAAACTCATTAAGACACAACACACGGTTAGAACAAGCATGCACAGTGTACATAGCCGATGTAAAAATACATAAAACAAAAATCATAGTAGGCATGTTAGTATTTATCGTTAGTATTTATCCCAAGTTAGTATTTATCGACGCAACAAGTAGGCATGTTGACGAGAAATTCTCCGGTAGCTGGTTACTATGGTTACAGCACGATGGAATGAACTTTTCTGACCCCGACATGCGCACTGCGCACCGCATTTTTTTCTGTGACGTCAACCCTGAAGGAGTCTATACTGTGTTCAATTTCACACTAACATTCTCACTTGGAGCAAATAATCTCTCACACAATGTAACACTGTCCATCAATAAAAGGGTGAAAGAAATACTGACGAGGTCCTGATATTGACGAGGGGACGGAGAATTCGCATCAGCTGTGTGTGTGCAGTTCACAACGACAAAAAAACTAAATAATTCGCCAACTTTTAAAAGTAAACTTAGTTTTTTTTTTCTTTTTTTTTCTTTATTATTATTTTTTTATTATTGACTTTCAAGAATTACATTACAGTCAGGGGTACATTGAATAAACTAAATAAAAAAAACAAGAAAAGACAAACAAAGCAGTGACAAACTTAAGTTAAACAAAAATGTGAAAATGTTTACATATAGATACACATTTTGCAGCTTTCTTATTTTTCAAACCCAGTATTGTTTTTAGGTATTGTTGAATTTCTGCTCTTAAAATTAAAAACAAAGGCTTGTTTCCACTAAATTTACATTTATGGACACTAAATTTTAAAAGTAAACTTAGTGGCATCCATTCCGGCGTCTCGCGCTCGTCATCCACTCAAAACGTAACGTTAACCTACTATTTGGCATTATTAATGTGCAGAATTATTAACACCACTTAATGGCATAAAAATATGACACAATACAAACATAAATGCTATTTAAACATTTATTAAGAACATTAAGACATTTAACATTATTAATATAAAGCTATCAAGATTGAAATTATTTTGGATTAGCACTAATCCTCATGGCATAATATTAGGCTATCGTGTGACATATAACTAGCTTGATGTCCATAGGCTTCAGCTTCAGGGCATCGTCTGGAAGCAGGTCAGTAGTTTTATGAGGAGGAGAAGGAGAATGCTTGTGTATGTGTTTGTGAGAGCTTGCGCACTCTAAAAAATGCTGGGTTGTTTCAACCCAAATTTGGGTCAAATATGGACAAACCCAAATGTTGGGTTAAAAATGTAATTTAAAAAAATGACAGTTGAAAGTGAAAGTTGAAGTTGGGTTAAAATTTTCAATGACATTTTTAACCCAACATTTGGGTTTGTCCATATTTGACCCAAATTTGGGTTGAAACAACCCAGCATTTTTTAGAGTGTGTGTAAGGAGAATAAACAGATTAGGGATTATTCAGCATTATCTGTAATAAATATTTGTTAGTGTAAAGTAAAGTGTAAAGCAAATAGCCAAGACAACATGGAAATATGGTTAAACAGGGCTTATCGTATACACACATTTAAAAATGACTACCTTCTTTTCCTTTTAATTGGGTGAGCAATTTCCGTAGTTGCTCACTTCTCTCAGCAATGCCTCACAGCCCAGATATTCCTAACAATATTTGATCTAACCTCTCCATTGTCTACAAGTGGCATGGATGTCATCGTATGAACCCATCGTATGATTGTCTCCTCAGAGGAACAGCTGAAAAGAGTGGCACGAGATTTTGAGAGTGTTAAGCTGCTGACACATTTATTGAGTGGGCCAACAGTAAGACACCGGAGCGGGATACAGAAACAGACACGGACATCAAAAAGGATACAGAGGAACGCCTGGAGAGATGGCTGAACATTAAACTTTTACTGATACAGAGAGTGCATATAGAATTGAGGTCCATAATTTGATCAATTTCATCAACGGTTTCTGAGTAATGGCACTTTGTACGCCGACTTGGCTCTTCTGGACCCTAAGAACTTTGACCAGATTTTAGCCAGCACAAGCGATCTTTCGCAGAACTATGCAAATCAGTGCAGCAACAGTGACCAATTTTATAAAGTGAGCTCTCAAGTCTGGCTGAACAGAGGCCTAGATTGCAAAAAAATCAACATTTGATGAAAACACAATCAGGACAACAGAGGATGTCCCTGAAGATGACGATGGGATGGAGATTGTGAACAAGAGCTGTTCGACTTGCAAGAACTGTCAATACAACCTATTGACCAATGCATACCCCATTTTGGGACTTGCTTACAAGTTCTTACTTACACTGTCAGTCACACTCTAAAAGAATGCTGGGTGGTTTTAACCCAATTTTGGGTCAAATATGGACAAACCCGAAATGTTGGGTTAAAAATGTAATGTAAAAATTTAACCCAACGGCTGGGTTAGTCCATATTTGACCCAAAGTTGGGTTAAAACAACCCAGCATTTTTTAGAGTGTAGTCTCATATTTCAGAAGACCTTGTGCTCTTATCCTTGCATTTGTGTTGACATTTGTCTGGTCTTTAATGGCTGACAGTGTGAAGAGGAGAGCAACACACACAGTTCTGTTTTAGCCGTCTTTACTCTGGTTTTTGTCTCCTGTTGCTTGGATGTTTTCTTGTTATTGTGTTAATAAGCTGCTAAGCTGCTCCTTCTCCTCTTTCTTATTTCTGAAACACTCCACATTACAAATGAATTGGATTGTTTTCCACATGGATTTGCTTTTCGGTTGTCATGGCAGCAGTGTAAATGATTTCAATTGTAGCCTGAGATGTCCAGGTTGACTTGCTTGCTTGCCATTACATTCCTCACGTTCTCTCCAAATGAGATAAATTAATTAAATCCCATTCAAAAAGAGACCTGACATTTGTATTAGTGTGTGTTTGCAAAAAAAAAAAAAAAAAAAAAATCCAAAACATCTGCAATATGGGCTATAATTATGTTAGATATATTATTATCTACTAGCAGGGATTAGTCTATGCTATTCAGACAAAATTCTAAATTCTCTGAAATTATTTTAGTTGTTATTGGGTAGTGGACGTGACTGTCACGGGGTGGGTGCAGGCAGAGTCCAAAAAGCTCCAATACAAAAGGTTTGCTCATACGTAAATCAGGATACAGGCAGGCGGAACACAAGGTAACATTCACATTGACCGACAAAGACCGAATGAAACAGAGGAAACTAAATACACAGAGGAATCAGGACTAATGAGGTGCAAACAGGTGAAACAGATGAAACAGGACGCTGAACGGGAGGCTGATGAGGGAGTGAGTCCAGGTGTGCAGACGAGAGGATCATGGGAAGTGTAGTGCAGGAGACGCAGACAGGATGGTGCAGACGCAGACTGTGACAGTGACATGGCTTTTTCGTCGTCACAGAAGATAAAAAATTATTTATTTCACATTTTCATCATTTAGAACTTTGAACCAAATCTCAAAATAGTCCTATGATGTGATGGTAGACAAAATTATTCAGAGGTATCAAAAGTATTCACATTCATTACTGAAGTAAAAGTATAGATATATAGGGTTTAAAAATACTTCTGTAGAAGTTGAAGTATCAACTCAAGCTTTTTACTCAAGTAAAAGTATAAAAGTACTGGTTTCAAAAACTACTTAAAGTAAAAAAGTAAAAGTAATGTAAGGAAAAAAATTCCTTTTAAGGGATAGTTCACTTTGAAATTAATTTTTGATGCGTTTTATCTTACCTCAAGGGCATCCAAGATGTAGGTGTCTTTGTTTCCACAGTAGTTTCAATTTTGATATTTTTAGGTCAAACCGTTCTTGTCTGTCAGTTATATAATGGAGGTCTATGGTCACCACCTCAAAGAGCATGCACAAAGAAATCCAAATTAAACGTGATTTAATGACATTGATGGCCTAAGACACGAAACGAGCGGTTTGTGTGAGAAAACGAACAGTATTTATATCGTTTTTACCTCTTGTAATCACAGCCACGTCCAAGCTACTCTGAAGGCTTTTTAAATTTTTAATAGTTTTTTAAATAGTTTAATAGTCTAAAACAAAAACTGAGGGAGAGATGAGTACAAAAGAGAGGGCCACACAGTAGGGAGTGAATTTAAAAGGATCCTAATAAAATGACGGAGGAAGTAAATAAAACTGAATGTTTCCATATACTTCATATACATCTTAAAATAATTCAGGGATCTTGCTGAGTGACTGAATGACTGCTGATTATTCAGTATCCGAATAGACCTGTGTGAGGTTCAGGTTCAACATAATAAGTTAGTTATTACAGGGTAATAATCTATAGTGTTTTTTTAATAAGAAAATGGTCACATTTGTTGGGAAAACACAGTAGGTCATGAGTTCATAACTGAGTACTCATTACATTAATTTCTCTGTTGATCCATTCATCTCTATTCTATCGTTATTTCAAACAGATATCATGAAGAGAAGGCTCTCGGAGAATTGGAAATTTCTTTTTTACTTATGCAATGGATTTTATTTTCTCGTCAGAAGCCAAGTTCCCATCCACTTTGTCAATTGACTTATCTGAAGTTCGGTAAAAAAAAAAAAACTCATGCGAATAAAGCTGGTGAAAGTGTGTTTCCATCCAACGGCTTTAAAGCGAATAAAAACCTGTGTGTAATGACGTCACATCCTGTTTTGCGATCAAATTGGTATATGGATTTGGTTTGAGACATTTTATGGTCTGACAAAATGTAACCAGAACGTTTCCATTAGCCGTATATATCGATCAAGATGAAATCCGATGAGACCGAACGATTTGCGAAATCGAAATGATCGATTACATTTGAGTCGATATTCATGAAATTCAATCGAATTTTACTGTTTCCATAATGCATTTTTCATTCGATATCACTTAATTCAGATAAAAACGTGTGGATGGAAACACATAGCTATTCCACTGTAAAAAAATATTTTCAAGATTTGTTATCACAACATATTTTCTTTTGTCAAATCAACTTAAATAATTTATTTAGTTGAGATAACTTATTATTTTGAGTTTCTGATGATTAAATTAATCATTAATCAAACTTCATTGTATTAGCTCACTTTTTCCAGTTCAATCAATTTAAAATTTTAAGGCAACCAGGTTACTTACTTTTTTAAGTTAAACCGACAATTTTTTTTTACAGTGTGATGAACAATGATAATGTCACAGTATTGTTTTGAAATGTCATTTTACTGTATTTCTCAAAGATAGCCTATTATATGCATCAATGTTTCCTTACTGATGGATCTATATGTGTTATCTGTTTTTCTTAGTTTCCCCCGTCTCTGCATGTGTTTTGGTTTAGTCCAGTGTCTCATTTTCCCCGCTACTCTCCTGAGTTCTTTGATCATTAAATTCCTGTTAATAGTTATTCCTCGTCTCCTCGTGCTTCCTGCCTATACGCCCAATCGTGACATTATAAGTATCAAAGTTACTTTAGGTGTGATATGTTTTGCACAGTTTAAATTGCTGAAAATAAAAACAAATCTCCTCCTTTATAATTGTTACTAAACCCTATATAGTCTGACTCTTTTTATGCAATGACTATCTTTAGCTATCCTTTGATGTGACGTTTTGTCCTTTGATGTGACAAACATAAAACAACAGAAAAATATACTCATTTCAAAAAAAATAAAAAAAAAAAGAGTCAAGTTTGGCATTAGGGGAGTTTTAATAATATATCCTCTTAGATGGGTACAATTTCAATACGTTTTGTAAGGTTGTCGAAAAAGTTTTATTGACATTCATAGGAAAGTTTTTCAAGTTCATCTATTCATGGTGAGAATTATTCAAATTTTACTTTCATGTAATATAAATATCACTTATAAATTTTTTTTTAATAATGTGAACAATTCTCTCAATATTTTTAAAGTCCCTGTAAAGGCAATTCTACAAAAAAGTTCTAAACACATTATAAATGTTACATATGTATTGCTAAAACTTATACCATGGTCTGGGTGAATACTCGATTCTGATTGGCTGCAGGGTGTCCGTTAAAAAGTGATAGAAAAAGTGACACCCAGTAAAGTAGTTCTGGTGAAACTGCCTGTTTACCATTCGAAATGAATAAATAAATGCGCTGCCCACAACAGCTGTGAGTAACCATAGCAACAGGCAGTCAAAGTATCCCTTAACAATTTGCTCTATCAAAACAAACATCTAACGTTAGTTAGATATTACATAGCCTACTAATACAACAATGAACGACTTCGTTATTTCTTTTAACATTTATGGAGAATATGACAACTTTGACGACTGGGATGCTGCTGAAGAAAGAAAAAAATGTAAATAAAACGGAGAAACGTCCCAAAGAAAATTAGACCGCTGCTGCTTGAATGAGACCCTGCGGGAGTTTTACGCAGCAGTCCAGACAACCAAGGCAGGAGTACAGCGTTTCAAGCCTAAGAAGCCTGTTTGATTAATTGTTTTATGTGTAATAAAAAATAAATAAATAACTATGCCTACCTTTGTGTTTCATGAAAAAAAAATGCATTTTTGAACCTGAAGGATTCTACAAGCTGAGCGGACTATAAATATCTCCGGTTGCTAAATAAACCAGGCGAGTTATTATTTGTAAAAACTTGATTTAGCCTAATTAAAATATAAACTAGCAGCTAATGTTTTGAAAATGTTTTATTTGGCAAGTGACCATGGTATAAGCGGGTTAATGCCCTTCTAGGTGTCCATTGTCAGGTTTTAATGGACTTCGGTGGAGGCAACCGTCCTTCGCTCTGCGTTGGCCGTTCACGCCTCGCCGTCGTCCATTAAAACCTGACAATGGACACCTCGTCGGGCATTAACCCTTACATATTACAAAGACTGTGAACTGTGAAGTACTGAAATGTGGAGTTAGACCGTTAAACAGTTTTTCACCATTGCAATTTTACGGATTAATTGGGCGGGGCTAAAACAGGGCTCCGTGACGCACTGGAAGGTAAGGAGGGTAAGGATATGTTAGGTCAGCAAGACTGGGGAGGGTATGGACAGGTGAGGTCAGTTGGACTGTTTTCAGTCGTGTTTACTTGACTTAGCTGAAATGTGCCATTAAATCTAGGCTCGCTCTGCTGGAATGACTGCATTTGTACCTTTTGCCCTGTAACATGCGTCATGACCATAAAAATTCATGAAAGGGAAATGAGGCATAATTATTTCATGCAGTTGGGGATAAAAAAAAACACAGTGGGTAATTGGCAATTAGTCCATCAAATCTAGTGTTCATCAAATCTAGCTAAAGGTGGGGGTGGAGGTAGAAGATGGAGTCTGGCTGTGTCGCCATGGAAACGAAGGATGCGGACAGAGCATTAAAGAGTTTCCAGTAGCCGTATATGTATCATATTCATTTCCAACCAAAGCAGTCAGTCCTATAGAGATCTTGCCGGACTACTGCAGCATGTTACCGCAAAGACAGCAATTTTACAGTTTTTCTCTAAGAAAAGTTTTTTTTTGCTGCATTCATTCCTTGTTCTTTAGCTGATGAAACTGCTCAA
The DNA here is from genome assembly GCF_988280905.1 of Pimephales promelas. NCBI lineage: Eukaryota > Metazoa > Chordata > Actinopteri > Cypriniformes > Leuciscidae > Pimephales > Pimephales promelas. Next base: position 2,235,347 of record NC_142781.1, read on the forward strand.
AGACAAGTTGAGCATAATAGTGATGAGGGAATTCAATAGCTCTCAGACACCCAGGATTTCTATCAAACCTGTACACTTTGTGATCACTGTGCTTTAATCTATAACCGGTCCATTTTGTGGCACACGGAGTGATCTCACTGTATGATGTTGTCATGAGGTCACATTTGATGCCCCCCAGGACAGCACGGCAAATACGCCAAGCCATTTAACCTCAGATCATTTGAGTCCAGCACTATGGTACGCTCCATTAATTGGCGGATCTCTGAAACACTGCTAGTGGGACATTAAACAGGAAGTGTCTGTCCGAACAGGTTTTGCGTGGGAACTCAAAAAACTTTACGAGGGAACGCAAGTTTCTCAGGGGAACGCAAAAGATTTGCAAAAATATGTTTTCCACCACCACATCCGGTGGCTCCTGTACACTTTGTAATCACTATGCTTCTATCTATAACCGGTCCATTTAATGACACGGACGAATCTCACTGTAGTAGCAGATGATGTCATGGCTCATGAGGTCAAATTTGATGGCATTGACTGGTTAACAGTGCTGACACTTATTAGTAGGAGTGTGATATGAAGAGTGTGCAATGTTCATATTTTAGCAACAGTGTGAGAGTGGCACAATACCGGTATAAACATGAATATCTATTGGTACAATATGTGTCACATGACTCGTCGTTTTTCAATACTCCCGGTTTGACAATCCACCCTACAACATAAAAGCAGCGTTTTCAAATCTATCCACTTTGGATAGCGGTCTCAAAAAGTGTAGTTTTCATTAATAAACACATATTAAAAAATATTAATTTTCAAGCGTGGACAATGCCCGTGTGAATTTCTTTCTTCTGCTGGTTGTCCATCAACTGTTTGGTTACCAACAACATTTCATTACCAAGAAAGAAATTCACACAGGTTTGAAATGTGAGTAATGGATGGCAGAATTTTAATTTTTGGTTCATCCCTTGAAGTTAATACAAGTCTTGTGGTTAGTTAAAGTCAGTTAAACAGGCAACATGATGCTATCCTGATAAAGCCACAAATGGAGAACAAACAGGGGCCTGTATCAAATCAAGCTTTCCACCAGCTAAGAAAAACAATCACTTTTTTATCTTCTGCCAGGCCCAGGTGCTCATTATTTATATCCAAATATGGAGCAACTCGACATTAGTGATTGCTGATAAGCATAGTCTTGCTGGCAGGTTATTACATTAGTGTAGTGTAGATTCACCATCGAAATGGGAGATAGTACATGCGAGCATTAACGTATAAATATGTGTGAATCTGAAACTTGAGATTGCGAAAATGTTTGGATCAAATCCAATGATCAATGTTTTTTCTTTGTCCATGTTTTTTTGTACTCACCATCATTACACCCCCCGCTGATGGTCATGGTCATCGATGAGAGGAAAAGTGGCTGAAGCAGATGAATATGTGTTGGAACAGGGCTTAGCTTCGATGTGCACAGATGTTATTTGTAGAAGTGCAGCCAGGACTTCAGTAAATAATTAAAGGCTCGCCGTTAGAAAGAGTCTGAGCCCTGAGTGTTCCCGTGACCTGTGCTCCTCAGAGCTGTCGCTAATGAGCAGAGCTTCTCATGGATGGGTGTGCTGGGGATCATTGTCTGTTAGGATTGTTTGTGGCTAGAGAAGGTCGAACTGTCACTGTGACACAGGAGACGCTAATCTAAGCACACTAGTTTCTCTCCTCCAAATGAAACGAAAAACATATTTTAAGTGCATTGACACACTTTAAAAGGAAAAAATGTCCTGTCCCGACTCCCAAAAAAAAAACACAATCCCATGCAAATTCAATCCAATCCAATCCTTTGCAAACCAGGGTCCTGCCAAGACTGCACAAACTGCTGTGGGAATGAACATGAGAAGCTTTTACATTAAATGCTTTAGATAATTTAATAGAACATATTAGGCTGAAGTTTTTGGTAATTTGATGATATAAAAAATTAATTGTTGGATTCTCAAAACCTCAAATATGTGCAAAATCGTACTCCAGCCTGGTAACCAAAATCGGCCACCCTGGTTTTTGGACCAAAAGCATGCTTGCGATTGTGATATTGCTTTTATTGGAAAATTTAATAAACAATTAGTTAATATTGCGAATGAGCCGACAGTTCAGTGAATGATTCAATGACTCATAAACGAGTCACCTGTCGTAATCCTGCCTGCATTGATGCAACCTGCAGATTTACAGACTTTCAGCTTGAAATAGCTCAACACAACAAATGTGGTTTCCCCAAACTGAACTACAAATGCCACTTTTTATGACTTTTGCAGTCGCCGAGAGAGCATGGCACTGTATTTCAACTCTATCTGCCATTGAATTGAAAGAATTCCAGCTCTTTAAAAATTATTATAAGACATGGAAATTAAAGCTTGGATGGCCATGATTTTTTTTTACATTTTAACGAGAGTAAAACTGAAATTGTGAGATTTGGCACTAAGACTGCCCATGTGGCCCTCAGCGCTGAATTACTTTCTTACGTTATTTATCCATTAAAAATCTGGTCATCGAGTCATGGACAGTGGTTTTAAACTTGATAAACAGAGTTTAAAGCTAGTTTTATCAGTTAAGGCTTTTATCTGATTTCAAACCTTTTTTTGTTATAGGACAAAATGTCTTCATCACTTCTCAATGGACTATTGTAATGCACTCATGCCTGCAGATGGTGCAGAATGCTACAGCTACACTATTAAAAGGAATACAAAAACATGATCATATTTCGGTAACACTTTACAATACGGGTGCACTAATAAGCATTAACTAATGCACAGATAATACTGAATGATTATCTAAACTATTCATTAATGATTAGGAACTAATTAAGAGTCTGTAAGATTAATATATTTGTTCATACATGAATTGTTTTTAATTAAATATGTAATTGTAGATTAATTCCATAATAACGGATTTTTTTAACGAACAGTGTTAATTAATATGTTAATTACCAGAATGAGCCAAAGCCTTGTATTTCAACTTCCAGATAATATGACAGGTACGCTAATATGCATTATTACATGATTAATTACTTCATTGTTACTGCAAATTCATGTGCAAATTACTACAATTACTAAATGCCTAGTTAATAATGATGTGCCCCATCAAGTAAAGTCATAACATAATGATACCTTTGCAAATCATTAGCTAATGATTAATTAAAGCAGACAACTGAAAGGTGAAGTGCATAGCTTTGACTGATTGAGGTAATTAACACATTAATTTACACTATTAGTTAATAAAATATGTTATTAAGGAATTAATACACAATGACACATTGAATTAATAGCAATTCATGTATTACTTAATCTATTAATTGTATAGACTCTTTATTAGTTGCTGATGCAGTAATCATTAATTAATGGTTTATTTCTTCATTAGTTATACATTAACTCATGATTATCTGTGCATAAGTTAAGCATGAATTCATGCATATTAGCGCACCCGTATTGTAAAGCGTTACCCATATTTCTCCTAAATCCTTTGGCTTATATTTCCATCTGAGAGCTGTGTGTTTTGTCTCCTTTGTTGTTGTTTACTTTATGATTATGGATGTAGAGCACTTTGGTAGACTTCTGTTGTTTTAAATGTGCTCTAGAAATAAACTTGAGAATAAATAACCTTTTTTTTGTGTGTGTGAGAATAAATTTACATTTTTGGTGTGCTCCCAGTATAATTTTTAAAAATGTATTGGGATTTAACATTGTTTATGGTGTCATAGCAAAGTGAGTCAGTGCATCTGAAATTACAGTGGTGTTCTGTTGTAAGAATCCTGTCTAGCAGACAATGGTTTGAAACACACACACACACACACACACACGCATAATAACAGCATTGGGTTGCCAAGGGTTACAGCCTCCATCTGAGGGCAGTTACTGGAATTCTTAAAGTGCGTCTCCTTCTCTCTGTTAAAAGGATGTTTTCTCGTTCTCATCACTCAAACAGTCTGAGACAAACATGATCAAGTGTTTAGAGCCGTCAATGGACTTGTAAAACAAAAAAAATAACCTGTAACTATTGAGTAAGTCCTGTTTTTAATTGAATGCGCAGCTGTTGTTTTGAGATAAGATCATTGTCGCTCTTTCTGTTGTGGTGTAGATTGAAACTGCTGTGTTGATGTGATTTATTGTGAGCTCTTCAGCAGCGAGACTCCTCCGTGTGTGGAGGACATTACATACTTTGATTAATGCACACTCTTTAAGGATGATGTTTCAAGCTCCAGTGAAGTAGCTGGTTAATCTGGCACAGATTAATCTGTGTTGTTTTCCTCATCTTTATAGCACAGGGTCGGTTTAACATGTGGTCAACACTGCAACCCCCAATCTTGGTTGATGGGTCAGGCGTGGCGGCAGCATCTTGTCCTAAGACACGGGCATGGAGGCTGCCATCTTGTCCGAAGACATAGACGTAGAGGCGGCAGTGGCGTAGCCAGGGGAGGGGCCATGGGGGCACTGGCCCCTCCTGAAAACTGATTGGCCCCCCAGTGTGCCCCCACCCTTCTAATTGTCTGTCACTCAAAAATTCAAATCATAATCTTTCAGCTTGTATTAGAATAATTCATGATTCCGCGTCGCGCGATGCTTCTCAAAACCACACGGTAAGTAGATATATTTTATACAGCTTATTATTTTTTAAGGAAAGATGATGCGTATTCACCCTGCTGAGGGGAATGTGCTAAAGCCTGGAGTGGAGCAAAAGCACGTTCCTCTCTCCACTCTAAGCATTCTGTAATCACTTCGCTCATGGTCCAGTCCGGTTTTTCAATTCCCGCTCAAGGAAAAACTGCTCCATGTTCACTCAATTAGTCTTAGATTTTGAGAAGTGCATGTCAGGCTACTGCTCGTTTGCTGCGGTCGTATGATAGAAAACAGAACGCGGGTCAATATTGGTCGTTTCTCAATACCAAGAACGCAAACTTCGGAGAACGAACTCCCGAGGACGAGAGGACGCGAGTCCGGTCATTCTCGCGTCACTCAGCACGCGGCTACTCCGGTTATCTCTTATATGGTATAAAACACAACTTTGCTTCTTTTCATCAACAATAAAACGAAATACATATAAAACAGCACTCTGCCTCATTTCATTTATAAATGGACATATTATCATAAACATATTAAAAATGTGGTTCAGTTAACCTTAACTCACATTGACTATCTTCACTGCATATATTTATAACACGAAATATAAAACACAACCCTGCTTCTTTTTGTTTTCATTTTAAAAATGTGAAACATTATTGATCATTAAAACTGACATTAACAAACAGACAGGGTTGTATCGTTTTATTGTATTACACACAGTGAAGAGAATGTATAGTAAAAACATACACATTTAAAGAATATTTTATATATATTTTAGAATATATAAAATTACACAACCCTGTCTCTTTTGTTAAATGTCAGTTTTAATGATAATATCCCATTCAAAAGTATAAGTAGCCTAATAGGTAGGCTATAATAAGCTATACAATGAGAAATAAAGCAAACAATTCAGTTAAACATAAGTCAGCTCTCTAATGGGATACAAAGTTAAAGTTAAATAGCCTAAAAGTTAAATGTATAAAGTTATGAAACTTCACTTTTCCCTCAGCCAGTTAGCATTGTTTGGTCTTACAAGATAAATAAAAACATGCACTGAAAAGTTATGTAGATGGTTGATTAGGCCTATTTGTCAAGATAAGTAATTGTTTTTCATAGATTAAAATAGCTTTCAAATTACGCAAACTGGCATTATTAGATCGGTTTAAAACATCTCTCCTTAAAACGCTATTGGTTATTACAAAATAATTTTTTTTAATTTAATCCCTGCATCCAGAAACATTCTCAAAAAAAAAAAAAGATAATTAAATAAAAATGCATGATTAAATAGCAAAATAAATATTTAATACTACTGGATAATTAATTCACTGTTTCTATGATCCACATATATTACGTTAAACTAAATCATACCTTTTTGAAAAAGTAGCTATCTAACAAAGTATTATATGTGATATTTTACAATCAATATGCTCAAGACTAATTAGCCTTCCTCGAAATAAGCAGATTTGGTCCATTCATCAATGCAAATTTACTGCAACTGCTGAAATGCAAATTGAATAGGATGTGGGGAAAAAGATGTATACAATTTTATTACAGTTTTATGAATTCATTAATTGTGTATTTATTATATGAATGATTAATATAATTATGCATTTATATAAATAAGGCTGTTCTATTATTATTTGTGAGTTGGACACTAATACATTGGATTATTTTATTTATTACAGTTTTTCTATCACTTTTGTAAAGTGAAAAGTTAATATAAATTGTATTTTATTGTTTTGATTTAGAGCAGTAAATAACTGCTATTAAAAGATAACAGGGTATCACTGTTTATTGCTGATTTTAAAGCTTACTGAACTTGAAATGATTTGGATATCTACAGTTCTACATAAAAACACAACATAAGAATGGCCCCTCTGTAATTATTGTGGCCCCTCTTGTGCCCCCCAGTTGAAAAAATCCTAGAATCGCCCCTGAGAGGCGGGCATCATGTCCGAGGACTCAGAAAGGGTGGGCATGACAGGACTAGACTCTGGAAGGGACAGGGTCTAATAGGCTTCACCTGATTTTGCACTCATTTCCTTTTTTTATGGACTATTAAGTCAAAAAAGACTCATTTGTGATGGTCCTTGAGGTTCACTCATTGAATTTATGGATTATGCTCTGTTGTTGGCTGGTTCCTCCTTCAGGTCTTTTTCCACTCCACTATATTATATAATCAATCTTAATTACAATATTAATAATCAATCATAACTTGTTATAAATTATTATTAATATTTGGATCAGTTAATCAGGTTAACTTGATGTAGCTACATTAACTTGTTGTTCTCCAGCCTTCGCTTGCGCTTGCATCTGGATTCCCTCTCTGCCTCATCCCTGCTTACAAGTGTGCACTATGTTATCAACATTAGTGTTCATGAACAAATGTCCACTAGGAATAGTGTGAGAGAAGAGGGGAGGATGTTGACATGTTGTGTTTGCCTCGAGGATGCAAGAACACTCATTCGAATTCCTGCAACATTCCTGTGGTCCATCTAGAGACGTCACAAGAGCAAAGCACTTAAAGGATGAGCCTGGGAGGAAGTTAATTGAAGAGAGAGACTAGAATCACACATTTAATCCTCTTTACACTCAGCCGTGAAGCAAATGGAGTTTTAAAACCAATTTCCCCAATTTACAGGCAGCAGCTGTTTCAATCAGTGTGATGATACTGCACTTTCATCATGTCAGAGGTGAGAATGGTGTCTGGAGAGGTAAAGAGTGAAGGTGAAAGGATGGGTGGAAAATCAGAGAGATGAGAAAGTCTGAAGAAGAGGACAGATGCTGCACAAATATCTGAATCCATAATACGGGCCCTTTATACAATTGTTGATGTTTTACGTTTGAATTTTTCTTTAACTTCTTACATGTCTTTCAATTAAAGCTGCAATAATGTAATTAACAAACAAAACAGCTCCAAAAGTGTTGTGTTATATGTTATGGTTATACATGAATGTTTTAATATATATTTACTTTCATTGTTAAATTACATTTTAAAGATCGTTATTATTATTTAAAGCTATGATTTCATGAGTTATGTCTAATGCATTGTGTAAGTGTTTATCTAATGGGGCATATGGCATCACGGATTGCTTCATATGAGACTGCTTCAGCTATGGCTTCGCGACCAAGTCCCGAGGTGGGCATGGCAACACGGCACTCTCTGAGTACCAGTTACTCCGACCTACCGTCAGACCTTCACCCTGTGGTCGAGCCTCAGTTTCCTATGGGCCGGAGTGCTCCTGGGACGAGCTTCCAGGCGTGTTGTCGTAATGACAGATGCATCCACCATGGGCTGGGGTGCCATGTGCAATGGACGTGCTGCCACAGGCTCCTGGCACGTCAATTGCCTCGAGTTGCTGGCTGTACAGCTGGCCAAGCGCCGCTTCTGAGCCGTGCTCAGGGGTCAACATGTACTAGTCCGTTCAGACAATACCGCGTCTGTAGTGTACATCAACCGTCAAGGTGGTCTGCGCTCCCGCCGTAGGATGCAACTCGCCCGCCACCTCCTCATATGGAGTCAGAAGCATCTGAGGTCGCTTCATGCCATTTATATTCACGGAGCCATGAACTGTGCAGCCGAGGAGCTCTCACAGCTTCAGCCCCTCCCTGGAGAATGGCGACATCCCCAGTCGGTTCAGCTGATTTGGGACCAGTTCGGGGACACAAAGATAGATCTGTTTGCCTCTCCCGACTTGACCCATTGCGCCTTGTATTATTCCCTGACCGAGGGCACGTTCGGCACGGATGCAATGGCACACAGCTGATACGCAAATATGCGTTTCCCCAGTGAGACCCTGCGCAAGGTCTGGGAGGACGAGGAGCAGGTCATTCTGGTCGCAGGTAATGCCTTGTTCACACTACATGATTTTAAAACGTCGGGCTGAACTGTGCGGTTCACACTACATGACTTGCTCTCAGTGAAATCAGGAGTGTTCAAGTTGTTTAGCTTTTCACACCACACGACACAACGTGATTGATCCACAACAGGAGGTAACTCACTACACGAGTTGACACGCACTGCATAGAGATACAACCACGATCGGATGATAAGAGCAAATCATTTGTGACTCAATAAGAGCTGTTTCAGTTACGGTCTAAATCCTGAAAATAATCAAATAAATAACAAGTTGACAACAACTCTGTCACCCAACGATTCTATCTTGTCGACAAACCACGTTTTGTCACGAAAAACACACGCAATAAATAAATAAATATTGCGCCAATACCCAGCGAAGAAGAGAACACACCACGTGAATATGGACGTCAGACAGAAACTAGTGCCTCACACTGTTTGCTCGACGATCTGCTCTGAGGGAAAAAATGCAAAAAAGAGAGAAAAAGTAAGATTTACCTGGTGTCCTCAACCCATGCGTTGCTATGATTGGCTGTACTCATGACATCACTGAGTTTGAGTCGCGCGACTGCTCTGGATATCTAGCAGGCTAGATATTTTTCTGGGCTCGGTGACGCGTCTGTGAGCGTTTTCGCTGCGTTGTTGCCTCTTTCATACTAACAGATTGGCAAGCGTTCATCGTCCGCTAATCTCCCGCGATTTGCACGCGATAACACCCTGACCTGTCGGCGACTCAACGATTTGCAAATCGGGCATAAATCGGGCTTAAAATCATGTAGTGTGAACTTGGCTTAAGTCGGTAGTGAAGCACGACCTGATCGTCAGGTTCCTGAGAGGAGCGAGGAAACTGAATCCTACTCGCCCTCCTCTCGTGCCCTCTTGGGACCTCTCAGTGGTCTTAACTGCCCTGCAGAGTGCTCCCTTTGAGCCATTGCAATCAGTCAAGCTTAATTTCCTGAAAATAAAGACAGCGCTTCTGATTGCATTGGCCTCCATCAAGAGGGTATGCGACCTGGTATTCGGGCCGGGTTATTCTCACGTGATCCTGAGTACCCGGCCTGGATATGTGCACAAGGTTCCTACCACTCCCTTCCGGGACCAGGTGGTAAACCTGCAAGAGCTGCCCCTGGGGGAGGCAGACCCAGGCTTGGCACTGCTCTGTCCAGTATGTGCTCTCCGCATCTATGTAGACAGAACGCAGTGTTTCAGGACCTCAGACTAGCTCTTTGTCTGTTATGGTGGGAAGCTGAAGGGAAAGGCTCTCTCCAAGCAAAGGTCCAGTGAGATCACTTCCGGCGCTTGCGCAGCACCTTCAGATCACTTGGACATGACCAGAGGTGGAAGTAACGAATTACAATTACTCAGATTACTGTAATTAAGTAGTTTTTTCGTGTACTTGTACTTTTATGAGTACATTTTTAGTCTGTAATTTTCCTTGTACTTGAGTACAAATTAAGTTAAGTAATGTACTTCACTACTTTAAAAATCCCATTAATTACAAAGTACTTGTACAATTTGAATTCAACAAATGTTCAAATCTTTGACCAGCATTTGGGTATGCAATGGAAATAACTGATCGTGGGCGGGCCAATAAAAACCCTTGTATTTGGAGCGGGAAAAAAGCCCGGTTCCTGGAGAGCTATATTCGTCCTCACACGTCCTTCAGTTTGTATTTTAGTGTTATCAAAGAACTTTGCCGTAATGGACATGGACATTCGAGACGCTGAATTCATTGAAAATTCTGAAGAAATACCAGATGACGAGTGCCCATGACCCCACATGGAGGAGTTGTTCTTATACAGAGGAAGGAAAGGAGACGTTTTATAGAAACTTTGTTTCTGCAGTGATATGTGATAGTTCAGTTGTTTTTGTTTTTAAAGTTGGGTAGACCTCACGATAATTTGACTAAAAACATCACTTGAAACATGAGCTTCAGCGTTACTCAGGTGACAAGCACATATACCGTAATAAAGATTTAGCATTGTAAACTTAGATTAAAAAGTTACATTGTATGTCATTGTCAACACATTGTTTTATTAATATTGAATCCGTGTTTTAAGCTTAGAATGAAGAGTTTAATAATGACTCTTTCATAAAAACAGTATCTTGCCGGCCATGACCCACTGGCATAACAGTGTAACTGCACTGATTGTCAGTCTGTCTAGATGGCACATTTGTGTCAGTGCTAAATGCTGATAACTTTTGAAACTTTTGAAATATTAGTAGGGTACTTTTGGAAATCTTTATTGTAAAAAAAAAAAAAAAAGAAAAGAAGTTTATAAATAAAATAACCCGATAAGCTTATTTATTTTGCATTATAATTAATTAATAATAATAATCATATTAGACCATTTTTATAACTTGGTTTCCATAAAAGTAAATAAATATCACAGGCTAAAAGTAATTAGTACTTGAGTAGTTTTTGAGAGGGGTACTTTGTACTTTTACTTAAGTACATTTTTAACACCAGTACTTTTGCTTGTATCGAGTATTATTTTAGCAACTACTTGTACTTGTACTTGAGTACAAATTTTCAGTACTCTTTCCACCTCTGGACATGACTGTGATTACAAAAGGTAAAAACTATATAAATACTGTTAGTTTACTATTCTTCAAAATTGAAACTGCTGCGGAAACAAAGACACCTACATCTTGGATGCCCTTGAGGTAAGCTAAAACATACTAAAAATACATTTCAAAGTGAACTATCCCTTTAAGTGACATGATCAAAACTCACTATATCCATTTGGTGCCTCCTGTGAGACCCCCTAAATTCTTCATGCCATCTTCTGTACGCTGGGATGGGCCACTGTCCTGCTGTCCAGTCAACAAAGCTGATGTGTTGTAGCCTTATTGTTATTGATTCCAGAGGCAGTGGGAAGGTGGGTGCCATTTTCTTTGCTAAAACATTGTTTTCTCCTTTTTTTCTCCCGTGTTGGGTTAGTAAGGAAGTCAGGAAAGAGTTTTGTTGTTTATTTGATTTTCTTTTAAGCCCAATCTCCTACATTCTTGCTCTTTTGTTCTTGTTGGTGACTTGGCACATTTTTAAAATGCTACGCCCCTACTACCCCTAGACACAAACGGGACATAACAGTATGTTTGTGCGTGAGTATACGCATAATATGCTCAGTATCCATAAGAAACTTGCTCAGACAAGAGTGCTTTCAGCTTGAAATATTTACACAGTGATAAAATATTGAAACAGTGGCGTGATAGGGATCTCTACTCAGTGGAGATGGACCTGACCTGGATCTTGTTCCTGTGTTGGGGATTTTTAGCATTTTGAAATATTAATTATGATTCAAAACAAGAGTATGATCTCAGACATGCTCTGTTAGCATGAAGTGCTAATGAATGTCTTTCTGTGTGCGATATGCATGAAGTAACTGATTTTTGTCGTGAAATACAGTTTTTTTTGTGTGTTTGTCATAATTATTTCTGTCCACAAAATTAGTGAGGTGCCATGTCAAAAAGCATTATTTTAAATGCTCTGAGATGATTTTCGGGAAATACATTATGTTCATTTTCATAGCTTAGATATTTTAGAGATGAATTATTAAATTTTTTGAGAGTCATCACAAATAGATGCAGACCAGGGACGTGCACAGGGGGGTTGCTCAGGTTGCCCGGGCAACTGCCCATATGCCCTTCTCGACTCAGGTTGCCCTTCTGAGGAAAAAAAAAAAATCGTACAATGGATGTAGAATTTCACGTAGGCCTAGACAAAAAGTAATATAAAAATCGCAAAGCCTCATTCACTTCCAAAAAAAAAAAGTGAAATTCAAACTGTTTCCACAAGACCATAGACTGCACGCGATTGTATGGTAAGGCACCGCAAATTACTCAGGCTGCGCCTCCATCTCGTGTCGCGCGCTAATTAATGTGTACGAAGTCCATGACAAAATGAAGCGAAACTATCCTTCTCGTCACGAAAAGAGGAAGAAGAAAAACATGAGAGTGAATTGCGGGAACAGCAGTCAGGTAAACTTGTGTTCTGTCCGCTCTAGTGTCAGCAAAGTTTGATGGTTTGTATGGGCAGGCAATGCATCTCTTGCATCACTTTTTGCCTGACAAAAGTGAGAGTAAAATACCATTATTTATTACGTTTTGTTTTTGATAAACGACAAAGTGCAACAACAGTGTTTGTTTACTGCAGCTCGGAAAACATAACCGCGTCGCGTGTGTTGCGTTCATATGCGCGTGCACGAAATTAAACTCGCATTTTTCAAGCAGAAATGTGGAGACCAGAGAAATACTGTACAATACTTGAATGATGGCACTCCCAATCAAAGTACACATTACAAAGACACTGATTATCTAGTCTCAGTGTAGTTAAAAACTCTAAACAACTGCACTAATTATGCAAGATATAAACCAATGTATTGGCAATTTGACATTGATTGACTTGATTTATAGGCTATATTGAATTTAAAATGATGATTAGATGGACATTCTGGTCAATATGAATGCAAATCCCTCAGTAAATAACCATACATCAAGATTTGCTTTAACATGCATAAAAATAAATAAATAAATAAATAAAAATCATAGGCTACTGATTCCGAAAATACCCTGGCTGTAGAGAGAACCAAAGTTAATCCCAAAAGCCAAAGTTCAGGGTTGTACTTTATTATTTTCTTCTTGTTTATGTTTACGTTAATATTCACTTGTTATCTTAACATTCTATAAAAATGCTTTATTCAGTAAATATTGTTTGTTTGAACCTCATTCTGTTCTATATTGTTGTACTTATTCTTTGACTGTTTTGTTTAAAGGAGGGAGGATTGTATTGGGCGGTATTGAGTGGCAATGGCAAATGGTTTACATGGCTCACGGCATCACAGATCAGGTAGAGGGCCCCTTAGCAGAATTTTGCTTAGGGCCCCAGGGGGAGGTCAGGATTGGCAAAAAAAGAATTGTATTTTTTCCCGAAATCTAAGCGTTTTTTATTTTTTCGAGTTTTTTCCATTCAATCCAGATTATTTCTTTTCAAATAAATAAATAGATAAATAAATAATAATTTAAAAAAAAACAATAAACAACAATATGAAGAACTCTTTTGCTCATTTGTCTCATCTCTGACATTTTGCAATCTTTATAAATAATTATAAGACCATAAGATGAGGCATTGCGTTTGGACATAAACACGGCCAGATAAGGCAATTTGGAAGGGGACAAATTCAACTGAATATATTCCTTCATATAGCCCGTGAGTGGGGAGGAGGGGGGGGGGGTGCCCTTTTTTCAGGTCAGAGCAACTGCCCCTCAAAATTCCTGTGCACGTCCCTGATGCAGACTATATGTATAGATATCTCCACCAAATGTTTATATATAGAATTACAAATGTTGGATTGCTACAAGGAATGAATGGTATGAAATGAGAATGTTTCCACTGTGATGAACCCTGAGTCTGTCCAGATGTCCGAGTTGTCCTTTGCAGCTGGTGTTTCCATTGTGACGTCACTTTGCTGAATGGCAGGGGTTCTTGTGTTGCTATGGTGAGATGCTGAAACCCCAGTCACAGCAGGTGTTGGTAAGACAGGAGCTTAATGAGACACGCAGGCAAATAAAGGTTCTTCTCTCCAAGACACAGCTCTAATTATAGTAGTTAAGAGACAACGTCAAAGAGTGACATTATAGGAATGCTAATGAAATATTTTTTTCATTTGCTCATTATTCTTTTTAATTGCTGTCACATTTGGCTGATGATACAAGTTATAAAACGGTTAGTTTGAATCCTTGATTCTGATTGGTCAATAGCTGTGCTTTATTCATGATAACACACGGCTATGACCGCTTCAGCGAATCACTGCGCAACACTGCAGTTGTATATTACACACTGGAGCGTTGTTGCTGTTCACGCTCAGGGACTATTTTTTTCTAGCGGAAGGAAGGCTTTTAGTGATTTTACTTCTTGAAAGTTGCACTAATACATTTTTTTTAACTTTAATATTTGTATTGTGTGGTGACCGTTTTATAAAAGCAATAAGGTACTCGTGGCAAGTGCTGTATCGTGGATAAGAGACGGCTGAAGGGGTTACTCCGCTCGCGTCGAGCCTAACAACGCCCTTCAGCCGTTACTTATTTACGATACAGCCTCTCGTACCTTATTGCTTACATATACAATATCAAATTTGCCAAAATTTGACATGGCACAATAAAACTAAAGACTCTAAATAAGCTGTTGTAACAATCGCACTTTGAATATGACATATGTAATTCAAAATGGCGGGCATTAGCTAAGCTCTAGTGCGGTGTCTCCCAATTCTTGGTCCTGGAAAACCCTAATCCTGCTCATTATTAGATGCCTGAATGCGGTGTGTCCAATTAGGGACACGCACAGTGCCTGGGTCGCTCCGGGTCCATGATTTGGCAACACTTGTCTTTATCAGTACAGTTGGTGTTAAGAGTGTAGAATCCTTAAAAATAACCTTGTTGTTATTACAGCTGTTTCCAAAGAGTTTGTTGAATATTCATGCAGAACATTTAATGTGAATTAGTAACACCACAGTAAGTGAACGTGATTTCACCAAGTACCACATGTTCCTGGATCAACTTTCCAATCAACCAATCAGATTTGAGGGACAAGTTTACAGTTTATGTCAAGTTTACCCTCACAAAAAAGAAGTTTATTCAAGTGTGCCATTAGTATACTTCTTTTAAACTAAAAATAAGAAAGTATACTTTCAGTTTATGTTTCCTGTACTTCTCAGAAGTACACTATATGTACTTCTCAGAAATATACTTCAAATTACACTTAAGTGTACTTGAGTTATACTGAGAGAAAAGCAAGTATATTTGTCCTGTTCTTGTACTCAATCTTTTGATCCAGAAATACTTAAAAGTATAATTAAGTATTCAAAGTATACTTGTATTACAGTAAAAAAGTAAACTACTAGTATACCCATAAATTCACTTGCAGTACACATGAGATACATAATTATGAACTAGTCGTGCACTTACTGTTACACTTATAGTACACTTAAACATATACTTTTATGTACTAAAAGTGGGCCAATTTAGTCCCAAGCGGTATTAAAATAGTACAATTACAAGTTTACTATTAGTACAGTGACATTAGTATACTTACTACATAATGTATACTTAAAAATATACTTGAACATTACTTAAGTATACTACATAAAATGAACTTGAAATATACTTCTTTTTCGTAAGGGTAGGCTTAGGACCAGGATGAAGTACTTAAACATCAGTGTTATTCACCTATCATTACCCTCTGATTTTAAGGAAAAGGAATTAGGTTTAGGGGTAGGGATTGGGTAATGACTACATTTTGGGACAGGAATGTTGATCCAGGACCATGTCTTACTTGGCAAAATCACAGTGACCGCAATGGTAACATCAAGCAATAACAAAATGGGGATCTGTGTGGCTGTGTCCTGGAGAATATTACCAAACACGATCTGTAATGTGGAGTATCCTCTGATTTCCATGGCAACAGGACGGAGTGGATTGTCAGTCACACCCTGATTGGTCGCATTACTCCAGATGGATCTTATCTAGGAGCAGAACTTGGCAGTGCTTTCAGTGATCCTCCAAGATCGGCCCCAGATGACCACACAAGAGCTGCTCGCTCCTCTCACAGGCACTTTCACATTGACAGCTACTTTCAGCAAACATGAGCATGCAAGGAATTTAGGGCTAATAAAATAAGAATGTTTTTGTTTGTTTGTTTTCTCAAATATTCAAGGCGCCTGTCTGGTCTTTTTACAGCAAGGTCATGAAGAAAAATGTGCAGTGATGTATGGGATTACCAACACTGAATGTTAGACTGCTTAAAAAATAAAAAAGATACAGTTTAAAACCACATGTGAGTTTTTGATTGCGATTTCACTTGTTTCATTTTAAATAGTGTGTAATTTTGCTGTTGGTGCATGAACAGTATCTGCAAAGTTGCAGCGCTGAAAGTTCAGTGTAAGCAGAGATAGTGTCTTTTAATAATCAGGAAGTTTAATGCCTACAAAAACGACTCGATTGGGACTACAGCTGGGTTTTAGACGTCACTAACCCACACATTTACATCAACCCCTCCCTCTGGAATATGCAGAAAAGGGCATGGCCATATTTCTGAGGCACGTCGAGTGTGTTGTTCACGCAGCTGTCAGGTCTTCTGTGTTCGAGCTTCCCACAGACGCTGTCCTTCGTCAACAATGGATACAATTTATGTTTGATTATGTAATTTAGGTAATTTAGCTCTCTGTGCTGCGCATTTACGGAAGACATCTTCCAGAATCTCCACGAGTTCAACACCGGATTCAACAAGAAACTGTTACTAAAACATGAAGCAGTTCCGACTTTAAAACAAGAGGCAGCAGTTGTTGGCCTGTAAGTAGGCTAAGACTTCATCATTTTAAATGTATTTGCATGTATAATTTCAGACCTAATGTTTTAGCTTTATCAAATGCCAGCGCTGGCTTTATATCCACTTAGTTTTGCTATTTCGTGTCTACGACAAACGCGTACAAACATTTTGGACCTGAATTTTGTATAAGTACTAATGTTGTAAATGTATTTTTCATGTAAATATACTTTATGACGTTATTTTTCGATTTGATCAAGAACGTAAACCAATGCCAATGCTGTTTGTGTATATAGTAGCCAGTCAGTTCGATGCGATTGTGTAAAACAAATGTGTATAAAGTTAAAAAATACAGGCAAATTACCATTCAGAAAAGATAATGGGCGTTAAGTATCCGGACAACATGCGCCACAGTTTAGCCAATCACAACACACCGGCCCAAACTAACCAATCTGAGCCCACTGCCTGTTTCTGAGGGAGTGTTTTCATAGACTCAGGAAGTCAACCGCTCGTTCGAGGACAGAGGAGTGCGCGGCTGACAATAAAGCTGAAGTTTATGAAAAATAAGACTTTAAAAAAAGAAAAAACACAAATACATGTTATATTGCACCCCATAAACACAATCATGCAAAGAAAAAAAGCAGTAAAACATCCCTTTAAAAAAAGTAGTTATTGATTAGTTAATAGTGAAGTACCACTTTCATCTGTGCGCTATTACTTACTAATTTGTTAGTAATCAGAGTTCCTTGTTAGTTAATAATTGATGATAATATTGTGTTACTTATCGGTTCTTGTGCAGTTATTCATTTACGAAGGAACCATATTCTAAAGTGTTACCAAAGCTCATGGTAGTTTACTGGCAGCTAGAGTTGCAGAAAAATCTATAATTACAATAACTTTTTTGCATTGTAAATTAAACTATAAGACTTAAATCTCATTATTTAGCTTCATTTCGTTCCATATGTGCTATTTTTTATATAACCTATATGTGCTATTTGTTCCAGTTCCAGTAGATCGCAAAAGAAAGTCAGCAAAATCATCATACAGCTGTTTTATACAAGCACTAATGTCTGTCATGCTCCAAAGAGGACAACAACAACAAAAACTATTTTAAAAGTAGTCAAAACAGGACTTTATCTGGAAAGATTGTGTTTATTCTGAGAAACAGGTAAATTATACATTGATGAGTTCTCTTCAAAAATATCAGTGTGTGTTTTAAACAATAAATTATTTAAAGTAAAATAACTAGCAGTGCTGGTACAACACACATACTGTAGTACTCAAACAGACAATAGATCCTGTCTGAATGATAACAAAAACAATACAAACATATTTGAACAAGTTGCACTAACCTGTTTGCAACTGAATTATTCGCTCGGCTCTACCCATACTTTAATTTAGCAGTACGGCTCACTTTTTGTATTTCAAATTCTGGGTGAAATATCCTTCTGAAATCCAGTGAAAGAACAAAACAAAAAAGCAGCACAACTGCCTAAGCAATCTGTTCAAGGACCTTGTGATTTTTTTATCTGTAAATGGACCTGTTTTCTATATTGCAGCTGGACTGTGTCATGGTTTGACATTTGACGCTAGCTCAGTTTTAAAATCTGGTCTCTGAGGTGCCTCTCTTCAGGCAGTTGCTCATAAATTCATCATGCTCGAAGCTCAAGTTATTGTGAGACCTGGAGATCATGAGAAGTTTCTCCTTTTTAGTGTAGTCCTTCTTCACGGCCACGGGGGGCACTAAAAGCCTGTCCATAGGGTCCTCTTTGTCCTCCAGTTTAGTGTATCCTTTACTATTACTGCGGTCCAATCTGGGCCAACTAGGGTGTTTCCTCTGTTCGGGCTGGACAGTGAGCGTTGTTGGCACTCTCTCTAAATCCAGAGATTTGGAATGGGCTGACAAGACGTGGAGGGAGCTATTGGAGCCGAAGTCTTTACGGGCAGCTCCAGGTGAGAGGAACCTACCGCTGGTGGACCCAGGAGACAGTGAGGAACGGGAAGATGTGGAGGTAGGGGATTCGGTGGCGGAGTTGCTGCGGAGCAGCAGGGCGCCCGAAGGCTTGAAAGCTTTGGCGACATAGGGAACGGGTACTGTTAACGACTCCAATGACGGAGGTCTGGAGTGAACCCTGTTCTGCTCCGAGTCCTCCGTGATGCTATCGATGTCAGGCTCATCAATGACGCAGTTGTTGAGTTTGATGACGGGCAGTGTGAAGGCGCTGATGGAAGACGAAACGATGGAGTGCGTTTGGCATTTCTTGAGCGCGCCACGCTTGTCCTCCCACCGGCGACCGCCCTCATCATGGAACCCAAAGACACATTCAGAACGGTCCTTGTAAGTAGGCGACAACAGGCCAAAGCCACCCCGGGCCTCACTCATTAGACCCTCGTCATCCTCGGCCGAGCTGGTCCTGTGGGAGAACCGGACGTCGCCATCCAGACCGGAGAAGGACATTAGAGTGTTTGCTGCGAGCCTTGAGGCAAACTGGCCATCCAGTCCGAAAGAACGGATCTCCGTGTCCGTGTAGGGACCCATGTAGGCCCCATTGGTACACTTCTGCTCCTTAATCCGCAGGCTGTGAATGTCTATGACGGTCGAGTACATGTCCTTCATGTGGATAATCTTTGTCTCCCGATCCCTGTTCTCATGTAAGATGGCATTAGCACAGATGAAGATAAAAATCCCAATTCCCATAGTGAAAGGACCCAACATCTTCATCCTCTCGGAATGCAGGTGCTTCTCCAAGAATTGCGCAATGGAGCCCACCTGCTCTCGGCCGACCTGAGTATCGTTCCTGGACAACTGACCTTCCGGTGCCTTCTGGGGGTCCTTATGAGGCCAGTATCCAAGAACAGCCATTGCAATGCCTGCCATGAGGATCAGCACTCCCAAAACCAGGAAGAATCCTGAGGCCGAATACAGTCTGATCTTCCCTCTCACTACCACCACATCAGCTCTAGGTTTACGCTTGGTGCTTTTCTTCTCAGGAGCATGGCCTGGGCTCTGGATTGGTAGATGATACTGAGAGCGGGTGGAGTCTTGTCTTTTCAATGCCGCGAGCCCCGTGATCACCCCACCCGTGGCAATCATTGCTGTGACAATGCAAGCCTGCAAATACAGAAATAGACAATTGTTTAAATAAGAAGGAGGCTTCCCACTTGATTGAAAACTATCTTTGGTATCTGTCCAGGTGTTGTTAGGGAATTTGTTTGCTGAATGCTGGTTTAAACACTGTTGGGGCTATTGTGGATCTTTTCAATTGTTTTTTAAATGCTACCCTTGTCTTGCTTTATACTCAGAGCAAGCAAAACAAAGTCATGAAAGATTCATAATTATGAGGTACACAAGAAAAAGAGAACAATCATAGCATAATGGAGCTTTGTTTGAATAGTAAATAGACTGCATTTATATAGCGCTTTCACAGACCCAATGGCCACCAAAGCCCTTTCACCCATTCATACGGCGATGGCGGTGTCAGCCATGCAAGGCGAAATCCAGCTCATCGGGAGCAGTTGGGGTTAGGTATGTCTCTCTCTCTCTCACACACACACACACACACACAAAGCTGGAGTTAGGTGTCTTGCTCATGGACACCTCGACACTTGGTCAGGTGGAACCAGGGATTGAGCCACCAACCTTCCGGTTTGTAGATAACCTACATAAACCACTGAGCCACTACCGCCCAAGAAGATCTCTCCATGTCTTGATCCCTCCACCATTGTAAATGCAAATGTTTGAAATCAATGATAAAAATAATTCTCTAAAAATTTGATCCTATAAATAAAACACTGAAGCATTAGTCAAGAATGACTGCATATTTACAAGTCTGGAAATATGATTTTGACCAAGTCTGCAGACCAAAAAAAATATTCAATATGTACACAACTGTCACAGTCCAGTTGAAATAAAAGGTGAGGAAAGGATCTACGTGCAGCAGGGAAAATGTTTACAGAGTTGGAAGCTTGAGGATAGAAGAGGTGGAGATTACGTAAGCAAATATTACAACAAAAGCACACATTATGTGATCATATGTCCAACAGTACTTTCCTCTGAAGAATGCTTTCAACGAGCAACTCTCAATAAGCCATTTCTAATCGGCTGTGAGTTTATCAGCAGCTTCAAACATCTAATCATCAAACGTGTGATCCAAAAGACACTTAATCGCTTGTTATCTCTTTATCGGTATTTTAATTTAGGCGTTGGTTTTCAGTAAAGCTAGAGAGTAACTGTGCTACAAGAAAGCTAGTTTAGGAGTATTTCACATTTGCTAATTGCAGGCAACATCCCACTAGTTGAATGGAAACTCGATTTTGGTAGGAGATTTTTTGCTGAAATCCTGCTCACCACAGATTTGCACACACACACATTTGTATTTTTGAGAGAATAATGCTTATACATGGTTATTGAAAAAAAAAACCCATAATAATTCATTCATGCACACACGAACACACAATTCATATTTAAACAGTCTTTTTGCGGTTTCCCGACACAATTGCATATCGCGATTAGAACAAAGCACTTAGGAATAAATAACTTACAATTCATAATCCTCAGCTGGATCCGTTGCTCCTTGAAGTGAAACTAAACCAGCACTTCTAAATTTCCCAGGATTATTACTACGATAGTATTACTCCTCACAGCGTAGCAAGACGGCGTAGAGTACATTAAGCTGATTGAACTTGATGTGCTTTATCCAGCTGATGTGGGCTTCACAGGATTGCATGGACTGTCTCAGATCATTTGCGTTGGAATAGCGCGCGCTCTCCATGACGTGTTCGCATAGCAGAAAATGAGCTGCGAAAACGATAATGAGAACGACTAACATCTCTCTATTTTTATACAGATTACATAAACAGAGAATATTTGTCTTTTATATAAATTACTTCACTTAAAAGAAGAGAATTCAAGCTTCATAAAGACATCTCTCTCGCCTGTTTGACTGCGTATTCGCTGAGTTACAGTTCATTTTCGGACGCGGTTCAGAATGAACTTCAGTGACAGAGAGAAGGCAGCATCATGTTTGTTTTTCTTTATTTGGCGAAAAGCACAACATTCTGAAGTATTTTGAGTCTCTTTTGCACTGATATGAAAAAAAAGAGCTGGGGCCTCATTTATAAAACTTTGCGTAGGATTTGCGTCAGAAGTGGCGTACGGATGAAACATAGGACGTGCGTACGCACAGAAATATTCAGATTTATAAAACCATGCGCACGCACATCCTATGCATTTTTCCCTTCATAAATCACAATCAATTCTAAATGTAGCGCAGCTTTTGCGTCTTCATGTCACGCCCATAGTTGCCCATAAATAGTCCGTGAAACGCCCAAAAGTTAATATTTATGAATTGCGAAATCATGTTAAACACAGAGAGGAAATAAAAAAAATGTAACTTCACTCAATGTGAAGTAGAAGTTATCATTGGCGAGGTGGAAAAGAGGAGAAAAATGTTG
Organism: Pimephales promelas; assembly: GCF_988280905.1. NCBI lineage: Eukaryota > Metazoa > Chordata > Actinopteri > Cypriniformes > Leuciscidae > Pimephales > Pimephales promelas. The sequence goes on from NC_142781.1 coordinate 2,257,569, forward strand.
TTTGGAGGGCACAGTGTGAGCATTACTAATGCCAAAAAGGCACTTGAGTGGCAAAAGGTTGCAGACGCCGTAATGCTGTAGCCTCACAGCCTCGGACTGTGGCCGAAATAAAAAAGAAATGGTCGGACATCAATGTCGAGGCAAAAAAACGTCTAGTCATTAATTCAAATAGAGAGGTGGCCAAGGAGTTGGGCGAAATCAAGACTGTCCTAACTGAAATAAACTGCACAACTGCACAGAGGAAATTCTTGAATAAATAATATATTTTTCCACACCTTTTGTTGTGAAGATGATGCGTTCACTCCGAATCCTTCCATTTAATCGCCACATCTTCTAAGAGCTCAAGATCAGCCACTGTGCGTCATTATACGCATTGTGATGGGGCATTTTATTTACATCCATTTAATTCTGCATCTGACAAGCTACGGATGTCGGTTATAATCTACTTGGAAATGGGAAATAGTTCAGCGCAAATGTAATTTCTTGCAGCTTTCTGAATGGTTGAGACATACGTCATACGTTATTTTATCAAAAATAAAACAAACTAAAGGAATACCAGGATTCCGTAGATTATGAAGACATTTTTACTATGAAAACAACTTTCCCCAGTGGACAAATAATATTTATCGATCTATCTATAGGCCTATATCTCCCTAATTATCTATCTGACTGACTATCTAATTGCTATATCTGCTCCGTTAGACAAACATATTGGCGAGAATATCAGTTTTGTACATTATTTCGTTCTGTTTACCATCTTATTTATGAGGATGAATTGCATACCAATATTATAGAAGAAAATATTTCACTTTCTTTTTGGAAATATGTGTTAATTTGCATTTCTGTTACAGATCGATCAAACGGTGTTCGTGTAGGCTGTTAATTGTAAGCTGTTAAGACTTGCTTTGTGAAGTCTTTGTTTTATTTATGAGAGGCAGTATTGCCATTTATTTTACACAACCTACAGTTTTACACACTTCAACGTGTTTTTTCCAACTTCCGACAGTGTCGCAATTTCTCATTTCACCCGTTTTTGTGCGTACGCCTGGGTCAGAGCTTGCGTGAAGGACCGCACATTTTACCGTCAAGTTTGCTTTTTATAAATATCAACTATTGCGTAGAGAGCGGCATACGCCTTCTTTTGTGTGTACGCAACGTTTATAAATGAGGCCCCTGGTCTCGCTAGCGTGACCTCCGACCCCAGGGGGTTAAGACTAACATATTCATACTAAAAGCCAAAAGAACTTTTGACTAAATGGTGTATACTGTAGTGCTGTAGCGGCGCGTCGATGACGTCGATGATTCGACGTCAAAATTGCGTCGACGTCATATTTTTGCGTCGACGCTTCTTTATTCATTTATTTTTTGCATGTTCCCGTAGGAGACCGAAACATTGCAGAATAGAGGACGAAGACAACTAGAAGTGAATGTGCTATCCATTAAATGAATCACACACAGTAAACAAACCCTTAAAGGGCACCTATTATGCCCCTTTTTACAAGATGTAATATTGGTCTCGGTTGTCCCCAGAATGTATTTGTGAAGTTTCAGCTCAAAATACCCCACAGTTAATTTATTATAACCATTTGAAAATGTCATTTTGGGGCCTGTTTGAAAATGAGCTGTTTTGAGGCCTGCCACTTTAATGCAAATGAGCTGCATATTCCCGCCCTGCCTTTGGATGAGGGCGTAACTTGAAACCTATGGCCGTCGGTAAGCAGAAGGGGAGAGTGAGAGACGCGCTGTTTTGTCTGTCATTCAGCGTACGTTTGAATCGGAATAAATAAATAGCACAAAGAGACTCCGGCAGAATAAACACAAATGAGAATGGACCAGTACGTCTCGGTATGGTTATTTGATACATTTATGTACTTACAGAGTTGTAATCGCGTCCTCTTTGCAAGTATGGAGGAGCAACACACACACACAAACACTAACGCTGGCGCATTTTTTTAAAACTAACGTTACATACACATGCTGTGATAAAGTTTGCTACGTAACTTACAAGCGAAATTACATTTATGCGAGGGAGCTGTGGCGTCATGTTTACTTGTCATACGGGTGCTTCTGTGGCAAATGTGAGAAGATGGCTAACATACAGAACAAGAACATATATGCGGTTTTTAATACAATATCTTTAAATATATATATTTATAAATGTGTGGTTCCACACTATACAAACAAGGTTTAAATTATATACACTGACATTCTACGACGACAACAATTTTAGACGCTTTTGTTGTTGAATTGGCTGACATCGACTGAAAACTATTTGCTCAAAAATCATAAAATACACTTACTGTTACTGGAGGTGACGGTGGATCGCAAACAGTAGACGACGATCCACACTTGAGGATTAACCTTTAAGCCACAACAACAGGATTAACCCACGAGTCGATAAGTTATGTTTCCAAGAGACATTACAGGCTGTCGTTGAAACAATGGAGGATGTGTGTACAGATCACCGAGGGCGGGGTCTAGGCCACAGCCACACTGTCAATCAACCCCCTGTCTGCCGTTCTACGTCACTAAGATCTGAATCTCAGAACAGCTCGTTCTCAGACAGTGCAGATGATTTATTGAGATTGTAAAAAAACCACTGGGTGGATTTTTATCATTCCAGGGTGGTTTTGCTCACACACTGCCAACACACATTTATGTTCAAACACCATGTAAAAGTGAATTTTCCATAATAGGTGCCCTTTAAGAAAAGAAAAATGCAATTTAGACGCGCAAACTGGGTGCCGGTGTGGTGAGACGTACAAGCTCGGGCAGATTCGGCTTGAAGTCGCTTCCGGACGCGGCGCCGCGCGCGCTGTTACAAAAAAAGGCGTACACACAGCCAGCCACAGTCTTCCTGGTCTTGCGCTCCCAACGCGTCATTTTTGCCGTGCGCACATTCGCGCTCGTGCGGACGTGTCGAGTATAAACAAGGCTTTACTCCGTGTCAGCACGCGCTCTGATCAGTAGGTGCACAAACCTCTCCCGATTCATCTCCAGCAGTAGCAGACTCCGATCGCACCACTAACTCCGCCTCCGTTTCGCTCCTCAGCTGATATTAATATTTAAACATTCTCAAAAAAAAGAAAAATTTGACACTTTGCAGATTCTGAAAAAAAGTCAGAATTGTGAGATAAAAAGTCGCAATTACCTTTTATATTTTTCATCCAATGGCGGAAACAAGCTTCCATAAAATTCAGTTTATTTTACAATCTATAACATTTTTGTGAATATAAAGCTAAAGCATTTCACCAGTTTTGTAATGAGTGGTGAAATGCTATCCAAGCTTTATATTCACCCCCCATTCTTCTCTTCCATGGCAGGCTGAGTCATGAGTTTGAGTCATCCGGAGATGGGGACTCGGTTGCGCTACCCACTTCGGGGAGTGTAGTGTTGTTTGAGGCAGAACGCGAGTGTTGGCTTGTCCCGAACCTTCACGGCTGGATGATTGCGTCCCACTCCAGTGCCTTTCTTCCCAGAAGTTCATGAGGACTTAACAAAGTCGTGGAAAACTGAAGTCACTCTTGAGCTTCCTCTGCTCTCACTGCCCTCGATGACAGGGAGGCCAAATGGTACGTGGAGATGCAAGAATTGGATGCCCATAAAGTGCTGCCACCTTGCAGGGTTGTCGGCCTGTAAGATCTGGACAGACCGCCGCCGTCCTGCAGGTCTACCAGGCCAAGGCACTAAAAATATTCTTGAAGTTTGAGACCCACACTGTAAAAAGCATTTAGTCGACTCTCAAGTCATCTTGTTGCATCCTGTTGCGATAGTCAATAAATCAATTAATCCCTCGATAAAAAAACAAAAACAAGCCTGATCATTTTTCCGGCCGCCATAATTTCCATTCACATGCTTATTTGTTTTCCTTGTATCTCTCTCTTTCTCTCTCTACCAAAGAGACCGGATGACAACTCTCGGTTCCTTATAGCCAAGGAGGATTAAACTAGAGTTTATTCTCTGCCCGAGTTGACCCGACTCGACCCTGACACTATCCTCGGGCCGGCACTCCAACACAAACCCTCTAATTATGGATATTATGAAAGATAGTGCAGTCAGCTTCATTGATAATAACAGAGATGTGACAGCTCGCGATGAACTGTCAGCTTTTTAGGAATTATTAAGGGTCATATCAGACCATACACGCAGCAGCCTGTGTGCTTTTATGTTAAATTAACTTTTTTTGTGTGTGTGTGTGTTAATAACAAATAATTTATCGTAGGGTCGGGTTTTGTTTACATCCATTTTATTGGTTTTGGTATTTATTCAAGTGCATTTTTTTGTTAACAGAGACTGAGAGTCCATTGCTTTTATTGTTATTGGATTGTTTTGTTCATTTATTGTGGATATTTAAAATGTTTTCAGTGTTAAATAGTCTTTAGAAATAAAAGTTTATTGACCTTTGAAAAGGTGTACCTGCATTATCATGCCGCTATCATTATTTTAGACGTAAATGTTCTCAAAACGACAATATTATCGTTTATCGCAATAATTTCTTGGACAATTTATCCTAACTTTCTTTCTTTATTTAGATAGGGCAATGCATATTAATGAACGTACAAGCATAGTCGAACGTAAATACGCCGGATTTAGCACAATGCTAATTTCCATCCGTTGTCCCCTAACACAGACAAATACAATCCAAAAACAAAAACACAATATACATATCAACAAAACAAAAAATATATAAATAAATTAAGAATAGTAATAATCATAAAAGTTCCTATAGGCCTATCTTATAGAGAATGTATTGTAGTACCCATTACAAAAACACCTATATGTAGACAATCCAAGATGCTTATTATAAATATTTAAAATAAATCGACCTATCAAATTCAGCCTTTATACTAAATGATTACATTTTTGATTTTTGTTCAGCCATCTCTTAAGCTGTTTCTTAAATGAAGCAAAAGTAGGGCAATCTCTGATTTCCTTTGGCATACTATTCCAATGTGTGCAGCCTTAAATAGAGAGAACATTTTGCGCAAACGAAGATTTTCTAAAAGGTACTTCACAATCCCCCCCGAGTAAATGATCTTGTCCTAGTCTCACTATTTTTATTTTTTATAAAATCCCCCAGGGGCGGTGAGGCGATTCCACTCAGAGATTTATGAAATTAGACAACTACCCTTTAAAATTTTTATTTTTTTTATTTTTTTTTATTTTATTTTAATTAGGGGTTGGTACTTCTCAAGAATTGGACAAAGTTGACTGTGGTTTCCAGTCAAATACCTTGACTGCTTTTTTTTATACAATTGATTATCCTGCAGCAAAATTTGTTATCGTGACAGGCCTACCTAGACATTTCAGAATTCTACAAATAGCACCTTTACTGTTGTTTTTTTTAATTGCTTATACACAATTTCTTAAACTATGGCCCCATTTCTAGAAACTACACACAAAATCACAAAATTTGAACACGACATGCAAAACGTGACATCTCTTGTTGCAACACCAACACGATGCATTTTAAGCCTTAGGCCATGCTCCTTGCCACTTAATACCAATGGTCTAAAATACAATATTAATTGAACTGCCGTGTATAAATCAACAGATTAACAGGTAATGATAATGAACAAGTTGTTTATTATTTAAATGTTTGTGCTCCGTGTCCAGATAGAAAAAGTGCAAATGCATAAAAATAAATTATAATAGGGAATACAACAATATAATTTGACCACAAATTAGTTTAAATATCGTCTAATCTCACTGTAAAAAAATGTTTTCAAGATTTGTTATCACAACATATTTTCTTTTGTCAAATCAACTTTATAATAATTTATTTAGTTGAGATAACATATTATTTTGAGTTTTTTGGTGGTTAAATGAATCTCCTTCATTGTATTAACTCACTTTTTCCAGTTCAATCAACTTAAAATTTTAAGGCAACCCAGGTTACTTACTTTTTTAAGTTAAACCAACAATATTTTTTTACAGTGTAGTAATCACAACATTTTTCTTTTGTCAAATCAACTTAAATAATTTATTTAGTTCAGATAACATATAATTTTGAGTTTCTGATGATTAAATTATTCTCCTTCATTGTATTAACTCACTTTTTCCAGTTCAATGAACTTAACATTTTAAGGCAATCAGGTTACTTACTTTTTTAAGTTAAACCATCAATATTTTTTTTTACAGTGTAGAGCGATTTTGCATTTTAAAAGATAATCTTATGTTTTATTGACTTTTACTGAATGCTCCCCCGCAAGAATTTTTTTTTTTTCATTTTAAGGTTAAATGCATCAGTCTCATGATCTTTGCGAGATCAAAATTAAAAGCTTCAACCCATGAACTGCTCGTTAAACAAAGATAAAGCATTGATTTGTACCAGGACAATAAAGAGGGCTCAAACATCTTTTTAATTATGAGAGTCTCAGTCTACATTACATTATCAATGGTGTTTTAGGATGCCAAACAATTATTATAATAATGTAAGAATGATTTATATAATTATTCCTATGACGTAAAATCCATAGAACCTATAAATGTACGTATATATAAATGAAAATGAATATTTCAAAAGTATATTTTAGTCTACATTACACTATAATATAGGAAAATTAAAATACTTTTGTCTTTATTTCTATACTTGCAAGAAATAAACCCTTGAGCTTGTATTTAGGAGAAAACACCAGATGACCACGATGATCGCGTGAGCAAAGTGCACACGTTTCTCTAAATCACCCAGCAAAAATAGGATGCCTATTCTTAAAGTCTTGTGCTGTTTTATGAAGGCAAAAAAACATATTATGGTTTCAATTTTAGTTCATAGGCAATACAAACCAGCACAGATTCAGCTACATAATAAGGAGCTTAAAGGGTTAGTTCACCCAAAAATGAAAATTAAGTCATTAATTACTCACCCCCATGCTGTTCCAACCCCGTAAGACCTTCGTTCATCTTCGCAACAAAAATAAAGATATTTTTGATTGAATCTGAGAGCTGGATCAGTCCTATAGACTGCCTAAGGGACTGACTCTTGACGGCCCATAAAGTCATTAAAGAAAAGGTTTAAATGTTCCATGTGCCTACAGCGGCTCAATTATAAGTTTATCAAGCGACGAGAATACTTCTTGTGCGAAAAAAAACATAAATAACGGCTTTATTCCACTATTCCATTACTTCCTTATGGGCGCATGCGCGAGAACTGAGACGAGGACGGCTGCTCACCGGCTGCTCACCGCTTAGGAGTTTTACTGAGTTTTATAGGGTAATAAAATGTAGGTTAATTAGTCCGTGCTTTTGTTTGTTATTTATTTTCATTTTTAGTTTAGTGAATTTAAAAATAAAATCTTTATTTTTGTTTTTTATATTTTAATGTGTTAGAATATAATGCGATTGTAACCCTTTACTTGCACATAATGCATACCGGAACCGACAGTATATTCACTTGTTTTTTTTTTCCATAGCTTTCAATATGAACATTGTTTGTAGGACAACATTAGGCAGATTGTGAAATATATATATATATATATATATATTAAATACAGTTTTTATTCAAGTAAAAACCGTAGAAAATACAGAGATATATACCGTATATCGCCATTCAACCAAAATATACAGAGATTAGATTTTTTTTGGTCATTGCCATCATCCAGTGAGTGCTATTTTACATTTGATTTTTACATTTGATTACATACCTGAAAAGTGTAAGACCCCCCCCCCCCCCCTTTCTCTTTTGTCTCTCTTTCTTTCATTTGCATCTTTCTTCTACTCATTATTCTAACATCTTAAGTGCCCAATTTATGTAAGCGTTTAACACAAGATATAGGCAAACGGGGAATGATTGTGGAATTTAGTTGGCAGTGTTTTCTAAAAGAAACACAAGAGCTGTTAGTTTTGAATGATCTGTAGAGAACTGTGTGGAGCATTTTTTGCCAATTTGTGTAAAGGATATAATGCGCTTGTAGTTTTTGCAGACTTCTGAAGATTAGATATATTAGTGAATGGTTTCACTGAGTGAGCTTCAAGTACCACTTATAGTGTGTAAGCAAAAAATTTTAATATGTAAGCTAAATGTGCCCTATTCATACATGTGTGTAATGTATAATTATACTGTAAATGTATATTTTTTTCTTATATTATCTTGTTTTGAGTTAAAATCAAGAATATATTGAGAGATTGTCTAGATGTGGCCTAGATTTATGTATGCATGACTACCCACGATCATCTGTTGTTCATAAACAGATCAGTGGCTGTGAGAGAAAGAGAGTGTGTGTGTGTGTGGCAGCCCAGTGTTCATATCGATCATACATTTGCTCTCCAATATTGGTCTTGTATTCATCTGCTCATCTGTCTGATGGATAGATACTAAAATTTAACAAATCTGCTGAACATTTCCTTTATCGCATCATGCACAACAGAACTACTCAAATGTAATTACAGAAAAATACTAGTAGGACGTGAATAAATAGGCTACATTTGAAGTCTAAGCGTAACATTAAATCCATAAAACATTCATAAAAACGAGCCCAAACGACCACCAGATCCATATATTTGTACTGATTTACGATTCAGAGATAAACCATGACACTGATGTTTACTGACCAATAATACACACCTGTGTGCTTGCTGAGATCCACCTCCTGATGTTATGTGTCCATTACGCACAGGTAGATCTCACGATCATCACCATCATATTTCCACTCCACCGAAGAGGATCATTTAACTAATACTTTGCTTTAAAAGCTGTTTTTTTGTAGTTTCATTATTCAGTCCATCGGATTCTCTGTGTTTGGATGTTTGGAGAGAAAACTTCCATCTGAGCGCGCGCGTCCTCTCCATCTCAGCGCAGCGCGCGCCAGCTGCAGGATACGCGCGCTCGAGACAAACTTCACGATTCTTAAGGGGAAAAAACGTGAGGTCTGAATAAGAATACCTCAAAACGAAATAAGTTCCGTCTTTCTTTCTCTACTTCCTTTCAGCTCCCAAGTCGAACGTCTTTCCTCGTCTATAAATCCACAATAAACAATTCAAAGGCGAGCGTGATATCCGTGATTTCACTCAGATGTTTGAATAATCCTAGCAAATAGACGAGTTTGTGTCGATAAAAGTCACTCATTTTTGTTTGCATTATGTTAGTAATGAATAAACGCTAGTGTCCTTTGTGAAGTATCTCCTCAGAAGCGCGGTTTCGAGACCGAGGCGCGAGTCGTTTGTAAGGGGCAGAGCGCGAGCGTTGGCTTTGTACTCCCACGTGACGCCTTTCCAGATGACGCACTCTGACAGAGAGAGAGAGAGAGAGAGAGAGAGAGAAAGCGAGAGAATTTTAATAATTTGCGTGGGATTGAAAAAACAACAACTAGAAAACACAGCATGTTACACCAAAACAACACCAACACGATCATTTCTTGGATGTAAATATTTCTGTAGGATACAAGTGAAGGGTGTTTAAACATCCACAGCTGCTGTCGTTACAATCTCTCAATGTGTGCATCTTTTATTAAAGAGGACGCACGATATAATATAGAGACATTATTATTCTCGCTCAGCCAGACTTTCAACACGTTGAGTGCGCGGAGTGTGGGCGTGACGTCTGCGGCCGAGAGACAGTGCAGACAGTGACAGATTTTGATGACATCAATTACACACGCCACTATTTGGGTCAAACAACTAATTTGTAAACCTACAATATGTAAGATTTTTGTAATGAAATACCCAAAGGTATATTCCTGCAATTGTGTACTTAAAATATTCTAAAAGTTCCCAAAGATTTTTATACAATTGTCTGGTCCATGTTCACTTGTCGCCTGCCAATGACAATATCCGCCTTGTTCTGCCACAGTAACCATAGCGACATACGTGGACGATTGTGTTACATCTAGTGGCACACTCACGCTGTTGTTGTTTCTTTCAAACATTATGGACCATGGCAAGCAGACTTTAGGACAAGAGAACTAAAACGAGGATCAACATGAGCGTGGCGTTTTCGTTTCCCTCACAAGCTTAATTCGTCTAACAAACTGACCTAGCACTTAACGTTAGTAAGTTTGTTAGTTCAGTATGATGAAATGTTATTCCTTTATATCCACAGCATTTGCGTGTGGCACTGATATCTGTCTCTCATGCTTCACACCACAGTCATGTCAAAAACATCAATGTGTTCACTCATCCAGAAACAGTATTAGATCCATCAGCTTGACGACAAGTTCCCTGATTCCGCTTATTCACTGCGTCATCAACCTACGCTTTTGTTATTGTAAGAGGTTAGTGACCCCTAGTGGTGAAAATAATAACATATAGTAGCTTTAATTTACAGCAAATGACCTCATGCACAATGAAATCTAAATACAATGATTTTTTTGTGTGGAAATATTGCAGTACTCTAAATGATTTATCTGTGCATATCATAATTGTTTTAAAGTCATGTGTCTCATAATAATCTTGCATCAGAATAAGTTCCTCTTGCAGCATCTCTTCTCTGAGGACGAGGGCGGGGCAACCTGTCAATCACACCAGATCCACCAATAGCAAACCACAACCATTTAACAATCCAATCACATCCCCATGGATGAAATCAAGCCCCACCCACATTAGGTTTTGTTCCAGAAGCGTTTATACCGCACAATAGGAGACCAGCGCAACTTTTCTTGATGACTATAAATGTTGTACTAATGTTGCACATGCACTTTTTAGAATATTTTTCTATAGCCTAAGGCTATGTCTACATTAAACCGGATACATTTGAAAACAGCCTTTTCAATTGAAAATGCTCTCCGTCCACACTTGCGATTTCAAGCGTTTTCCAAAAGTTTCTCATCCATAAACTCTTAAATGGCTGTACTGTGCATGCGTAAACCCTCATAAAAGCTCACTGCAACCAACAATACAGACAAAACATAATAAATAACAATTTAGTAAAGTAATAAAGTTCCCATGCTATTCTTTTGGTCACCATATGTCTGTATAAAGTAACATAAAGTAACATTAGCACATGCCAACAGGCACAATACTGGGTATACAGTAAACATAGAAATTATGGGTTCAGTATGCATCACATGACTAAACAATGTCTAATCGTTTTCAAATAACTCGTTTTCACAGTCCACACTTCACAAAAACTGCATTTCAATTTTACCCATTTGGGTGAATGTATTTGCAGGACAGTATAAAAGGCTAGAGAGAAAGAAGAAATATGAGCTTAAATATCGTACTTGTATTTATGTATTTTCTACTGTGTGAGACAAAAAGGGATAGTATAAATGAAATGTTGAAGGGTTAGTTCACCCAAAAAATAAAATGATCCCATTATTTACTCACCTATACTGTAGGTGTACATGACTTTCTTATTTCATTCGAACACAAAGCTTTGTTATTATAGTTTAAAAAGTTATAAATATGGATATTTTTCTTAAACGAACGCATCGCTTCTGTTCAGAAGGCCTTTATTAACCCCCTGGAGTCGTATGGATTACTTTTATGGGCTTTTTTAGGCTTCTTTCTTTTAATCTTCGAGAAACTTAATTTCTGACTTATATTTTCATTATTATTTCTTTATTTTCAGCTAAATTTACACTGGGTTTCCTTGGGAATTGTTTTCTCCTGTGGCGGTTAAAGAGTTAACGTACTAAAATCCTTTCTCTAAAAGCCTACAGATGTCGGCATCTGTGTGGTTTCCTGTGTTTATGCTGTGCATAGCTGAGTTCACAAGGCTTTTTCTCACTCACACACACACACACACACACACATGAACATACAATCTCTCTCCTCACTCTTTCTGTCTCCCACTCTCTAACCAGGGCTTTAATGATGACGTGCTATTTTCTCTTAAAACGTCTTTATTTTACACCCTTTTGTGTTGATCAAATATGTCTCTACTTCATTAACAGCTTTTAAAGGTTTGTGTTTTGACGATTGTTATCTGCTTGTTAAACTGAGGCGTATCTCGACAGCCGTTTATGAGGATGAATCCATGTCCTTTCACTGTGGAGATATAGGTTAGGGTCACACCGCACTCAGGGCCTATGGAAAGTCATCATATCTTGTGAAAATCTGTACCTCAAAAATAAAATAAATTATGTCCAACTTTTCTGAGTTGTTTGTACACATTATAACCCTCATAATGAAAGTAAAATAGCATTTTAAAACATTCTGTAGGATTATTACAAATGAATTAGTGAAATACCTAGTTTGGTAAAGTATGTTATAGTCTAAGTATAAGGGCTTAGGGGCTGTTTACACGACATTGTTTTCAACGGTAAAAACGTAAAGCTTTTTATGCGTTTTGGCCGTTCGTTAACGGCGTTTTGGGCGCCTGAAAACCAGCTGTTTCTTGAAGCCGGGAAAGTGTACAACATTTCGAAGGCTTTATCTCTGAGTGCTGTTCTGGGGTGCGTTTCCGGAAAGCATCGTTAGCCAACTATGGTCGCAAGTTCGTTATCTGCATAGTTCAACGATTCGGTGTTTCCTGAAACCATCGTTCCAACGAACATTCGCAAACAGCATCGCAAAGTTGTGTGGTTTGAACGACAGCTCTCGACCTGTGGTTACAGGCATCGTTTCTATATTTCATGACATTTGGACGTAATAAATCGTTATCTTGAGCAAAATGAGTAAGCTGACATTCAGCACAACCGGTGTCTTTTATTTAGAATACATACAAATGTAATTTACGTCTTTTAGTTTGTCAAAAGATTTGAAGTACCGCGTTTGAAGAGTGCGCATGTGCGAACGTGCTCTACGAGTCAAATATTGAGTCTGGTAATAAAGCAGAACAACTGAGAACAATTAGAAATAGTCCTCAGATGACATGTCTGTAATTTATATAAAACAAATCTAGCGTTAATTGGATCTCAAACAGTTTCATTAAAAGTAGTTATTACTCAACGTGCGAAACCAACGTGCGACAGTGGGTTTCGGGAAACAGTCGTGACTAGCTAGTTGATTTTTCCAACGATGCATCGTACTATGGTGGTGAAGCAGCGAACTACGTCGTTGTACGGGAAACGCACCCCTGAGAAGCTACCAAGAGGCCAAAGCCAACTTTGAAGGACTTTTGTGGACACTGGTCAGTATGTGCATGTGTCAACTATCTCACAAGCGGTAACACTTTAGAATAATGCTCTCTTCTCAAGCTCACCTTTATTTGATTGTGTTACGTTCCCCTTACCGTCTAGGGGAAGTAACAAAAGGAAAAGCCAAAAGGAATGGGCGAGAACACACTTCAATCCTCTGTCCCAGAGTGAAGATGACACCAGACAATATAAATGTCAAAGAAAGGATTTTATTTATAAACAATATATTAGGGGGAAAAAAAGGACAGAACATGAGTTCCTACACAGCAAATTTCAGGAGTTGAAAAATCATGAGTTAGGCAAAAAAGTGTGAAAGAGTTAATTTTTTGGAGTTATTTTTTTAACTCTGACTACGATTTGGGTTATTGGATACTCCCCGGCTGTGTTGTATTTTGGAGTTCATTCATTGGTGTTCAGGAGCGTGTTTTAACACTACACCTGGAGTTATTCTTGAGAAGTGCGCCACGACACGACCCTGCCGCTGCACAAAGGAATAATGGACTTACGCTTCGTCGTGAGGTAGGTAAAAGTGTAACTTATATAAAACTATTTAAAAAATATATTTTCTAACAAACACGTTTGGTCATCGCGTAGCTGTTACATTACAGGCTAGTTTGTTTTACTAATTAACGTCAACGACCACGACAAACTTGCTGTTGAACGCATGTTTAAATTACTTCAAATTTTGAAATGGCTATTTGCGTGGGTTTTTTGTCGATGTAAACGAGTTAACATTAGCCAACCGTCTTTCCATTTACCTGAATGAATGTTTCTGAAAATGAGTGGTTTGCCGTGAAATTGCATGACAGGCAATTGAACTGTAGGCTAACAGCTATGTAACGTTAGCCTATATTAGTGGTGATTTTCAGCTTATATATTTTAGCATTCTCAATGAATGGTGCTACATTATATTATGCCTCATCCTGTTTTTTTTTTTTGTGATCTTCAGACGACTGTCCTGCAGCAAGCGGTTGAAGTTTACTCCTCAAGTCTGAACCAAATGGATTTGCTCAAATAAAGGCAGTAAATCAAGAGTATGGTGTCCAGTGTAGTAATTTCCACACAAAACATTATATTGTGTTAAATAAATGTTAACTCTAAGACGTGTTAAACTAACTGGGAACACTGGTAATGAGTTCATATAATTAATTTTAGAGTTACATTTACTCTCTGTAGGATTAGTATTTTAACTCCATTTTAAGTCTGAAAAAAGTGTTAAAAATTCAACTCCAAGAGCAGAGTTATTTTAACTCTGCGCTGGAATCTAATTGATGGTCTCACATGTACACTCTGATTGAGTTGATTTTAACTAACAGGGAGTTTATTCCAAAAACCAGAATTTGCTGTGTAGGAAGCAATGGCTCAGGGGAGAGCAAGGCCTAAAACAACAAACAAAACCGCCCACTAACTAAATTTTGGAGGAGTTCTAACTTACCTAAGAAGGGTTAAACAAAAAGAAATAAACAACACAAACTTTCCTCAACTCCCTTACTATGCAAAAAAACAGAGTCAAAACAGTATTCAAAGAAAAAGGCACTCACCCCCTACAGCTTCCCTTACAAAAGTAAATATTAAACAATAATCAAGCAAGAGTTCAAGGGCAATCAATTCCTTCTCAGTTTTTAGTGAGAACAAGATCTCTCAAATCAGGCCACAGCTAAAGTGAGTTAGCCACTGCCAACTCCCAACCACAATCTCTGAAAATCAGCAGAGCGTTATCAACAGTTCAGTCTGGATCAGGGGAGAAGTGTGCTCTCCTCTACAAACGCTGACTGCTCAGCTAGATTCACAAATGAGTGTCAGGTGCTGATGATTAGGCCTGAGAGCGAGTAGAGAGAGAGAGAGAGAAAGAGAGGCAGCAAGCAAACAACACAGGGAACACGACCACGCCCACTCATTCAGAAACAGAGTAAATCAAAAAGGTTCAAAGAAAAAACAAAATCAATAATATGAACAAATAAATGAATGAATGAATACGTCCTTGGGCGTAACAGATTGACACACAGGGAAACAATGACGGGTTTAGAAAATAAAGGGTTGTTGTACAGTCTTTTAGAGCGAGACCTGCATCTGGAGCAGATCCCGCAGTTCAATGCCGTTCAAATGACGTGTTTTGTCCTCTCTTCAAACATAAGTACATGTAAAACTGCACATCCGGGATGAGTTTTCTTTGCTTTTCTTTGTCCCTATAGCCTTAAACTAGATGGAATAAACAGGAGTTTGACATTAGTATTTTTGCCATCCATGAAGGCATTGCCGAGTCCTGCTCATGAACAAGCATGGGTAGCCTAGCCCGTGTCTGATGAATATTTTATTCAAGCAGAGCGTAGGCAGCTGGGAGCTTGTGTAGTGTAATACATATTCCTGCTGTGTTCATGTGTGCTGTCAGAGTTTGAGGGGAGTAC
The DNA here is from genome assembly GCF_988280905.1 of Pimephales promelas. Lineage (NCBI taxonomy): Eukaryota > Metazoa > Chordata > Actinopteri > Cypriniformes > Leuciscidae > Pimephales > Pimephales promelas. Next base: position 2,272,990 of record NC_142781.1, read on the forward strand.
ACACAGAGTACAAGGGGCTGTTCACTCCAAGGACGATTACTATCATCATAACTATGGCTATACACTGTTGAAAATAAAGTTTCCTTTTCACAGCGATCCATTTTTTTGTTCCCCAAAAAGCCTTCCCAGACAGCAAACTGACATTGAATCAACGTGGAAACGACGTCTCTCATGACATTGAAACAACGTTGATTTTGCTCATCGAATTAACGTTGAACCAACGTCAGACGCAGCATTCTTCAAAGCGAAATGAAAATCGAAAATTGGTTTGCTTTCATAACGTTGAAACAACGCGTTGATTTCAAGTTGATTTTCCGTTAGTTTTGAAAGAATGACGCGTCTGACGTTGGTTCAACGTTAATTCGATGAGCAAAACAATGTCAGATCAACGTTGTTTCGATGTCATATTTCTACGTTGATTCAATGTCAGTTTGCTATCTGGGTTTTATGCCCCCCTGTGGTGCAAATCCAGATTTTAAAGGGTTAGTTCACCCAAAAATCTCCCTCATGTCGCCCCAAGCCCGTCAGACCTCTGTTCATCTTCAGGACACAGTTTAAGATATTTTAGATTTAGTCCGAGAGCTTTCTGTCCCTCCATTGGAAATGTGTGTACGGTATACTGTCCTTGTCCAGAAAGGAAATAAACCCAGATAGCAAACTGACATTGAATCAACGTGGAAATATGACATCGAAACAACGTTGATCTGACATTGTTTTGCTCATCGAATTAACGTTGAACCAACGTCAGACACGTCATTCTTTCAAAACTAACGGAAAATCAACTTCAAATCAACGCGTTGTTTCAACGTTATGAAAGCAAACCAATTTTCGATTTTCATTTAGCTTTGAAGAATGCCGCGTCTGACGTTGGTTCAACGTTAATTCGATGAGCAAAATCAACGTTGTTTCAATGTCATGAGAGACGTCGTTTCCACGTTGATTCAATGTCAGTTTGCTGTCTGGGAAGACATCATCACAGTAGTCCATGTGACATCAGTGGGTTGGTTACAATGTGCTGAAGCACCGAAAATACATTTTAGTCCAAAAATAACTTAAACTCCGACTTTATTCAGCATTGTATTGTCTTCCGGTTTTGTTGTGATCCACATTCAGTGACGCTGACGTAAGACGCGGCTGACGTGTGTCTGGTGCGGCTGAGCTTCGGTTACAGTCTGAGGGAGACGCACGCTGTACAAAACAATCTTCGCAAACATGTCTAAGGATTTCCAAACAGAGGAAGACTGGCATTTTATTGCCCGGCCATATTTTGTTGTCTCTTCCATATACCTGGAGTGAAGGATCCGTTAGCGTCTCATAAACCCCGAAGCCACCGCCAGGCACTGCCATTTGCGCCATTTATTATTTTAGTCGCCGCCAGCCAATAATTTCCAATAATTTTTGTTTTACTGGTCAATTTTGAGATTTTTGGATATTTGTCTTCAATAACATGTTTTCTCTCAGACTTGTAGTGAAAAAAAGTCAGAAATACACATTTAGGTCTTTATTTTACTACGCTTCGTCTGTTCACTCAGATTTCGTTTTTTTATATATTTTATATATATATATATATATACAAATTAGCACATATTTAATTAGATATTGCGTTATTTGCATATTTAAACATTAAATGAAAGAAAACTTGTAATTCATTTTTTTTCTCATCTTAATGTGGGAACCCAGACAGCAAACTCACATTGAATCAACGTGGAAACGACGTCTCTCATGACATTGAAACAACGTTGATTTTGCTCATCGAATTAACGTTGAACCAACGTCAGACGCGGCATTCTTCAAAGCTAAATGAAAATCGAAAATTGGTTTGCTTTCATAACGTTGAAACAACGCGTTGATTTCAAGTTGATTTTCCGTTAGTTTTGAAAGAATGGCGCGTCTGACGTTGGTTCAACGTTAATTCGATGAGCAAAACAATGTCAGATCAACGTTGTTTCGATGTCATATTTCCACGTTGATTCAATGTCAGTTTGCTATCTGGGAAAGTTTCATGGTGATATCTGCTAGTTAAAAATTTTACCCTATTCACCCGTAGTGTCTCGCCTAAGTTGAACAGTGAATTACCGTACATGTCATAAATATATGCGTAACGTTACTCCGTGAAGTTTGACAAGTGTGCATTCTTACACAGCAGCAGGGACATTATTCACTAGCGTTACGCTATCGAATGCGCCTAGCACTATAGCTAATATTAGCAAATAGCTCAAGTCGGCTAGTTCTACTTCTAAATCTTAACTTCGGGTGTTTCGTGCAACCGTTCTTGTAAGTAGGAATGCCTTTTTGTGACAAATGACAAAAGAACATGAAATGCTGTCAAAAGTGGGAGAAATAACATCAAGTGGGAACTTCCTTGCTCATGCCAAAGCTGCACAAAAAGAGACTACAATATTTCTCAGAGAAGAATCAAGTAAACTGACCAACTGGATCCAAACAGCTACTTCCCAGTTTGATGTTAATCGCGACATCGTGTTGTGGCTGTGCCAGGAACTGCTCCCTTTTGAATTAATAGAAAAAGAAGGATTTCAAACATTCAACAAGAACAATATTCATCTCCATTTGAGTCCTTTCGACACCAGCCCTGGCAGATGTCTACATGGGTTTGAAGTTCAAAGTCAAAGAACGATTGTCAGTGGTACTATAATGTTGGATGGCTGGACTGATGCTCATCATCGATACCCATATGTTGGTGTGAGAATCTGCACTGTAGATGCGTACTGCAATTTCCTTCTGTTTCCACTTTGTGTTAAACCTGTAGAAAATCACACATCAGAAAACCTTACAGTGTTTGTAAGGGAATTACTTGAAGAATTCCTTCCCAAAGATAAAAACGTGTTGCTCTTTGACAAAACAGATGGGGCAGCGAATATCATAGAGTTGTCCCAGTTACTGGGCCATGAGAGAGTAACATGCGTAGCACACTGAGTGTTTGCACAACTGACTCATAACAGACACTCTTACCAAATCCCTGAAGCACAAGCCTTAATTTCCCAATGCAAAGATATTGTCAGTGTACTGCACTTCAAGGCACATCTAATAGAGGAATTGTGTTGGAGCAGAGAGAGGCAGACATATTTGCCAAGACTCAAGACCAGCAGGATGAAATTGATGTAAATATACCCAGATAGCAAACTGACATTGAATCAACGTGGAAATATGACATCGAAACAACGTTGATCTGACATTGTTTTGCTCATCGAATTAACGTTGAACCAACGTCAGACCCCTCATTCTTTCAAAACTAACGGAAAATCAACTTGAAATCAACGCGTTGTTTCAACGTTATGAAAGCAAACCAATTTTCGATTTTCATTTAGCTTTGAAGAACGCCGCGTCTGACGTTGGTAGATTTTAGTCTACATTACACTATAATATTAGCCTGGTTAAAAGGTTAACTCAGTTTGAAGCTGAGTTATGGTCTGGCAAAGCTTCATAGACAAATCATTTCCAAAGGGGCGTCATCAACGTAGCTCAAATGCCTCAAAGGCGCAATTGGATAGACCTAAAACCAATCAGAGCGCTGAAGGAGATACTCAAGAACAAGAACAGGAACTCAGAACAGGAACTTAAAAACAGCAAACATTTAAACAACGACCGACACCCAACAACTGAAGCAAAGAGGTTTAAATACACAGACAAACAAGCTAAACAAGGGAACAAGGGGGCGTGGCAAATCAGAAACACCTGGGGGAACTAATCAACAAGAAAAACTACAAAGGACTACAAAACATGGCACGGAACAGGAAATAACTAAAGTCCACAAGACAAGGAAAACACAACCCAGATAGCAAACTGACATTGAATCGACGTGGAAATATGACATCGAAACAACGTTGATCTGACATTGTTTTGCTCATCGAATTAACGTTGAACCAACGTCAGACGCGTCATTCTTTCAAAACTAACGGAAAATCAACTTGAAATCAACGCGTTGTTTCAACGTTATGAAAGCAAACCAATTTTCGATTTTCATTTAGCTTTGAAGAATGCCGCGTCTGACGTTGGTTCAACGTTAATTCGATGAGCAAAATCAACGTTGTTTCAATGTCACGAGAGACGTCGTTTCCACGTTGATTCAATGTCAGTTTGCTGTCTGGGAAGACAGGAATCGTGACACTGAACAGGTGACATTGATATTTCCGTTTACCTGCTAACCACTTTTCTCTTTTCCCATTATTCTCAAAACAAATGGCTTCGGGCATCTCAGATGTGTTTAATCACTCCAACAATCACCTCACGATCTATTTCATGCTGTTATTAATGTGTGTGCTCATGAAGCATCTGTGAAATAAGGGTGATTTATATGTTAATTGCAGAATACTCGCCAACTTTTGAATGGCTGTCAATGGAAAAAGATTCTACAGCTATGTTTAGATTGCAGGCAAATCAGTGATCAAATAAGATGTGTGTGTCCAGAGTCAGACATGATCAAGCATCAATCAAGCATCCTATTGAGTCTTTATTTATTTTTGCTGTCCAGACTTTCAGAAACCCATCTGGATATGCAAGAAATCTGCCTATATTCCAATGGCCGTGGATCGGTTGGTGTTTGTTGAGGCAGTGGGAACTAGTCTTCTCCCACAAACACCTTTTTAAGGGTTTTATCTGCCGTCTCCACACTACCCTCCACACTGTGTTGGCACGAAACGTAAGAGACTGCGTGTGTGAGTGTGTGTTGGGCTGATGGATGGATCCACACACATGAAGGGGAATCCATCTGTTGTCTGAATAACCCTGATCTGTCCTCAAATATTATGTAACAGAAAGCTGTTGGAGCAGTATTTCGACACAGAGTTGTCACCACCTTATAACGCTTGCACTTTATATAATTCTAACACATTATAAGTGGAGCGTTGACTCATAATGAGCTTAAAACTCCACATATCTCCACATATCTGGCATTCATGAAAGCATCTGGCTTTCCTCTTTTAAGATGATCGTCTTTTTGCATCAATGCCAGGTGGGATTCCTGAGCCCCCCATGTGCAGAAAAGCACTCATTAAGAGAATAACATGCCTATTTTTAGCCTCTCTTTGACTATAGTGCTCACACCTACGCCGTCTGCGCGCTGGATTCATCCTCCGCCGCTCTTAAGACTCACGTCTCTATCCATCTCTTCTGTAATGCTGGCTGAATCAGACGCTTGTGTGGAAAATGAAGATGTTGCTCACTCTACAAACCCAAAGGTTGAGCAACATTTTCCCCAACAATGATCTTGTCATTAGTCTTGACACTTAACCAATAAAACATTTCTGTGCTATAAAAATGTTTTGTTGTTAAAGGGATACTCCACTTTTTTGGAAATAGGCTCATTTTACAACTCCCCCAGAGTTAAACAGTCGAGTTTTTACCGTTTTCGAATCCATTCAGCCGATTTTTTTGATATTTTTGAAGAATATCAGTGACCAGACCGTTTCTGGTCTCATTGACTACCATAGTATATTTTTTTCCTACTATGGAAGTCAATGAGACCAAAACCTGTCTAGTTACTGATATTCTTCTAAATATCAGAAAATCACCTGAATGGATTCGAAAACGATAAAACTTGACTGTTTAACTCTGGGGGAGTTGTAAAATGAGCCTATTTCCAAAAAAAGTGGAGTATCCCTTTAACAAAAATACATAATATGAAAGTTATTTTAAAGTGTTGCCCGTATGTAACACATTCGTTTGCATCAAAAGACTCTACATTGAGGAATAAAGAAGATATAGAAAACATACATGATACAGTGGGCCCATTTAAGTTAAAATTCTGATTCGGTTGATGATTTCATCTGACTGACATCTTGCTCTTTTCTGTGCTGTCGGAGATATTCAGTGCGAATAGATGAAACTGCACATGTGCATCTGTGTCTCATGTTCAGACATCGGGACATCTCTCCTCAAAACATCTCTTGCTCCAGCAGAACATCAGCCATGTTACCATCTGTTTCCCATCCGAAGAGGCCAGTCATATTTTCCATATGCATTACAAAACAGTGGGAGACACTTCTTGTTTGACAACTGCAGTCATTTAAAGTCCCACTGTGGTAAAATTATCCAGCTTTTAATGTTGTTTATGTGTCTATATGTGGTGTTTTTTTATACGCTTTGAAGTCCCCATGAAATCAAAATCGACCATACTTACTTTGTTTGCCTAAATTAATCGTTTTGTGGTGAACAATTCATACATGCAAGTCAATCCACAAAAAAAAAAATTTTGGCTTCGTAATCTTTAATCAAATTTTGAAAATGCCCCTCCCCTCTGCATTGGAGGACCTTGCCCGATGACGTAGGCTTTACGGTTTGGGTGTCTCCTTAACATCCATAACCACGCCCCTCCAACTGACAGCTGCTGTGTGTTTGCGAGCGCCGAGCGAGCATTGATTGACAGCGTGTGTAAACTTGCGTCATCCTCCATTTCAGAATGAAACACCCATTTTTCTAGATCCAATCAGGTGCTAGTTGGTAAAAAAGCCACGCCCACTATTTCGCCTCATTTAGTATTCCGTTTCTCTCGGAAATACGTCACAACACTGGAGAAAAGTCGTTTGCAACTTCCGGTTCACGGGGACTTTAAGACAAACCATGTGTAAGTTCATAGGTGGACAGCATTGCTGAGTATTTCCTCCTTAAAACTGCAGTGAACCAAAGACAGTCTCAAAAACACGGTGTGAAATCGCTGGTGTTTCTGACGTCACAAACGACCTGCATGAGAAACTGGTAATCAGGTAAATCAAAAGAAGAAACCATCAAATAACAAGAAAGCCCATTGGCTGACATTCAACATTACCCAAAGACCTGAGGGGATTTACAGGGATGTGATCTTCCCTGCTGATTGACAACACATGCCACAGATTACGCAGAACGCCACACATGAGAAAGTAGTGCCGCATTTAGTTTGAAACTTACTTAGGGCCAATCCCAATTCTACCCCTTACCCCTTCACTTTCCCCTTCCCCTCCGTTTTGCGCGTCCACGTGAAGGGGTAGGGCTGTCCCAATTCTCTTTTGGTTGGAGGGGGAGGGCTAGGGTGAAGGGCCAGATAGCCCTTCAAACGAAGATTTTTCGGGAGCACACTTCAAACGAAGGGGTATGAGAAGTGTCACTGCTAACCCAGGCTGGCTGCCCAAGCGAAAAAGGAGACCCATAAATGTAAGTATTTGTGGCTTTAATAAGTATTATAACGACAAATAATGATTTGCTTTATGTTACATTCAATATTGTGTTCATATTTACGGTCAGTTTCTTCACAGAAACGTTTGTAAAAAAAAAAAAAAATCGCTAAAATTACTGTAGTTTGCTAACGATAGTCCCGCAACATATTTTCGTCGTCTCCGTTGTTTCCTGCGAACTTCACAAGATGCAAGAAAATAGCTGTAACCCACGCGACTGAGATAACTGCAGCTGTCGACGGCATCTTGGAAGTTGTGATAAACATCGGTGCATCTCCTGTGACGTAGGCGCTAGCTACGACTTACAATGACGTTTAACGGAGGCGAAGTGGTTTCCCATTTCTTAGGGGAATATTTTCACCCCTACGTATTGCCACTCTGTTTCAAGGGTCAAGGGGAAGGCGAAGGGGTAGGGCTAGGGCAAAGTGAAGGGGTAAGGGGTAGAATTGGGATTGGCCCTTAGTGACCGCTAGGGGTGTAACGGTACATGTATTCGTCCCAAACCGCCACAGTACGGACGTCACGGCTTAGTGCATTCAGTCAGACGACGAATACAGTCAGTCACAGGCAATCCACCCTCCAAACCAGAAGGGGGTGTACGTGGTAACCGCCTCAACAGGAAAAAGAACGGAAGAAGAACAGCGCATGTGCGAACGATTTGAGCACTTGAAAACAAGATAGTCCTAGATAGTGCGCACGAGTCAAACGCGTCTTTCTGTTTACTGCACTAAAGGAGGCTGTACTGTAACAACTAAACTGAACTGTACAGGGGACTAAATCCCAGTAATACTTTAGTTTATGGGCCAATTCTCTCAATTAATTCGTTGCTTATTATCATGCTTATTACTAGGATATTGGCTAGTACTTATAAAGCACATATTATTGGATGACCATATTATACAATCCCTTAATCCACCCAATACTTAAAGACACCTCTATCATAGCATTTAAAATGTTCCTGTTTTTGTTTTAGGAGTTCCCAAAAACAGTTTAACATGCATGCAAGGATAAAAAACACTTTATTTGTCTTATAATATGCATTTGTTTTTAACTGATTTGCTCACCGACTCCCAAATGATTCGTACAACGACTCATTTTTCCAAACCACTCCTTTGCGTGACGCTAATCGGCGGTGATTGGTCAGATGACAGACCCAGTCAGTTATTGTTTGTTAGCATAACGCATAAACATATTGATAAAGCACTAGACGCTCTATTCTTTATGACAACTCCAATAACAGCGACAAACATTTCACATATTTAAACAAAATTGACATTGGAGACCTAGAAGCTGCGCTGAGCGTAACTTACACACACACATACGCACACGCATACTTATTGCGCCTTCCCTCTTCGCGCCCGACGCTACAAAACCGTTCAAAACCCGTAAAAGCAACAATTATTAATAATACTTACAGGTTGTGATTCGAAGGAGGAAGCTGATCCATATACACTGGGTAAGTTACTGAGCCCTCCTTCAGGAACAACCGCTTGCGAATCCAGATTTGAATTCATTTATGTTTTTGAACGATTAATTAAAATGATGAGAACACAATCGGGCTAGTTATACTGTTGTGGTATCGTTGCAAATATGAACTCTAACCACCGATTCTCTGGTAAATAAAACAAAGTGGCTGAACTATCTTTGCATTGTAGAACACAGCGTCTTCTTGACATGATGCTATGATGAAGTATTTGAATGTGTAGACTTCAAGTTTACACTTCCGTCTGCGCGCGCAGTAACTGGACGCCGCCAGTATGTCTCTACATCACGACGAACCAGCTAATGACTCGTTTCAAAAACAATTAATTTCATAGACTCAGAGTCGACTCTCACTTTTGAAAGACAATAACTTTATATACGGTGCACTTTCAGATATAAATCTTTGCAGGATGTTTTCATTCCCTTACAGCTATAGTCCACACCATATGAACAGTCATTTTCAAAAATGCATGATAGGGGCTCTTTAAACTTAACAACTACTTTAAGCTATAATTACGCAAAAGTTGTAGGTAATAGTTAGATAATAGTGAGAATTGCACTCTAGTGTAAAGTGTGGCGATTTTTCCTATCGTAGCGAACTCGTATCGAACCCTGACCCCACAACCGAGGTACTTACCGAACCGTGACTTCTGTGTACTGTTACACCTCTACTATATAACATTGTCAGGGAATACCAGACTCTGAGACAGCAACATGACATCATGACTTTTGCGTAAACATATACGCCACTTTCGAGTCAGGTGGCGTGTTATCTCTACGCATTTTGAGCTATCTGCGTGTATCTGCGTGTATGTCTACGCCATTAACGTCCGCGTCATTCCGCGTGTCTGTACACGCAGTCAAATCTCCAGTCATAAATGCCATTAACCCCAGTGACGGTTAGGTTTAGGGACGGGGTTGAGGTAAGTCATATATTTATATAACGTTAAGTCAACGGCGTTCATAAACACGCTGAAAGGCGATTATGCGTCTTGATAGCACGGCAAAAATGGAAATACGAATTGGCGTGTCATACACACGCTACTTCATGAGATCAGTCTGGAGACAGAGAGTTAGTTGAACCCAAACAGGTATCAGGTATTTATTGGAACGGATGATCAGGTGTGTAATGAAGAAGTTTGTGATAATCTGAGAAGATGAATATAGACTAACAGAGTGTGTGTGTTTCTTTACCAGGTGTCAGAGATATTGACTGTGACTGTGCAGGAGAGCACCTCTTCAATCCCAGATAGCAAACTGACATTGAATCAACGTGGAAATATGACATCGAAACAACGTTGATCTGACATTGTTTTGCTCATCGAATTAACGTTGAACCAACGTCAGACGCGTCATTCTTTCAAAACTAACGGAAAATCAACTTGAAATCAACGCGTTGTTTCAACGTTATGAAAGCAAACCAATTTTCGATTTTTATTTAGCTTTGAAGAATGCCGCGTCTGACGTTGGTTCAACGTTAATTCGATGAGCAAAATCAACGTTGTTTCAATGTCATGAGAGACGTCGTTTCCACGTTGATTCAATGTCAGTTTGCTGTCTGGGATGACAGGTGAGTAAACAGGTAAGTGGGATTCACAGGACAGGAGATCGGCGGTGGACTCCTAAACACGGCGATACACGGCCGGTGGTGATTTCCATCTTTCTTCTCATTTTTTTTTTAGATCTGGTATTCTGTAACATTTAGGCTCCAATGAAGATGAAGATGATCCAGAATCAAAATCAAAGTTACATTTTTTAAACTAAATCCACTCAGGTACAAACAAAAGCGAGAATCAGTGTGTTGTGCGCAAACAACACCAGACACTGAATGAACCAAAATGAGGGACTGAGGGACTTAAATACACAGTGATAATGAACAAAATACAAACAGGTGTGACCGTGAAATCAATAACGATGGTGGCGGGAAAATGAGGACAAAGGAAACAGGATATAAGCAAACTAAGAATCCTTGACTGAATGAAACTCAATGAAAGTGTGATAGTACCATTCATGAAACACGAGCAGAACGAATTTGTGTGTAAAGTGGTTCTGGCGTGACTTTTCGGATTCATTAAAATGTTCGTATTTTCCAAATGTTAGTTGGTACGCAAGAAATCTACACCAGCTCCCAGTCACGCGTAAATGGTGCGCTTAACATCCGAACGTTTTGCTCATTAAGACTGCATTTTAATTCACCAATGGGTACATATTTAAACAGCATTTAAAATATATATATATATATAGTAATTACATACGGTTTTTCTTTTTACTTTTATAATGAGAGCCAGTAATATCAGATCTGGTGATTGATGGCGGTCCTTCTCCAGTTCGAATACGATTTTTCCGAAGTGAACTAATTTGTTTTTTGCTGTCAAGCTTAATGTCGAACCATTTTCTTCTCACTTCTGGGACTGTTCGATTAACCCTCAGGTGCTCTTCGGTCATTTCTGACCGAAAAAATGTATGTTTTGAAATGTTAAAAATCACAGCTTCATCGGAATGTTACGAAACTTGGTGACTTTTATGGCATTGGGTATGTGAACACACAAAAAAATTGAAGTCATGATCCGAGCATGCTAAGTGGTCGTAAAAAAAATAGTCACACTTGTGGTCTTTGGTCAAAAATGACCGACCCATAGGAAATGAATAGGAAATTGACAAAAACACAAAAACTTTGCGAATTTTTGTGTGTACAATCTACAAATCGGCCACGATGCAGAAAAAAAGTGCTCAGCATTGAAGGGGTGACACTCTAAAACATCAAGAGTGCAAAACAGACATACCCACCCCCACACACACACACACACACACTTTTATACACAAAAACACCAATAAATTGTGATTAAAAAATCTGTTTTGAATTTCTAAAAAATCACTGCTTCATCAGAAATTTACGAAACTTCGTGACTTTTATGGCAACATGTATGTGAACACACAAAAAAATTGAGGTCATGATTCGAGCACTTTAAGTGGTCGTAAAAAAAGGAGATACACTTCTGCTCTTCTGTCAAACATGACCGACCATAGGAAATGAATGGGAAATTGACAAAAACAACTATAATCTACAACTTTAAACTACAATTTGCAATCTACAAATTGGCCATGATGCAGAAAAAAGTGCTCAACAATGAAGGGGTGACACTCTAAAACATCAAGATTGTGATATTGACACTCACCCACACTCACAAACAGACGCACACACGCACAAATAAACACACACCTATATATTTGTTACGGTTCAGTGACACAAATAGACATGCTCATTAAATATTATTTTACATAAAGTGTTATAATTGAATGAATTGCATTGTTTTTTTTTTGTTTGTTTTTTGTACAAATTCAGAATAAAAAAAATGTGTATAAAATTTGCTTCCTAGCATTCTCTTTCTAACACAATGTTTAGGTTTGACTGTAATCATAATGCAAAAACTAACACTTTAAATCACTATTAAAAAAAAAATCTAAAACTTGATAAGAAATAGTCTTTGAGATTGTTTAAATATATGTTGAAATCCACCTATAACAAAAAAAAAAAAGTAAACGTGTCCATGAACAGCTGGGGAATTCACATGCCTCTCCATAGAGAACTGTACATTTCATCTAGTGATTACAACATGGTTCTACGCTTTCTCTCCATACTCTTACCAGATGGCGCTAATCTGCCTTCAAAAAATTTTGGAAGGCTTAGTCTCTATTTTAACCTAAAATACTGCTTAAAAAAAAATAAAATAAAAAATGTATATATAAAAAAAGTTTCAATTTTCAATGGCAAAAATGGACCATAAATATTGCATAAATATTAATAAGTAACATCAAATTGGCTCAAAATACAAAATTAAAAAGAAAAAATATAACTGAACAAAAATAAATTGCATTGGTTTTACTGGGATGGAGAAAGTTTCATTTTTAGGTGTCCGGTCACTTTTGACCGGGAAGATAACAAGTGTGACTCCGAAACGAAGGCTAGTGATTACACCATGATTCTACGCCTTTTCTCTATACTGTAACTAGATGGTGCTAATTTTCTTCAAAAAATATTTTTTTTCTAAAGGCCAAGACTCTATAGTATACTAAAATACTGCATTCATAATTAAAAAAAAAAATATATATATATATTTAGAAAAATATATATACTTTTCCATGGCAAAAATAAACCATAAATATTGCATAAATATTAATAAATTCAATCAAACTGTCTCAAAATACTAAATTAAAAAGAATAAATATTATAGAACAAAAATAAATTGCATTGGTTTTACTGGGATGGAGAAAGTTTCACTTTTAGGTGCCCGGTCACTTTTGAGTGTGACTCCGAAACGAAGAGCACCTGAGGGTTAACAGATGAATCTGTAATATGCTGCCAAGCTTTTTAGGACCTGATGTACGCTTGAAAATAAAATGTGGCGTTTTGAATGAACTTCTGATAATAAAACTTCAATTTCTGCATCCGAGAAATCTTTCTTTTTCATTCGCATTCATGTTATTATATGCTTATAAATGTCAGTTGGATATAATGGGCCTGATTTGTGGTATAATTGAGAATGAACGTGCACACGCATCCCACTTACGACTGGTTGGAATTCATTAACCCACACACATTTCACTATCACATCTGACGTTTACGAAGTGTTTGTGAATCAGGAGAAGAGTTGTCGGGAAGGTCTCTTTACGCGCAAATCACTCTCATATTTACTCGTATATTTACGAATGTTTCATGAATGTTCTAGCAATCACAGCTGCCAAATTTTTACCATAAATGTAACAAAACCCTGCAAAATAAAAAACAGCAAATATAAAGCCCACCTGCACATTATTTGAATATGATTGAGCGAACAGAATGTCACCAGCAGCTTTACAGAACATTAAGATTTAGAATGTGAGGTCTCCATGGTGACGCTGATGCATGTTGCCGTGACGCTGGAGAAGGAAAACAACTTGAATGGGCTTCAATGAATGCGCTGTCTCCCGCATTTAAACAATCCACACTGCTTTTTTGTATAACAGCTCCTTAATCCATTAACTAATTTTAAAATTAACAGTACAATGTCTATAAATACACAATGGAGCAAATTCATTTGAAATGTTTTGTAGTCAAAACAAATGGTGTATCATATTTTCAATGTGTTTTGATGCAAAATATTCGATTATTGGACAAAAACCTAAAATGTGTAACTACAGATTTTATGTTGCTCATGTTAATATGCAAGTTCATCTGTTATTGTTTCAGTTGCATGCCTTATTATGTCACAAATACACTGTGCCTGAAGATTCACACTGATCACAGAACTGATCTACATTATCCACGTATTCATTTGCAAACACCACACAACAGTTCAAAACACAGTCACTGTAGGACAATAAACCTGGAGAAATTATCGGTAACACTTTAATTTGATTGTGTCACGGTAGACGCATTCTCTGTTCCTTCTAGTCTCGTGTTTACGGACCTCATTGCTAGAACTGCCTGGTCCGGCAGATTTGCCCTATACAACATATCAGGTATCAGGACCTTCCTATAAGAGCTATACAACTCCTTGTCCAGGTGCTTGTTTTATCCAGACTGGACTATTGTAATGCTCTCTTGGCAGGCCTTCCAGCATCACTGTCAAACCTCTATCTGATCCAGATGCTGCAACTGACGGCCAATCGGCGCTCAGATCAAATTCAAGGCACTGATGTTTGCCTACAGAACAACCACTGGCTCTAAACCCCTATTCCTAAACTCATTACTCCAGACCTACATGCCATTCAGAAGCTTGTGTTTTGCAATTGAACGGCATCATCATCTCAAAGAGGGAAAAATCACTGTCACAGACCTTCACCTGGACTGTTCCCTGCTGGTGGAACGACCTGCCTAACTCAATCC